>NW_011495077.1:2744499-2747454 GCF_000754665.1 Bison bison bison | reverse complement strand
ACCTACAGGGCAGCTACCGGCCTGAACGCCCCCTCTGGACAGGATGCACAGCAGGTACCACGCATCCCTTCCTTACCTGCTGACCCTCTTCTGGGCTCTCCTTGGTGGGCCCGTAAGTGGGCCTTATCCCTGTGCCTTCATTGACCCATCCTGGTGGGCTGGCCCTTTGCCAGGATGCTGAGCAAAGCTGCGGCCACCTTGGCACCATGGTAGAGTTTGCTGTGGCCCTTGGGTCTAAGCTGGATGTCATCAACAAGCACTCATTCAACAACTTTCGCTTACGTGTAGGTGAGGACCCTCCCTTCCTGGGGCAGTTTGGGACTTCCTTCTCAGCTTCCCAAGCTCTCCCTCCCCCAAGTCCTTTGTTAGCTGCTCCCCAGCTCATCCCCGGAAACCCCTGCAGACTCACCCCTTGGGATGGAGCATGAAGCTAGAAGGCCCATACACTTCCTTCCCTAAGCAGCACTCCTCTGGCCTGTCCTTTCCTCCAAGGCCCACAGCCCCTTCAGTCTAGTTCCCTGAGCTTTCTTCCCCACTCTCCTTCTTCAAAATTCCCCCTCAGGGCCCCTCTTTACCACACCTCTTGTCAGGGTTAAACCACGGACCTGTAGTGGCTGGAGTGATTGGGGCCCAGAAACCACAATATGACATCTGGGGCAACACGGTGAATGTGGCCAGCCGCATGGAGAGCACAGGTGTCCTGGGCAAGATTCAGGTGAGGGAGCCACTCAGAGGTGTGGGGGCAGGGGGACAGGGTTAAGGATACCCCCACATTCCCTCACCCCTTTCCAATTGCAGGTAACAGAAGAGACAGCCTGGGCCCTCCAGTCCTTAGGCTACACCTGCTACAGCCGGGGCATCATCAAGGTCAAAGGCAAAGGGCAGCTCTGCACCTACTTCTTGAACACAGATTTGACACGAACTGGACCTCCCTCAGCCACCCTAGGCTGAGAACCCATCCCCGTCCTCTCCATCTGTAAGATCCTCAGTAAAGAGACTCTGGTATGTCTGGGTTAGAACTGATGTCAGGAGCTGCTAGTTTAGCTGAGGAGCATCTTCTCCTCGCCTCTCAGTAGGACGGCTTCTTCCCAGGCCACACTGAATATATGTGTGCAAGTGTGAGCATGAGTGTGTTAAAGAGGAGTGATTTTTTTCTCACAAGCTCAGCAAAAGGACTGCCTCTGCTTCCCTGCCTGCCTGCCAACCTGATTCCAGTATTGGGTACCCTTGGAAGTAGAAAGAATTTTATCCACATGACTCAAAACAAAGACTTGTCCTCTCCTGCTTCCCACCCACAAATACTGGAAAGAATCTCCAGGAAAATGTCATTTGATTTTTATTTACACAACAAACACTAAATAAGCACCTGTTATGTGCTCACTATGTAGCATAGGTAGGAGGCCTGGGATATAATCTATTAGGTCCCTCCTCATTTCAGCTACTGTTCTCAAGCTGACCCACCATGCTTTCTAGCAAGGACATGTATACAGTTGGGGGTCTCCAATTCTCAGGTCTCTCAGATTCTCCATTGCTTCCTTTTGCCTCCTGCCCAGATGCTGATATTACATAGGTCCTAAAGCATCCATGGCTCATTCCTGCTCACATTTTGGGGTCCATGAGAGGTATCTTGATGTGCAGAAGTTACACAAGGATTTTTGACTTTTCTTCTAGGTGTCTTTCTCTTTTTATGCAAGAGATTCAAAAAGTAAACTGCCGCTACCATCTTCTTAAAATGCTGTCAGAACACAGCCAGTCCAAGGCTCTCCAAGACAACAGTCTTCCCAAGTAAAGAATGACACAACCTTTTCGCTTTTGCAAATCTTCATTTCCTAAGGGTGACGACATCACAGAGGGCCTTCAGCTCCAGCCTTTACCACAGCATTTTAGGGGCTGGCAAGATGCTGATGTGCAGAGTTCTAAGGAATAAGATCTGACGACTTGGCTCGCTGGTGAGACTGCCTCCAGAGAGAGAGGGAAAAGAGGCAATCCCCCAAGACATCTCCCATTGACAGGACAAAGAGTACTGGCAGGATGTTGGAGTCCCGCTAACAAAGATCCCCACCCCAGCCCTCTGGGCAGACACCTCCTAGCAGGTCTAAATGTTCTTCCTGTGCTGAGTCAGGGAGTCTGGAGTGATGGGCACGCCTGGGTGGTCCTCCTTGGCCAGCTCCTTCAGGGGTCTGCAGACCTGTGTTGTTCCAAGTATGATCTGCAGATCGCCTTCCTCAGAATGGGAGTGGGAAGGTCTGATTTCTCCGTCTGTGTCCCAGAACTGAAAAGCACAGGGGACTAAAGGACGTGCCACTCTGCTACTGAGAAGGAGCAACCAGGAGCACCCCAGTCTCCCGTCATGAACGCATCACACACACCCGGGGGGACCCAGTTTCAGACTTCAGTTTTAATTGTAAAGCTGCCTGTGGGGACCCGGTTCCCATTCAGCCCTGAGTTGTGCCCCTCCCCGCCTTCCGCTCCACTTTCCCACCAGCGTTCTCTTCCTCGGGGAAGGAGGGGGCTGGTCAAAAATTGGGTCAGGCCAGCGGGGAGGGCATTCCCCCAGGAGGAAAGCTACGGTCCTTGCACTGCAGCCACCCAGCAGGCCTAGTTGAGTTCGCTTCACTCGAGAGGGTTGGTGGAGGCAGTGAGGCTCTCGGCGGGGTCAGGCTCAGGAGAGGCGGGGGTGCCCCTCACCGTCTGGGCCAGGGTGCCCTTGCGACGGCTGCTGGACGTCTCGGAGCCGGTGCCCTCTAACAGCTTGGCGATGAAGCCCACGCCGGCTGAGCGCAACAGGCCGCCCCCGGCACACGCGTACAGCAGGGGGTTCACGCTGCTGCTCAGGAAGGCCAGCGTGATGAGCACGTGGCGGGCCAGGAGCAGCCGCCGACCCACCGGTCCGGAACCCAGGGCCTTGCCCGCTGCCGCGCGGAACCCCTCGGCCAGGTTCACCACGTGGTAGGG
>NW_011495077.1:2739572-2744340 GCF_000754665.1 Bison bison bison | reverse complement strand
CTGCGCCCGATGTCGCAGTAGCTGGCCACCACGACCAGGAAGGGCAGCAGGAAGCCGGTGATCACCTCGAAGAACAGATGGAAGGCCCGATGTCTTTCGCTGGGGTACTTCAGGAAGCAGGTCAGGCTCCTATTGTTCAATCCCAAGTGCACCGTGCGGTACAAGAGGACGGGAGTGGCCAGCAGAACAGACATCACCCAGATGCCGGCCAGCACCCGCCAGGCGACTGCCTTGGTGCGCAGCTTCTGGGACACAAAGGGGAGGGCCACCGCCAGCGAGCGGTCCAGACTCATGGTCATGATAAGTAGGACGCTGGCATACATACTGACTCCACAGACATAGTGGAACAGGCGGCAGCTGGACAATCCAAAAGTCCAGGTGCCTTGGGCCACAGAGTAGAGGAAAAAGGGGGCAGTGAGCAACACGGCCAAGTCGGCCAGGGCCAAGTGCAGCACCATCAGGGCAGTGACAGAGCGCTTCCGCAGCTTTGCCAGGATGCTCCACACTACAAAGCTGTTGCCAGGAAGCCCTACAGCCAGCGCCACTGACAGTACGATGATGACCAGCAGAGAGATGAAACTGACTCCTGATGAGGAGGGTGCTGCAGGAGATGTAGTGTTCATGGCTATAGCAAGGACCTGAAGAGTGAGGGTGACACGCACATGAAGGAAGGGTTTCCTGACACTCCCGATACACCTAGTCTGGGTACTCTCATCTGTCTTCAAGGTCAGCACCATCAGATGCTGCTCACCAGGGTATACTACCCTTATCATCACCCACTGACCTGTCTTAAGGGGATCTGGCTGAGTAGAAAGATTAATTTCCTAACTGTGCCACATACCCCCTTCCTGCCCATAGACCCAATTGCAAAATGTACAGCAACAGCAGAGGCAGTATTTCCAGACCTGTCAGCCTCCATACCTTAGGAGACCCTAAAATCCAGAACCAAAGTGGAGGCTTTTCTTAACAATGCTGTACCTCTCAAAAGGCTAGCTCCTTTCCCCTACCACCACCCGACCCCTGCCAGACCCTCAGCCCACTCAAGTGCCACTGCCCTCTTCCAATCACCTACCCACTCACCCCAGAGGTGCCCAGGCTCCACCAAGAACAACAGGGATGGGGAAGATTTCATGGACAGGAGACAAGACCAAGTCCTCTCAAGTTCCTTTACCACTGGTCAGCTTTCTTTGGAAGTCCTTTGGACCTTACAGCTGTGCTCCCTCCCCCCACCTCCCCTACTCCCAGGGTACTTACTTAAGGCTTTGCCGGGCACTGGTTGGAAGCTGGTGCCAATCCCAGGGTTAGGGCAGAATGGCGTAGCCTATCCCCAGATCCGAGCCGGTGCCAGGGGCCTGGCCTGGGGTCTGGGTGCTATCAGTTAAGTCAGCTAGAGAGGAAGTACCACAGAGCAGGGGAGGGAAGAAACATCTTCCTAAGGGTGGGGCCGAAACTCCTACCCGCTCCCTTCCCTAGGTGGGGTGGAATAGTCTTTGTATTCCAGAGTCCGGTGGGGAGGAGGACTCCTCAGGGGTGGGGCCAGAAGAGAAGAGCCCCGAAGGGGTAGTGAGAGAGGAAAGAGTGAGGGGGCGGGTAGGCTGCAGTGTGGCCTCAGATGCAGCTCTAGATTGAAGAATTGAACAGAATGATGAATTGTGTCATGCAGGAGAAGGGGGGAAGGAAGCCAGAGAGGGGAAATGGACTCAGACTGAGAGGTCAGAATGTTGAGTATCTTTATATCTTCTGTGAACGATGTAGATTTTCAGATTAATAGGAAATGTGGGCTGGGGCTGTGGCTCAGTTCTGGGCTTGGGTCAGGTGACGTCATGACTTAAAGAGGACAGCACTCTGTCTTTGCCTTGGTTTCAAGCCATGACTGGGATTTGGTGGAGAGGACTCCCTTCCAGTACCCTCCATCCCTCCCCTCATTTAAAAGAACTAGTTCCATTCTAGGTCCATCTCCTTTTTCTTTCGTAGAAGCCAAATGGTCTCTCTAGTATCACAGAGAATGACAATTTCTTCCCCTTCCTGAACCACTTGTCTTGCACTTGCCAATGTGGCTAAGCTGCCACATGAATTTGGACTTAAGATGTGGGCGCTGGGCAAGTAAGTCAGCACCACATCTTTCCTACTTTCCCACAGCTGACTTCTGTCCCACCTTAGACACAGAGGGAAAGCAGAGATGAGCACAAGAAGCAGACATGAGAGAGGGGGGAAACCAGGAATGTGGAAAGCGAAACAGCCCCCAAAAGGATCACTCTTCCCCCTCCCTGGAAGGAGGCAGTCTCCTCTTCTTGACTCACCTGCAGAAGCTAAGAACCAAGAAGTCTAATCTTCAATCCAATAACTAGCCTTCCTGCTTCCCTTCCAACTCCACCCCTTCTTGGGAAATATGCGTAGTGGTGGTAATGGGTACGAGTGGAATGGTGGTCATTGAGGTCCCTTAACCTTTGTCGTGGCCCCAGCTTTCCTGCTTTGAGAAAAGCCAGAGCAGGACTTCCCTGTGGTTAAGAATCTGCCTGCCAATGCAGGGGACATGGATTCAATCCCTGCTCCAGGAAGATTCCACGTGCCAAGGGGCAACTAAGCCCGTGTGCCACAATTCCTGAATCCGAGCTCTAGAGCCTTTGAGCCACAACGAGAGAAACTCACACACCATAACTAGCGAGTAGCCCCCACTCACCACGACTTGAGAAAGCCTGTGCACAGCTACGAAGACCCAGCACAGCAAAAAATAAGTAAATTAAATTCTTTTAAGAAATAAAAAAAGAGACGAGCCAGAGCAGAGTTGACCCAGCAGCTATCAGCTAGAGGATATGATGAAAACAAATGGGCTGAAACCGCAGCAGAAACTGGAGACAGAGTTGAGGAAGAGCTTTCTGACCACAGCCGGCCTGTGGGATGGGGAATGTGTAACAGAAGTTAGGAAGCCTCTGCTCTGGTGTGGGAGGACAGGAAGAAAGCCATGAAGTCAGTGTTTGAGGGTAGAAGCTTCTGGCTCAGAGCTCTGGGGTCACCCAGAGGCCCCTTCTGACAGGAACTAGGGTGTCTTTGCCTCCTCTTCCACGTTGCTCCCCACCTCCATCTCTCTCTCCCATCTTTCTCCCTCTGCCCCAGACTAGACGCTCTAACCATACTTTCTGCCCGCCCAAGTCCAGAGCTCTGTCCAACCCCAGTTTTGGTGGCCCTGGCCTGACCCTGAGGACTGGATTTCCTCTAACTTGACTTCTGCCTGGGTGGTGTGAACAGTCACAAAAGCAGAACCTAGGGTGATGGTCGGTGTGACCACTCAGGTAACCAAGCATCTAAGTTTGTTAGAGACTCAGGGGTCTGGGACAAGAGACTTGCAGTGCTAAAACTGAGAAAGTCCTAGGCAAATGGGGATGAGCTGGTTACCCTAGTGATCACACGTGTGTGCACATGGACATCCCCTAAAAAGGACTCCATCCTACGTTCCCAAACTCAAAAGTGTCAGGATCCAGAACAATTTTGAGACCTAGAGAGATTCCAAAAGATGGGAACCGAGAAGTATTGGGAAGCCAAGACTTGGCAGAGAGGAAAAAGAGAGAAAGGAGAAGTGGCATCTCCCTGAAAAATTCTTTCGTCTTCCAGATATCCACACCATTCCTCATACCCCTCAACTCCAACCCCCAGAAGCCTCCTGGGTGAATGAGTGTCTGCCCCTGAGCTCCTTTTTTGAGTCAGGTGACCTTTTCAGGGAGAGTTACATTCAGAGAAGGTTAAGTCTCCGGCTTCAAGGTCCCTCCCCCGCTGTTCCAACCACAAGACAGACAAGAAAACTTTCCTTTCAAACCCTACAGACTGACTTTCCCCTCCCAGAGCCAGTTTCCCATCCACTTAGCTCTAACAGACGCGGAGAGTAGATCTTATCACCATCCCTCTGCCAAGCACTCACACCTCTCCTTCCTCCTTCTCCTTTCATTTCCAGAGCGATTCTATGGGTTGGCTTGGGGGAACCAGGCCATCTGGGCTGGGGAGGACAGGGTAAGATTGAGGGCTTGCATTGCCCAGACTTGGCCTGACCCAGCAGTGAGCTAGGTGAACATGGGGTAGTTTCACTCAAGTAGGATGAACCACTGGAGGGAGCACTCTTAAGCCACCCTGTAATGTATTTCACACAATTTCACAGTATCTTTCACAATAGCTATTGGCAACAAGTTATCAGCTCTGGTACCGGGCACAAGCCAGCCTGCAGGTACATGATACTCTTTAATACAGGCCATCACCACTCCCAGTCCTGGGAGGAACCTGGGCCTGCCCCAGATGTATAATAATTCTGCCCAGAGAGATCTCAACGCTAGCGGGAGAAGGATCCCCAAACCATCCAGAGTGGTTCCCTGAGTTCCAAGGGGGCGCTGGAAGGGAACAGGGAAGAGCCTGGTGATAGGGTTTGACGTCAAGGGTCCCAACCCTGACTATCCTTCTGCGCCCCGCCCCCAGGGTCTCCATTGCCGCCGGCCCGCCCCACCACTTTGAGCCGAGGGGTAGTTCGGAGCTCCAAGGTCCCCTCCCTAGAGCGGCCGCCCCCTCGGGCCTCTCCGGAGCCCTCAAA
Source organism: Bison bison bison (assembly GCF_000754665.1). Lineage (NCBI taxonomy): Eukaryota > Metazoa > Chordata > Mammalia > Artiodactyla > Bovidae > Bison > Bison bison. The sequence continues at coordinate 2,739,770 of NW_011495077.1, read as the reverse complement.
GAGCCGCATGAGGAAGCGGGGACCCGCCCGGGGCAGGAGATCCCCGGCGGTGAAGAGGTAGAGCACCGGGTTGACGCTGGAGCTGAAGAAGGCCAGAGCCGTAGTTCCGGCTCGCGCCGCCTGGCCCGCGCCGCCCAGCCTGGCGAAGGCCCCTTCGGGCGGAGCCAGCGCGGCGAGCGCCTGCAGCACGTTGACAGC
>NW_011495077.1:2724072-2739203 GCF_000754665.1 Bison bison bison | reverse complement strand
GGCGCGTGACGGCGAGGCAGCGCTGCAGGCTGAGCAGGCCGGTGAGCAGCACGCTGGCGTACATGCTGAGCGCGCACACGTAGTACACGGCCTTGCAGCCCGCCTGGCCCAGGGGCCAGGCCTGCCGGGTCAGGAAGGCCACGAAGAGCGGCGTGAGCAGCAGCACGGCGCCGTCGGGCCGCGCCAGGGGCAGCACGAGCGTGGCCGCCAGGGGGCGCCCTCTCGCGGACCGCCAGCCGGCCAGGCTCCACACCACAAAGCCATTGCCCGGCAGCCCCAGCAGCGCCGCCAGCAGCAGGAAGGCTGTACCCGTGGCCCGCGAGGTCTTCCAGCTCAGCAGCGTCTCGTTCCCCGGAGGACGGTAGCAGACTGACATTCTTCTGTCCTTCCGGGAGGCTGGAAAGAGCCGTGGGGCGCATTCAGGTGGGGCAGAAGCCCACGTTCCGCCTGATGCTAGTGAGAAGGGACTGAGCGTCCCTCACTCCCCTGCAGCCTGCCTCTGTTCTGTCTGGGGGCCTCTGTCTCTACCCCCCACCAGAACCCCAGCCCCAGCTCAAACACTACTTCTTGTAACCCATGTCCCCTGCTCTCTGTCAGGCCACCTCCCCAGTCCTGACTCCCAGGCTGTCCCTGCCTCCACCTCCACTCTTCTCACCTGGCCTCTCCTTCTTGGGCCGGCCCCATTCCCTATATGTATATACCGCAGGGCAAAAGTGAGTGGAGGGGAGTAAGGTCTAGTGGGCAGATCTACTTACCCAGCTGGGCGGGTGCAGGGTTGGGGGCTCTCCAGGGGCCTGGGGAAGCCCAAAGGCAAAGCGGCAGTGGGCAAGTTCCCTAAGTCTGTCCTGTGCCTGTCAGGTTGGCAGAGGGTGAGGCAGAAACAGGGAGGGACAAGGTGGGGCTCCTCTTGGGCCTTTCCAGGAGCCCTCCCTCACCCTGCTGCTTCCCATCACTAACTCGTCCAGGCATGTGAGAGCCCGCCTCCCACATGTGGGCTCCAGGAAACAGGATAGGCTGAGGGGGTGCAGATAAGGTTCCCTGGGTGTGTGGGTGAGTAGGGACACTGCTGGATCCTGCCCCTGGGTCCTGCCTCTGCGCTCATTTCCCCCCTGCAACACACACACACCCCCAGTTCTCAGCCCTCCCACCCTGCAGCTCTTACACTGTCAGGCATCCCTTGCCAGCTCTCAGCAGAGAAGGCAACCCAACTCCTCATTCCCATAGCTGCTGTATCTTTGCCTGTTTTCCGACTCCTGACACTGCTAAGCCCCACATTTCCTCAGCTTCCTACCTACCCCCTCTCACCTCCTGCCTTGGGCCCTGCCCCAGTCACTCCAGCCTCACGGCTCTCAGAGGACTATCAGTGACAGCTTTCAGTGTAAAGCATGGGGCTAAGTTCCCGGGGGGAGTGGGAGACGCACAGAGGTGTGACGGGCTTATAGGCTGCGTGAAGAGTTGTGACACACACCCATGAAGAGGCCACACTGCTGGGCTGCACCGGGATACGAGGTGAGGGAAAAGGAGAGGCTGCGGTGAGAGACACACTGGAAGGAAGCCGTCTCTGGGTGGCGACGTCAGGCAAAACTTAGGAAGGACATTTGGCAGATTGATAAAATTGAGGGAAGAAGGAAAAAGGCTTCTGCCTGTCAACAGCCAGAAAGGGGCTCCCTGGGAGCCAGGACACCAGTATTGTCTCAGTTTGGTTTTCCTCCCAGCAGAGCTTGAGTCGAGGGTGTGGATATAGGTAATCCTGTCTTTAGGCAGTCAGCTCGGGAAGCCAGAGTGAGAGCAAGGGAAGGGGAAGAGGGGAGCCAATAAGAGGGCGTTATTAAGTTCCTTCAGTGGGCTCCAGGAACCTCTGAGCACACAGAATACCTTCCGGAAAGACAGAAGGCAGATGTTTATGTCCAGCTCACCTTCCCCATTGTTTGAGGGTTGTCCTAGAGGCTTTAATGCCCTGACGCACACTTGCAGCCTGTCCTGTACAGCTTCAGACAAGGCTCCTGGACAGTGTGTGTGTGATGTGTTCACTGACAGTGAGAGTCTGAGCTTCCATACAACTGTTAGCACAACCACAGCTGAAGTGAGAGATGGGACACGGGATACCTCAAGTCCATTAAAGGAGGCATTTTCTCTGCCCCCAGCCATGACTGTGTGTGCTGTCGCTCAGTCATGTCTGACTCTTTGCGACCCCATGGACTATAGTCCACCAGGCTCCTCTGTCCATAGGGACCATAAGAATACTGGAGTGGGTTGCCATGACCTCCTCCAGGGGATCTTCCTGACCCAGGGACTGAACCCGCATCTGTCTCCTGCATTGGCAGGCGGGTTCTTTACCATTAGCGCCACCTGGGAAGCCCCCATCCATGACTCCTTCATGCTAATTAAGTGGCCAGTGGAAGGGAAAAGTGAGTGACTAATCCACTGTGACTGAAACAGGCAGTTCTAGAGAAGGAAGTCAGAGAAATGTTAAGCCAGCCCCTCCCCTGGACCACAGAAGGAAGAGCAGGAAAGCAGGAAGGCCAAGGTCCCAGACAGGATCCTGATGATCCTGGACCCATAGATCACACCCCGTGGGCGCACACTGCCTCCTATCCTGTTTTCTCCAAGCCCTGCAGGTCCTCAGCACCCCCTCCCTTTTCCTAAAACTGCAGTAAATTTTTTTTCAGTAGGTGGCAGCACATACAAAGCAAATCACACAACGCAGCTTTGCACAGATTGGCAGCTAGAAGTTCCCTCCATATAAAGAAAAACACCAGAGATTACATTCCATAGCTCCTGTTTACTCTCACATCACACACTACCACCAGAGACACACTCACAAAACCTCCATGGCTTCTGCCTTCCACCACCACGCCCCGCCTCCACCCCCACCTTGGACTTTGCCCTGCGTACTGGCCAGGCAGAGGGGGCCAGAGTCCAGGCTTGACTCATCCCCCTACTCACTGGGGCTGAGATCCCAGCTCTGGAACAGAAAACACCACCACTTCAGCTCCAACCCAGCAGAGAAGCACCCAGCCTAGGACGCCAAGGAGAGGCCCCTCTCCGGGTCCCTCCCTCCACCATGGAATACCTCTCTAACCTGGACCCCAGCAGCCTGCTCAGGTGACTCCTAACCCTCCACTCCAGCTCTGGGTGTATGGGCAGAGCCACAACACTCCATTCAGCCTCTAGTTCCCTAGACTCTCCAATTTGTACCCCTCCCCCTCCCTGCCACCACTTTTCACAGTGGGCTTGTCTAGATTCTGACCCACACCCAGTCCCCCATTCTCCTCATTCTCCCCATTCCCCCGCCAGCCCCCTACTTCCTCCATCCCCCACTCGGTAGTCTCTTCCTCTCCCTGGGCTACTCTAATCTGCACACCTAGATCCTCTCTCCCAACTCCCCTAACACTGCAGCTACCCCACCCACGCCCATCACCCCCAGTGCACTCAGCAGACCTCTCACCCCTTCCTGACCTTCATTCCCACCTACCAGGTCAGTATCCAACATGAGCGCCGATTTGGGCCGAAAGGTCTGGACCTCGGCTCCACCACGCCAGCGACCTTTCCGAGTCTGTGATAACAAGCGGACCACCCGGAAAGGCCTGACAGCCGCTACCCGTCAGGAACTGCTAGACAAGGCAAGTGAGTCAAGTCCCTGGGTTCCAAGAGTGGGGACAGCCAAGGAGCTAGTCAAGAGGGAGAGCTTGGAATGACGAGCAGAAAGAGCGGTGGTTATTACATGGCTGCCCCTCCCTCTGAGGGCTGAAAGCAGGGGGGTCAGCCCGATGGCTTCTACTGCATTTGAGACGATTCATTTTTTTTCTAAGGAGCAAGCTTGTCTTTGGGGGTGGGGAAGGAGTGGATAGGGTTGGAGCAATACATTTCAGAACTCCAATGTATGGAACGGCAATGTCTGACAGATCAAATTCAAATCCTGATTCTGCCACTTCCTACTGTCAAACCTTGGGTAGGTATTCAGCCCATCAAAACTTGTAAAAAGGAAACAATACAGCTGCCTCCTTGGGCTGTGGAAAGATGTAGAAGATAAGGTATGAAAGTGCTACAACAGATACTTGACCCTCGTGAAGACTCAAAAAGGTGAAAAGTCACCAATCCTGCAAACAGCTCTGGAGAACTCTGTGGGGTTGGGGAGAGTGAGATGGGGCGTTGGAGATGAGACCCCATCATGGCAGGCCTTGTCAGCATAATACCTTGACCCCAGAGAACTTGGCTAGCTTTTCAATTCCAAACCGGCAGGGGTGGCTTGGAAGCTGGGAGAGCTGACAGTGCCATGGCAGGAGCAAAACAGGACAAATGGGAAACAACGGGCCCTAATGAGGGTTTCCCAACAACCAAAGAACAGCGTGAGCTGGAGCCTTCTGCAGGGACGCCGGAGAGCCGGGGTCATCACCCAGCACCCAGGGCCGACCGTTGGGTGCTGGGCAGCTGGGCAGGGACAGGGCACAGGATAAGCTCTGCCCCTCCCCTCCTGCTTCTTGCCACTGGGCAGGCTCTGGAGGCCCTGGTGCTGAGTGGAGCGCTCACACTGGTGCTGGAGGAAGACGGGACCACCGTGGAGAGCGAGGAGTTCTTCCAGCTGTTGGAGGATGACACGTGCCTGATGGTGCTGGAGTTGGGACAGAGCTGGAGCCCCCGCAGGGTGAGAGGCCCATAGTGGGGCTGCAGTAGACCACTGATCCTTCTGTCTCTCCCAAGCCTCTTGTCTCGCCTAGCCCTGATCTTGGGGACAGAGGCTGAGAGAGGTGAGGAGTTGTCAGACTCCCCATAGAGGACAAACAATCCAGGCAGGCAAGGGGCAGGGGGTCAGTGTCTGTCCCAGGGCTGACAGGGTTTAGTGGTGAAGCTTCAGTACACTGATGAGGGGGTGCCCTGCAGAGTGGGGTGCTGTCATATGGCCTGGGCCAGGAGAAGCCCAAGCACAGCAAGGACATCGCCCGCATCACCTTCAACGTATACAAGCAGAGCCCTCGAGATCTCTTCGGCAGCCTGAATATCAAAGCCACGTTCTACGGGCTCTACTCCTTGAGCTGTGACATTCAAGGACTTGGCCCAAAGAAAATACTCAGGTCAGAGGCCACACATCACTTTTCCACCCCTACAGTTGCAGCCCCAACAATTCCTTCTCACGCTCTCCCCCACCCTGTTAGCTCTCCCTTGTGGAAACCCCCCAGCCTCCAGCCTGTGGCTGCCTCCCAGGCTCCCCCCACCTCTGACTTCCTCTTGTCTCCGCCCTGCAGGGAGCTCCTCCGATGGGCCTCCTCACTGCTGCAAGGCCTGGGCCATATGCTGCTGGGGATTTCCTCCACCCTTCGTCGTGCAGTAGAAGGGACTGAGCGGTGGCAGCGGCAGGGTCGCCTCAAACCCTACTGAGCAGGGGGTCTGGCCCTAGCCTCATTCCAAGACACAGACTGGAAAGGGCTGTGACGGCGTTGAGCCTGGGGGCCTGCACAGTGCAGACTGGCCAACTCACCTCATCTCCCCACTGTCCTCTGATGTGCTGACAACAGGCCTGTTGGCACGATCCTTCCAGTCCCAGCCTACACCCGTTCCTGAAGAACACTATCCCTTCCTGACCATCATTCCAGCCTCCCACTTACCCTGAAAGGCCACAGCCTGTCCCCAGGTGTCTGGATCCCATTCTGATTGCCACTACATCTAGAAGTCATACTCCCCTGCTGTCCCTAGGCTCCTCGGTGCCCTGAACAGAGCCCTCTCTAACCTCACCTTGAGATCTCTCTTTCTCTGTACCCTTCCCCCTGCAACATAACAAAAGTGTTTCCAATAAAAATATAAAAATGTTTATCGGTAAGACATTTGACTCCAATTTAAACTAGAACAGGGCAAGATAGATACTTCCTCTCCTCACCCCGCCGTCAACACCCAGTCCCAGATCCAAGCCCTCAGTCTTCAAGTATGGAGTTCAAGGCCCGCCTCCGCTTGGCCACCGCCCCCTGCTCCTGTTCCCAAGCCTCTCGACGCTTCAGGAAGGTAGTCAGGGCCACGTTTCGAGCCACATGGTGGCCAAAAGGGTCTCTTATCAGCTCCTGGTTCCGCTCCCCTGCAAAGGGAACCATTCGTGTTCAGTATCACCATGCAGTCATCCCCCTAGGCTTGAAGAGACTCTACTTGGGGAGAAGGTCCCTCCATTTTTCTGGAATCCTGGGTCTGCCTCAGGATAGAGTTAACACCTCACCGTCCAAATAACAAAAATGGAAGTGAAGGGCTACACAGAGGGGCAGACTACATGGAGGGGCAGGGAGAGCAGACTGCTCAAACCCACAGCCAAAACCACCCTTTAGAACTGAAGTCTCTGCTGAATTTAGGTCCACTCCCAGCCATCCAGCTTTTCAGAATAAGGAAAGGGAATGTTTGGAAAGGTCAAAGAGAGGCGCTCACCCAGCTCGGCAGCAATTTCCTTCCGGGCCCCCAAGGCTGCTCCGCTCCAGATAGCATCTAGCACACGGCTGCCATGGCGACTACAGGCCAGCGTCACATAATGTCCCTGCATTGAGGTAAGTAAGGTAGAGCCACCTACTGCTACTGCTAAGTCACTTCAGTCGTGTCCGACTCTGTGCGACCCCATCTAGGGCAGTCCATAAAAGGGTATTGTTGGTGGGGGTGGGGTGGGGAGGTGAAATTAAGAGGCCAAGTTGAAGCAGTCTAGGAACTACGCATCCTCTCTGTGACTGAAGGCCAGTCCCAGGGAAAGCACACACTCTCCAAATGGAGGGATGGCAGAGGAATCAAACAGGAGCCAAAACTCTAACCTTTAGGGTCTTTAGCACCCGGCGGCGCTGCTTGCGTGTCACGGAGGGGCTGGTGAGGACGGCATCGAGCACATGGGAGCCGGCAGGGCTTTGGGCCAGAGTCAGGAGCTGCGGTCCTGTCAAGGCACTGAGACTCTGGAGTATGAGACAGGGACTGGAGAAGTGCAGCAGATGCTGCAGCAGGAGAGACCCAAGAACTGCCACTTCCCCCAGGCCCCTGGCGGCGGCCATTTCCACCTGAGAGGACAAAGACAGGCAGTTAGGAGGCAGCCACCAAACCACCACCTTCACTTGGATGAAGCCAAGAGATCCCACCTCCCTCACCTCTGTGGGGAGGGGCTTCCTCAGCTCTGGGAGGCCTGGTTCCCAACTAGTCACAGGCTTGGCCTCTCCCCTGCCTCACCCACCTGGTGCTCCATGGGCACTGCCCCCTCCTCCTCCGCCAGTCCATAGTACACCTCATAAGCCATCAAAGCGGCAAAGAGGGGCACACAGGCCACTTGCCGGGAAGAGGGCTCTGCACAGTGGAATGCCTAGAAGGGAAGACAGAACGTGATGAAGCTGAGAACTACGTCATCTGACACCTCGGCTTTCCAGCCAGGGGAAAGCGTTCAGGACAGGTGCCTGACTCCACAAGAACATAACCTGCATGTGGAGAGGGTCTCATCTTCCTTGCTGTATTCACAGCCTCCATATATATAACAGGGGCTGAATAAGTTTTTTTTCCTTAAAAGTTCTTTCTTTGTCCAGGGAGACACTTTTCATTCCAGGGCCATGAGATGGCTCTGGCTTCATTTCCCCCATACCTGTGAACTCGCTGGGTATCAGATCCCATGGGTCCAGAAACACAACAACTGAAGATTAGCTAAATCCTAGCAGGTAGAACTTGAACTCAGGGTACAAAGGGGTTGCGGGTAACCCCCACTCACCTCCAACAGCAGCCGCAGGACCTGGGCTTGGTGGGTCCCAACTCTGCGGCAGGCGCCAACCAGGGCAATGACTACCCCTGGGTGACCCTGGGCCAGCACAGCTTCCAGGGCGGGGCTCAGCTCCTCAAACACAGGGGACAGCTGAGGGGAGACATGGGGTAAAGAATTTGACATTCTGGTAATGGTGGGCTAAGTTATTCGATGAAATCTTCCTGCCAAAAGCAACTAAAAATGCTAGGTAAAACATAAAAGCATTGGCAAAAGCCAAGACTTTGGTTTGGATGGATAAGGAAGGTCCAGAACAAAAGGAGTCTTAGAGGTGAGGCCTCACATGGGGAGGGGGAGCAAAAGGGAGGGCTAGAGTTAAACCTGCCCTTCCATCCTAGCTCTCAACCCAGGGGATCCTGGCAAAGCATGCCTTGGCACTAAACAGCAAAGAGAAAGAGAAGCTATGAAAGCAGTTTTGCTGCTCGCGTGGATTTACAGCCAAGCACCCAGAGACTGAGCAAGCCACGGAAGCTCAGGCTGAGAACTTGGATTAAGCCAATCTCCTACTGGCATTGGCACCTGAGAAAAGCTAGAGCACATCCTTTCTGGGAAGAAGGCACCCTCACCCTAAGCTCTGGGAAGCCTCCAGGAGTGACTTCTCAAGGGGAATGGCCAGCACACTGTTGGAAATACAGAGGCATGTACACAATAAAGCAAAGCCCAGTGAACAAGAACTAACAGAAACAGACTCGGCCAAGTTCCCAACTCACCAGCTCAGGGGTGGTGATGGCATCCAGGAAACGCTGCAAAGGGAAGTTGGCAATAGAATGTGCAGCCAAGGCCTGCAGATGTCCTTGGAGGTGATCTTCAAAGAGGCTCTGGAGCCTTGGGGGCTCTGACACTAGCAGCACCTGCTCCAGGAGCCTGGAGCTTGTCTGATCTCGCAGAAACAGCAATAGGGGGCTGGGGACAAGGAGAAGGTGATCAGATAGTCTTCACTTTATTCACAATGCTCACATCACTGGACTTATCATGGCGATCACTATGGACTTATCATGGTGAAGTGTACTGAAATAGCAAATCACTATACTGTCTAACAGGAACTAACATAATGTTGTAGATCAATTATACTTCAAGAACAAACAAACGGAGGAAAAAAGATCAGATTTTTGGTTACCAGAGACAGGGTGTCTGGGGGGAGGGGGAACTGGCTGGAGACAATCAAAAGTTACAAAATTTCATTTATAAGGTAAATATATACTAAGGATGTAATGCATAACATAATAAATATAACAACACTACCATATGTCATATACAAAAGTTGTTAAGAAATTAAATCCTAAGAATTCCCATCACTAGGAAAAAAAAGTTTTTTTTTTCTCATTTCTTTAATTTTGTGTATAAATGAGATGACGGATGTTCACTAAACTTATTGTGGTAACTGTTTCATGAGGTAAACCAGTCAAATCATGCTGTATACCTTAAAATTATATAGTGCTGTATGTCAATTATATCTCAATAAAACTAGACAAAAAAGTAAAAAAATAAACACACACATACAGAGAATGGAAACAAACAAAATACCCACATCATGTCATTCATTTCACATGGCCCACCACCTTGATCAATCCTGAGGCCCTGTCCATACCTGCCATCTGCTGAGGAATTCCGGCTACTCAGATAGCCAATCACAGCACTGCAGAGGTGGGCACAAAACTGGGGCAGCTTGCGGTGTAAGATCTGTAAGGCCACTTGAAGGCAGAAGCTGGATATCTTGTCAGTGATAAACACTGTGGGGGAGGGCAGAAATAATAAAAGTGGCTTTCCCAAAATCCAGACAACCTACACAACCTCAGGCAACAGGGTATAAGGGACTATGGACACAAATGGTCTAAACAGAGCCTTTACAACAAACCAGGCAAGATTTGAAAAAAAGACGAACAAGACCAATGGAAATAAGAGCCTTGTTTGATGATAATCCTCTCCAAAAAAGAAGATCCAAGATCTTCCTCTATTTCCCTCCTTACCAGCAATGTCCTTTAGAAAGCAGGAGCTCAGGTTCTGAAGGCAATTCAAGAAGGTTTCAGGGACCTCAAAATCAGTTGGCTTACATTCCCGAGATGGGGCCTTTTGTACTTCTGAAGGAAGATCAAGAACATATACAGTGGTGAGACCACAGACTGCCATCCCGAAGGGAGAAGAATTGCACAGCTGAACAAGGATTTGGCCTGGAGATGCAGAATGCATACAGTACAACTCAATGTCTCATCTCCATGACTGAACTGAGACTACATTTCCCTTTTAATTTTTCTAAGGAACTTCAACCAGCTCCCGCATGATCCATAGGAAATAGTCCAAACTCCTCAGTCAGGAATTCAAGGTGTTCCAAAATCAGGCCTCACCTAAACTCACTACCCTATTTCCCAACGTTTTTCAAAATGTAGGTCCGCTGCCTATGAGTGTATTATGAAATCAATCTAGTGGGTCTCAACAAGCACTTTTTATGTAACACACAGAATAAAATGAAAAGGGAGGGAATTCCATGGTGGTCCAGTGGTTAGGGCTCTGCACTCCCACTGCAAGGGGCAAGGGTTTGATCCCTGGTTGGGGAACTAAGATCTTGCAAGCCACACATGGCACAGGAGAAAAAAAAGGTTGGGGGGGGGGGCGGCTGGGAGAAAATATCAGTGGATTGTATGTAGAAAGGTCTTGCTTCCTGACCTTTGGCTTGAATCCAATATGTGTATGTACACACACATGTATATTGAATGATGCTTGAAAATTGTTTTCTTACTGTGAGCTGTAGTTAAAAAAAGTTTGAGAGGCAATGCTCAAGTGAATCACCTCTTCCACCTACCCCCATTCTTCTAACAGCTGTCCCCTAAACACACATAGGCATCCTCACCTCTGGGCCTCCATGCGCACTAATCTTTGGCCTGCTATATCCCTGTCCTAATTTCACTGCTAATTCTTCAAGGACATGAAGAAATCTTCTGCTTACTCTCTCCTTCTGAACTTCCTAAACTCTCCTTCCCTGGAGGTCCACACCCCTTTCTTGTAATACTTACCAGGTGACTGGGAGCCACGGTGCCTGGCTCTCTCAGACTCCAGAAGAGTCCCTCCCAATACCTGCAGCAAAGTTCTGACCACGAAGCTGCCATGTGTGTCTCCACAATAGAAAAGAAAATCATCACAGACCTCAGCAGCTAGTCCCAGGACCAGCTCCTCCAGGGTCTCCACATGACCATCCTTCCCATCCTCCTCCTCCTCCTCCTCCTCTTCTTCAGGGCTCCCTAGCAATCGAGGCAGCTGTAGCAAAGCGCTTTGCAAAACGTGGACCCCACATCGATGACAGGCCACAAAGCGCAAATTGGAGTGCAGAGCAGCCCATACGCGACACATCGGCTTCCGGGGACTGAACCCCAACAGTTCCTGTAGCATCTCACTGCCAGTCCGGTTTGTGGCCAAGGCTAGGGCCTGAGCCTCCACTTCCTTCAAAACATTGTGCACCATCAGCTCTGAAAAAAAAACAAGAAATACATTAAAGAGAATGAGAGGAGGTTATGCCTTAGGGGAGATGAAACTAAGTCCTCACACCCTGGGGACCCACGAAATTGTCCTTACCTGTCCTGAATTTTATACCCAACCAGTTCCTCCCTTGATCCCTCTCCCCAAGTTGCTCCCTACCTCGTTCTTCTCCCGTCTCGGGGGCCTCTTTCAGCGCGGACAGCGCTTGGCGGAAATACCCCAGAGCTTCTGGGCTCAGGTGAGGGTGCGCATCTGGGGCCGGCTCCGAGCGCCCATCCGGAGGCGAGCAGGGATGTCGCTGGCGGCCTGGTGGGGGGCGCCCCGCGCCCTTGGCCCCGCGCCCTCGTTTTCCGCCAGCTGGGAACCGGCGCCCCTGTTTGTGGGGGGAACGCGGACCCAGGCCCATGGGTGCTTCGGGGCCGCTCCGCCCGGAAAAGCTACCTTAGCCGCTGGGGGAACCTCAGTCAGCCGGTTGAGGGCCCGGGCCCGGCAGAGTTTCGACACGCCGGCGCGCTTAAGGCGCAGCATTACACGTCATAGCCTCGCGACTGCCTCTCTGGGGAAGGCGTGGCTGAGTCTCTGGATCTCCACGCCCCGCTGGTGGATCCTGGCCTCCGCCCCTTGTCCAGGCTCCTACGTGTCGTACTCTTTGACCCGATCCTCCGAGTCTCCTGCTGAAACCGGACCAGAACGTGTACTTCCACTCGACCGTCGTCCTCTTGACTTCTTGTCCCGCCCCTGCGACCAGAATTAAAACTCCTCGACTTCGAGAACTTTGTAAGCCAGACGGCACGAGGACTCCAGCGGCAGCACAGGTGGCAGGTATGGAGTTCGAGCTCCCTCCACATCGGGCTCAGGGTCCCTGGGCCTCGCGCCAACCCTCCACGCGGAAGCCGCACCTCTGGGCAAGGGGCCTGAACTCCATAGCTCAGGACTCTGTAAGACGTGCCGAGAGAGACTGCCCGCCACAGTCCCACTCAGAGTCCCAGTAGATGGCCGGCCTGGACAGCCCCTCGCAGCCCCCTTCTTCACTCCTTGGTCGCCCAAAAGGGACAGCCAACCTTGTCCGGGGCCTGCGCTAGTTATCCCTCTCAGAAACTTCTTTCCCCATCAAAGGATCTCAACCTTGGCTCCCCTTCCTACCTCTATCAGGATCACCCCCCTTCGACATAACGCAGTCTGCACGCTTCCCTCAGAGCAAGTCCTTTCTTCCACAGATTTAACCCCTTTGCTTGTTGAGTCATGCCAGCTACCATGAAGGGCCAGGTGTGCGTGGTGACTGGTGCCTCCAGGGGTATTGGCAGGGGCATCGCTTTGCAGCTCTGCCAAGCAGGTGCCACAGTTTACATCACTGGCCGCCACCTGGACACACTGCAGGCCACTGCTCAGGAGGTGAGTGCTTTCTCTGGAGTCCCAGGGGGCAGAAACCATCCGAGGGAGCTCTTTCCATTAACTACTCCTCTTAATCCCTTACCTGAAACCAAAATATTCCTCAATAAACATGAACATTTATTCTAAGTGGGATAAGTAAACCCCATAAGTAACTTCAGATCAGGGCACATTTTGCCATTAAGTGAATTTATGAAAAAAAAAAACAAAACTTTATTTGAGAGCTTTAGGGATTTTGGAATTGAATTTCAAGAGTTGTGGACCTGTGCTCTTTCTCTTTTCTTGTTAAGATTTTATTGAATTGTGTTTTCATTTGATTTTTCTACTGAATTTCAGTTAAATAAATTTTGGGGTGCCTTTGATTTGCTAGGCACTGGAGTTACCAAATTTAGTAGGACATAACTTTTGCTCTGAAGTCTAAGGCAGAAATGGATCCTTTCAATGTAATGTGAATACAGGAAGTGATAAGAGATGAAAGGAATGAGTATGAACATGATAAGCAATAAGTGTATCCAGAATGTACTAGAAATGTGAGTGAGCAGTTCGGCAGGGAGGTCAGAGGGTGGGACCCAGAGCATGAATCTTCAGGATATGAAGATTGTTCTTGAATAAATTATTCTTCTTTCTCTGAAGTTAGAGGAGGGGACACATTTGTATAGGAATAGGAAGTAGAGAGCGTTCGTGTCTGAGAGCTTTGTTTTTTCATTTACCAGGCAGCAGTGTTGGTGCAGTGAGGGTAAGAAGGCTGGGATTGAGTTGAGATTCCAGATGAGTGGTGAAGGGTGGGAGCTAAGGGCACAAGAGATGGAAATGACCAAGAATGAAGAAAAAGAACTCCTTTCTCAAGAGTTCCTCCTTTCTCAAGAGAGCCTCCAAGCCTATTTGTCCCTCAGCCTCCACATGCAGAGTAATACAATGCCTTGAACAGAGTAGACCTCAGAAAATGTCTGTAGATTTTAAACCTGGGATTCCCCATCCCCCTTGCTCCACGACAGTACCTAGCATTACTGACGGAGAAGGCAATGGCACCCCACTCCAGTACTCTTGCCTGGCAAATCCCATGGACAGGGGAGCCTGGTGGGCTGCAGTTCATGGGGTCACTAAGAATCGGACACGACTGAGCAACTTCACTTTCACTTTTCACTTTCATGCATTGGAGAAGGAAATGGCAGCCCACTCCAGTGTTCTTGCCTGGAGAATCCCTGGGACGGGGGAGCCTGATGGGCTGCCGTCTCTGGGGTCGCACACGACTGAAGCGGCTTAGCAGCAGCAGCAGCAGCAGCAGCAGCAGCAGCAGCAGCAGCATTACTGAAACTCCTCAAACAGACACCAGAGGGCAGTATTGCCCACCATGTTGCCTCAGCTACTGCCTGAGGCCTAGGATTGCCTCGCTCCCACGTTGAGGCTGACGGGAGCTGAGTTCTGTCTCACGTTGTGCAACTCGGAGCTCATATCCCTTCTGTCTCTTTCCAGGCGCAATCCCGGGGAGGCCGGTGTGTGCCCGTGGTATGTGATTCAAGCCAGGAGAGTGAAGTGCGAAACCTGTTTGAGCAGGTGGATCGAGAACAGCAAGGACGTCTGGATGTGCTGGTCAACAATGCCTATGCTGGAGTCCAGGTGCTTTTTGAACTTTGACCCCAGCTCCACACTTCGGACCTCCCCCTCTGACCTGAGTCCTCATCCCCACTGGTTGTCCCCTTCCATTATCCAGCCCCTTCTTGCCTCCAGAGCATACTATTCATCACTCTCCCTGTGCCTTCCAGCCGATCCTGAACAACTCTAAGAAGTCATTCTGGGAAAGCCCCGCCTCCATTTGGGATGACATCAACAACGTCGGACTCAGGTAGGTGCTTCCCCGGCCACCCACTTAAGGGCCTGGGCTCCCCTCAGTCACTCAGCCAAACATTAACAAGCGCCCTCTCCTTTTCCTTCTGATCTCCTCGTCTCTGTTCTCCCATCTGTCCTACTTGTCCACTGCCCTCTGAAGGAGTTTCATGCAGGTGAATCTGGGCCCAGGAACGTCAACTTTGGCCTTGTTTCTGTCCATACTTTTCATCTGAACTCGCCCTTGCCCGCTCTCCTGTCTCACTCTCTGCTTGTCCAAATGCATGATCCATAAGGAAGCCTCTTTCCTTTGGTAAAGCTTGCCACGGTATGTCCAAACATGGCTGCTTCTAAGTCGCTTCAGTCGTGTCCGACTCTGTGCGACCCCATAGATGGCAGCCCACCAGGCTCCCCCGTCCCTGGGATTCTCCAGGCAAGAACACTGGAGTGGGTTGCCATTTCCTTCTCCAAACATGGCTGGAGGAAAGAATTATTTTGTTTTAGATCAGCAGAAGGTCAGTGAGGAAGATTGAATGCCAGCCATCTTCGCCTTCCCCTCCTCACTCCAGGCCCACAGGCAAGAGTGTTCCAGGTGTGAGTAGAGAAGGCAGGGGTTTCACACGCATCTGGAAAAGGAATGAGATGAAACACAGCATTTACAGTTCACCCAGCATGACATACATCCTTCAGGTCTGTGTTT
>NW_011495077.1:2701835-2723972 GCF_000754665.1 Bison bison bison | reverse complement strand
GTTTATTGTTGGGAAGCGGGTACCCTCTCAGAAACTATACTGCATGGATGTGATCAGCCACCTGTGGGAGTCACCCAGAGATTACATGCAAATCTACATCTAAAGCATCTAAGGAAACCCTCGGCTTCTAGTGGCAATCTCAGGGAAGCAGGATTACAATCCACTTGTCATTTCCAAAGTGGAATAAATGTTGTGAGGAGATGGAGATGGTCAACCAAGAGTCAAGAAAAACCCAAAAAGTTTGAAATTGGCAACACCCATGTCCTTAGCCCTCTAAAGAGAGGGGCCTTCCACACTCTCACCTCTTGCTGGTCAGGGTTTTAAGCCTGCAAAGCAGAGGCCCAGACCCTGGCACCAGAGCCCTGATGAATGGTCCAAAGCGAAGGTTACTCTGGGACCCTGCTGGAAGCGCACCAACACCTCCTCTCACCACTCACATACATAATTATCGTGCCTCTCCTCTGCATTGCCTGAGGTTGGCCTTCTTTTTGATACCGTAACTCACTCTACTTGTTTTCATCTGGAGAGTCCTGTCTCTTGTGCAAAAAAAATGTTTTTCTGGTTATCAAGTATGTGTGTGTTATTTTTTTTTTAATATACTGTGTAGACCAGTGTAATCATATTCCCCTAGTCACCACCCCTCTCTTTTGCCCGAGATATCGTTGTTGTTCTTTAGTCACTAAGTCATGTCTGACTCTTTTGCGACCTCATGGACTATAGCCTGCTAGTCTCCTCTGTCCGTGGGGTTTCCCAGGCAAGAATACTGGAGAGGGTTGCCATTTCCTTCTCCAGGGGATCTTCCTGACCCAGGGATCGAACTGACATCTCTTGCATTGGCAGGTGGATTCTTTACCACTGAGCCACCAGGGAAACCCCCAAATATACTGGGTAGATTAGTATAATCTTATTCCATAATCGCCAACCCTTCCTCTTTTGCCTGGGATATAGCTACTGTTAATAGCCTAGTATATATTCTACCATTCATTTAAATATTCCACTGGGAAGAGATACCATAATTTATTTATCTAAGCCCTTATCTGTTGCAGTAGTGGGAAAAAATTAGGCTAAAAAATATGTACCTCAGAGATTTTAGTAAACATTATCAAACTGTCCTCTAAAAAGACCCCACCAATTTATAATCTCAGAACGATGAAGGAGAATATCTGTTTCCCCATGTCTTCTATCATACTAGACAATATCCGGCCAGGAGGTCAGGCAAGTTTGGCCGTTCTAATAAGCCAAAGATATCTGAAGATGTTTTTTAAATTCACATTTCTCTATTATTTGTGAAGTTGAGCTTTTGTTTTTTACATTTGTATCGGTTCTTTATTCTTTCGTGAGTTGTGTTACTAAATTATTCTTTTTACATCAATTTATAAGAGACCTTTGTAGAATAGATCCCTTTAATGTGTGTTTTACAAATATCTTTCCCAATTTATTACTCATTACTTGCCTGCGTGCTTTCTTCAGCTCTCTAAACATACTTAAATGTATATACGTGTATGTATTTGTATATCTACGTATATACATGTCTTAATGTATAAGTCATTTTTATCTTGGTATGGTACTGAGACAAGCTTCCCCATGGTAAAGCGTCTGCCTACCATGCGGGACACCCGGGTTCAATCCCTGGGTCAGGAAGATCTCCTGGAGAAGGGAATGGCAACCCACTCCAGTATTCTTGTCTCCCCCTCCAAAAAAGGGGCTCAAAGAGATATTGGAGAAGGAAATGGCAACCCACTCCAGTATTCTTGCCTGGAGAATCCCACGGAGGGAGGAGCCTGGTAGGCTACAGTCCATGGGGTCGCAGAGTCAGACACAACTGAGCAGATTCATTTTATTTATTTATACTTTCTTTTATTGCTTTTAGGCACTCATTTTTTTATACCCAAGTATTTTGGGAATGCATTTTAAAGCAATAAATGAGGTAGAGAGTCCATCCCACCTACTAAATAACTGACCGTGCATACACGCTAAGTCACTTCATTCATGTCCAACTCTGAAGTGGACTGTAGCCTGCCAGGCTCCTCTGTCCTTGGAATTCTTCAGGTAAGAACACTGGAGTGGGTTGCCATGCCCTCCTCCAGAGGGTCTTCCTGACCCAGGGATCAAATCCGCGTCTCTTATGTCTCCTGCATTGGCAGGCGGGTTCTGTACCACTAGTGCCCCTTGGGAAGCCCAAATTATTTGTTGGCCAGATGTTTGTTGTTCAGTCTCTCAGTTGTGTCTCCAAGGGTTGGACACCACTGAGCGACTGAACAACAACCATCTCTCCCTGTTGGTTTGAAATGTTCCCTTACTACTTTGCTGAATTCTTCTTTACACTTGGATTAACTATTGAGCACTTTGTTTCATTGACATATTTAGGTATTATAATGCCAGTCCTGAATTCTTTTTTAAAAAATATTTACTTATATGGCTGAGCCACGTCTTAGGTGTAGCAGGCATGATCTTCGACCTTTGTTGTGGCATGTGGGATCTACGTGGGGTCTAGTTCCCTGACCAGGGATTGAACCCTCTACATTGGAAGCTCAGAATCTTAGCCAAAAAAAAAAAAATCTTAGCCAGTGGACCACCAGGGAAGTCCTCTGCATTCTTTTAACTATTATGTCATTGTACAGTTTATGGCAGCATATCCCCCTCACCCACAAGATATTATTCTTCCTTTTTCAGAATTTTCCCGGCTATTTTCACACATTTATTCTCATTGACCTTTAGATTATTATCAATTTCTCCAGAAGTCTTGAGATATCACTCAAATTGAATCTGTGGATTAATTTAAGCAGAACTCAAGTTTTACATGTTGGTTCTTCTAAACAGATTCTGTCTGTACTTGTTCTTTTTTTACATATTTAGGTGCGAAGTGGATTATTTAGAGAGAAACACAGTCCATACGTAAAGTGTGGGCCATCTCAGAGGGATAGAGCGGCCTGTATTCTTTTATATTAAATAGAGCTTTATAGTTTTTCCTTGTAGATCCTATGTATTTATTATATTTTATCCCCCAGAGTTATTTTAGCTTTGTCATTGCTGTCATGACAGAGCACTTTTCTTCCGTTACAGTCTTCTAAAGATTGCCATTTCTCCTCTTTCAGTGGTTAATTTTACCTGTGGGTTTCTTAGAATGTGACCTCAGGCCCTTGGTTCACCAGGTTGGCGGCCCTGTTGGAGAAGGAAATGGCAACCCACTCTAGTATTCTCGCCTGGAGAATCCCATGGGCAGAGGAGCCTGGCTAGCTACAGTCCATGGGGTCACAAGAGTCGGACATGACTTAGTGACTAAGCCACCACCACCACCTGGCTCAGAAGCCACTAGGGGGCAGAAGAAGCTTCTCGAGACAGCCCTGACGTGGTTCATTTCTTCTCTGCCCCACCTTCTAGAGGCCATTACTTGTGTTCGGTGTATGGGGCTCGGCTGATGGTACCAGCTGGCCGGGGGCTCATTGTGATCATCTCCTCCACTGGGGGGCTGCAGTATCTCTTCAACGTCCCCTATGGCGTGGGCAAAGCTGCGGTGAGGACCCACTGGCGCAGGGGTTGGGGTGGACAGTCACAGTTGCCAGAGCTCAGGAGAGATGGTCCCCGGTGGTCCAGGCGGTGAGGCTGACTGGCCCTCCCCTCTTCCTCTCCCCTGTATAGACAGTTCCTTAGCCTGGGCTCCTCTCCGCTGGCCGGCCAGTGCACTGGGGAAGGTGGATAGCTAAGACGGGGCTCCTGGGAAGGCCAGGGGTTGGGGGCATCCTCGGCAGAAGCAGGCAAGGCAGGAGAGGGAGGTGACATGACCAGGTGCCTTGACTCCCACCCGGCCTTCTGTCCCTCTGCAGTGCGACAGGATGGCTGCGGACTGTGCTCAGGAGCTGCGGCGCCACGGGGTCAGCTACGTGTCTCTGTGGCCGGGGCTGGTGCAGACAGAGCTGCTGAAGGAGCACATGATGAAGGAGAATGCTTCAGATCCCCTGATTAAGCAGGTGGCCGGGGGAGGGCGAGGGTGGCAGGGAATGCAAGGAACCAGTCTTTCCCTCTCCAATGACAAAACAGTAACAGCAACAGAGAGTAGATACCAGGGCTCACCGTGGCGGGTGCAGGGCTGAGCACTGACGCGCATTCTGTCCTTCACTCCGTAAGGGAGATGGTAGCTCCATTTTACAGATTGGGAGACTGAAACTCAGGGAGGTTAAGAAACTTGCTCAAGTCACATATCCTGTAAGTGGAAAGACTATCCGCCTCCAGAGCCCATAGTCTTGACCTCCACTCTGAACTAATCTAGAAGGCCCAGATGCGGTTGGCATCCCCATATTCTTCCACTTAGGAAAGGCCGAAAGGCAGTGGGTACCAGTACGTGGTTACAGGGCTCGCGGATGTGGGAAGGAGTGATTCCCGTACCTTCCCAGATGCTGAGTCCTGCAGGCGCGGTGACAAGCGCCTCCCTCTCCTGGAACAAAAGCTGAAAGCAGGAAAGGGACTTGGGCAGCGCTCTTGGAAATTAACCCTTCACTCTCTGCCCCTGTATTTCAGTTCAAATTTCGTTTCTCATCCGCGGAGACCACAGAAATGAGTGGCAAATGTGTGGTGGCATTGGCAACAGGTGAAAAGGTTGGGGGCGGCTGGTAATGAGAAAGGGCATGGGGGATCTGCAGGGTGGTGGCCACTGGTTCTGGGTCCTGAGCCAGGAATACGCCCTTCTTTTCTATGGCTTCTGGACACCCAAAGGGTCCAATGCTCAGTTTGAGGTGTGGGAGCCTCAGCAATTGGATCCTGGGAACAGTGGCCAGGAGCCAGAGGCCCAGAAACCTTCCTAGGAACAGAAAGAAACAAATATGGGCTCTTAAGCCTATCTTGGTGATGCCCTGTGCCATTGGGCCCAGGCCTGGTCACCCTGGGCCATTTGCAGGCTGTCTCAGCTGTCTGTGTGCCCACAGATCCCAATATCCTGAGCCTGAGCGGGAAGGTGCTGCCGTCCTGTGACCTCGCACGACGCTACGGCCTGCAGGATGTTGATGGTAAGAGCTCTGGCCCAGCAGCCAGCCTGAACCTCTCTTCCTTCCGTTTCCAGCTCACTCCTTCTCCCCTTCTCTCCCTTCCTTCCTCACATTCCACTCGGTCTCTGCAGCCACGTGGGGGTGTCTGAGGAATGGGAAACAAGGATCTAATCCTTCTTTTCCTGTGGTCCACAGGCCGCCCTGTCCAGGATTATTTGTCTTTGAGCTCCGCCCTCTCCCATGTCTCCAACCTGGGCTGGCTGGCCTCCTACTTGCCTGGGTTTCTCCGGGTGCCCAAATGGGTCATGACCCTCTATGCTAGCAAGTTCTAACCCTGCTGGCCTCACACAATTCTGCTTCCCTTTGGGCTGAGTGGTTGGTCTATCTCAGTTGGAACACAGCCTCCTTCCCTGCCTACCTACTGCACACCGTTGATCTGAAGAGAAGCCTCTGCTGTGCCCTGGTTGAGCCCTGGGGGCCTTTATAGGTCCTTCTTCAGGCCTTCCTTACCCCGTCATTTTACTTTTTGCCTTAACACTGAAAAATGTTCTAGGGGCTAATAATAAAGCTCTCATTTCTCCTTCAGTTCATTTTCAAGTACTTATCCTTTGCTCAGCAAGGTGGTAGGTACTTTAGAGGAAGACCTAACGATATGCAACATGTTGAGGCTCTCAAGGAGCTGCATCCACAGGACAAGGCCCCTTTCCTCCACATCTGCTCCTGCTCTTCCCTGCAGAGCTGCCCGTCCCTTGCCCCAGCCAGGGAGCGGGGTACCTCCCCAGCCAGAAGCAGGCACACCCACCCCTTTTCCTCACTGCTTTCCCACGCCCTCATTCCGCCGTCTCTTCAGGGATGCCCACTGCCTTCTAGCTGGGCCTGATCCCAGGGTGAGGCCCAATTCAGGGAAGGCAGAGTCCATGATATTCAGGATTTCTTGGAACTGGGGAGGAAAATCCCAAGGGAGAGGCAGAGGAATAGTTGATGACACTGACACACTCGCATTCTTGGGATGACACCCCAGGAACTGTTTCCTGAAGAACTGATCACAAGAACCTTTCAGAGCTGCTTTCCCTGCTTGGGGGTCTGTCCCAGCCTGAGGCAAGGCAACAGCGGGTGTGTTCCAAGGAGGAGCCAAGGGCCCCTTTGAGGCCACCTTCCCGCCAGCAGCTCCACGGTCATCAAGGTAATGGGAGAGCTACTATAAATCAGAGTGGCAGAGGCCATTTCTAATCTTCCAAAAAGGCAGGGGGAGAGCCGAGGCCTCCCACAGCTGCCTACAGAGCCTATGGAAGCTGCGATCTTCCCGTGGCTTTCTGGGAATAGCCCCCAGTTACTGCTCCAGTGACTGCTGGGGTGGCTCTCTCACCCGTGAGAGCTGATATGTGCATCTCCTCCAATCCTGCAGCCAGCCACTTCACGGTGGTTGCTTGAGTTTAGCCATGGTGAAAATATACATGCTACAGGAATCAACAACTGCTGTCAACCAGGGTTTTTTTCCTTTCTTTTTTTTTTTCAAAAGAGCCAGCCCGCTTACAAGCATGTGACTGGAACTGCGTACCTAAACTCCACCATTTGCTGAGGCACCCTGTTTAAATCAGAGCAATCAGATTTCCTCACCACCCTCTCACCCCCTTCCACTCACCACCCTAATCCCCCTGAGATTGGTCAGGGGCAACAGCAATTGCCTATATGCTTTAGGAAGGACAAGGGCCTCAGGATCTCCTCCAGCCTTCCACAGCCATCTTTAAAAGCCATCATTGGGACAAATCCTTTCATGAGGGCCTTGTCCCCTAAAGGTCACAAGGCATGATGGGAAGAAAATGGGCTTCAAAG
Organism: Bison bison bison; assembly: GCF_000754665.1. Classification (NCBI taxonomy): domain Eukaryota; kingdom Metazoa; phylum Chordata; class Mammalia; order Artiodactyla; family Bovidae; genus Bison; species Bison bison. The sequence continues at coordinate 2,717,160 of NW_011495077.1, read as the reverse complement.
GTGTACAAATCTGCATACAAACCCTGACTCCACTCCTTTGAAAATTAAGTGAAATAACACATATGGGCCAAGCAATATGGAGCCAGTAAAGTCAGTTCTTTCTCTTGACAAATATGCAAGAGTGTGCTTTGCAGCAGGCACAGTTCTTGGCTTTGGGAGAGCAGAGAACCAGACAGAGTAGGCTCCAGTCCACAGAGGACTTTCATTCAGCCCTGGAAGACCTTAGAAGTCAGTACAAACCTTCCACTTACCGTAGGAAGTGAGTGAACTGGGGCCCCAAGAGTCCACACCATGCAGGGTACAGCCTTGATCCTGGTGTCTCAAGAAGCCAGAGGGAGCGGTTTTCTTCAAAAGACACCACATTGCTTCCCTCCAACAAGACTTAATTAATCTTAGAAATGTAAACAGTAGAGTAGAGGTCTGAGAGAATGAAACACGGAGAGTAAGTGTTGATTGGCAGGAGAAGAGTGTCAAGATCTGAGAAACCCAATAGCAGAGAGTCTTAGGACGTGTTGGGAGTCAGTATTCATTCAGAAACATTTCTTTTGACACCTGCATTCTGCCCAGCACCATGCTAGAGAAGACTGGTTCAATTTGATGAGATGGGTGCTGTAATAAGTACACAGTACAGAGTACAGGAGGAAGCAGCTGGCCTCATTAGGGAATTGAAGGGAGTGATATTGATCAGAGACTTAAAGAATGGGGGTGGAGTAGTTTTTCCTAACTGAAAAAAAAAAAGCAGGTATTGAAACACAGAATGTTGCAGGACAGCTAGAAGTTGCTATGACGTGACTGTAGATGTGATATGGGATAAATTTTCAGAGAAAGGAGATGAATACAAATCAGTGATTAAGATTTAAATTGTGGGTGGTAGGTTTCCACATGAGGGATTCATCTAGACGCTGAGTGACTCTTAAGGCAGAATACCCAGGGGAGGTAGGTGGTTGGAGAGAGGCCAGCTGGAGCTCCAGTTCAGCTGTGGAGGTGACTTCCCTCGGAGCCCAGCAGGACAGCCTTAGAGTGTTCGGCCTCAGGGTAGCCCTGCTGGGACGAGAAGTTGGGCTTTCATTCCCCGCCACCACTACCACTGAGCAGTTGCCAGCCACAGCGTGGCCCAGGTGGGGCTGGGCGGGGTAAACCAGGTCCAGATCAAGGGCAGCCCTCCAAGAAGAGCTGCAGGTGTCAACCCTGAAAGCACTTGAAGGGGGCGTTGGGTACAAAAATGGAAAGGGGCATCCAGGCAGAGCTGGGCAGAGCACTAATGCTGTTGGCTACAGGAGGATGTAAGCGGGAGAGGAGTGTGCACAATTTGTATCTGAGGAAGCTGACTGGGGCTCAGGGGTGGGGAAAATGGACCGGGGGAAAACAGGCAGGCATCAGAAGAGCTGTGTGGAGTCTGACCAGTGTCCCAGGATGTGATGGCAGTGGGGATGTGGATTCAGGAGAGATTGCAGGAGGCAGAGTCAAAAGACAGGGCCTGTCAGAAGGGAGGGGGCTGCTGCAGGACTGAAAGCAACAACAGGCACAGAGAAAGAAAGAGCATGCTGAAGCTGTGAAGGAGACACCAGCCTGCTGGAGGTCAGCCCTGGCGAGACACAGGCTGCTGAGATGGAGCCCCCACCCCTACCAGAGCAAATCTAGGGACTTGATCAGTCCCCAGGAGATGCTTAATCCCCTAAAGGAGCTCAGGCCAGGATGGAAAAGAGACTTTTGATTAGCATTTTAAAATGTACATTTCTAACAGCATTGTTTTAGAATGTGGGTCAGAATCCAAAAGGTATACAAAGGTAACGTGAGAAGCCTTCCTTTTATCCCTACTCACCACTGCCAGTCCCAACCTAGGAGCAGCCACAGAGAGAGCCCAGGCCTGTGCAAGCGGAGAGCTAAGCATACTCAGAGAAGAGATTTGACTGCATGCAAATCTGGGCCTCTCTTGTGCTAAGGGGTTGTATTTTCCAAGCTCGAAAGGCCTGTTCTGGCTCCTGTGTTCTACACTTCTAAGAAGGGGCAGCCCTGGGTCCAGAGGCCCCACCACTTCCCACGTTCTTATGCAGCTGCTCCCATCGCCAAAACCTTCCCTACCCTGGTAGCAGGGAGAGTAACAGAAACAGCAACTGAAGGCCCAAGGAACGGAGACAAATGGCTGCAAGAAGCAGCAGTGGTGCCGAGGAGCTGGGCCTCAGCAGCCTGGCCAGCCCTGGGCTCCTCAGAAGCGGACCCACACTGCTCCTGCAAGATGCATGTCACACCTGAAGTGGACTCCTCTTTCTAGAGCAACTGCCCAAGCATTAGGGGTGCCCAGATGAGGCCACCTGTGGAGCTTCTGTCCCCAGAGAGTCCCCAAGGAGGTAGCTCTGACCAACTGGCTGACACAAAAAATGAGAAGGTGATGGAAGCAGGGCAGAACCATGGGGTATCAGATTCCAGCTTTCGGTCATTGTAATACGTTCAGTTCAGTTCAGTTCAGTCGCTCAGTTGAGTCCGACTCTTTGCGACCCCATGAATCGCAGCACGCCAGGCCTCCCTGTCCATCACCAACTCCTGGAGTTCACTCAGACTCATGTCCATCGCGTCAGTGATGCCATCCAGCCATCTCATCCTCTGTCGTCCCCTTCTCCTCCTGCCTCCAATCCCTCCCAGCATCAGAGTCTTTTCCAATGAGTCAACTCTTCGCATGAGGTGGCCAAAGTACTGGAATTTCAGCTTTAGCATCATTCCTTCCAAAGAAATCCCAGGGCTGATCTCCTTCAGAATGGACTGGTTGGATCTCCTTGCAGTCCAAGGGACTCTCAGGAGTCCTCTCCAACACCACAAGCTAAATGACACACCCACCAGTGCCCTGACAGTTCTAAGGCCAACCATCAAAGATCAAAACGTGGGTGGTGGCCCAGTTCCTGGAAATCTCTGTCCCTTCCCCAAAATGGTTGGAATAACCCTCCCACTCATTAGCCTGTGAAATTACCCAGCCCATAAAAACTGACACCCCATATTTCCGGGCCTCCTGTCTTCTGAGACGGCCCACACTCTGTGAAGCATGTTTCTCTCAAATAAATCCACTTCTTACCTATCCCTTTGTCTCTCACTGAATTCTTTCTGCAATGAGACATCAAGAACCTGAGCTTCATTAAATTCTGAGAACAGGCCTGTGATCTCAATTAAAAGACCATGAAGGGGGACTTCCCTGGTGGTCCAGTGGTTAAGAATCTGCCTGCTAATGCAGGGAACGCTGGCTTGATCCTTGGTCTGGGAAGATTCCACATGCCACCAGGCGACTAAACCTGTGCATCACAACTACTGAAGCCTGTGCGCCCAGAGCCTATGCTCTACAAGAGAAGCCACTGCAATGAGAAGCCTGAGCACTGGCAGCTAGAGAGTGGCCCCCACTTGCCCCAACTAGAGAAAGCCCACGAGCAGCAAGGAAGATCCAGCAGAGCCAAAAATAAATACAAATTTAAAGTGTGACTCTCCATAAACTTAAAAAAAAAAAAAAGATGATGAGGGATTTCCCTGGTGGTCCTGTTGTTAAGAATCTGCCTTGCAATGCAGGGAACGTGGGTTTGATTCCTGGTCAGGGAATTAAGATCCCACATGCTATGGAGCAAGTAAGACCACATGCCGCAACTACAGAGCCTGCAAACCACAAGTAGAGAGTCCGTGTGCCTAAAGGAAAGATCGCACAGGACACAGTGAAGATCCGGAGTGCTGCAACCAAGACCCGAAACAGCCAAATACATAAACAGTAAAAAAATGTTTAGGCTTTGACATTTAAAATAAATACACAAATAAAAAACTGTGAGTTCAAGTCCCATTCTGGGTTTAGGCTGGACTTGAGTCACAGTCAGAGTTACACGGTTTCAGCAGTGTAAACGGGGCTGGCTGTAAATGTCTAACCTGGAGCCCATCTATTTCCTGCCTCAACCTCAGCTCCCTGCCCCCTGCTCAGGGGTCTGGGGCTTGGGAGAGGACTGCACAGGACAGCTGCCAGCTGTGGGGGGACCGGGGCCTCTGTGGGAACAAGCCCTGGGGAGGCTGGCCAAGCCTGCAAGCTCCCTGAACCTCAGCTCCAGGTCCTCCCTGCCCCACCCTTCCACTCCCCTCAGAACTCAAGCCTGAGTCATGATGGGTGCAAAGGGGATACAGAGACACAGTGTTGCTTTAGTCAGCAATTCCAGCCGTTCTGCTTCTTTGCACTGAATTCAGAGGTTCCACACCACTCCCCGTCCACTTCCTCCCCACCTCACATGAGGCCTAGGGTGCAGACACCTCTGACCACCCTTCCCCACCTCACCCTAAGCTCCCAGCTCTTGGATCTAAAGGATCTAAGTCCCAGATCGGCCTCCTCTTCCCCACCCAGATGGGTGCAGCATATCTTGCTCTGACTGCCATGGCTCATCATTCATTCACTCACTCATTCATTCTTTCCCAGGACCCCTACCACCACCACTAGCTTTATCTGAATGCCCTAGGGCTATTTAATTTTCCTAGGGGCACTTACGACTCGATGAGACCATCTTTTGTATGTATTTGCTTCTATAGAGTGGGTCTCCCCAGCTTGAGAATAAGCTTTATGAGAGCAGGCACCTTGGCAGTCTTCATCATGCTGTGGGGTGAGCTGTATTGGTACTCAGGGATTACTACTCAAGGACTGACTGGCTGAATTATGTAAATGGTTGTTGAGTGGCTACCATGGTGCAGACACTGGACTAGGTGAGGGGACATGCAATCAAAGCAGCCTTCTTAAGAGAGCATGGCCAGAGAGCGAGCAGGGATGTGCACCCCTACAGGATGACCTGACTGCAGGCACCATAGGGTCTGCTGCTGGGGAGGCACAGAGGAGATGCCTGTTTCAGCCCCAAGCCAGGATTCCTCCCCGGCACCTGCAGCCCCAACTCCAAGCTCACTTCCCTGGGAATCTCACCCACTAGCATAAGAGCTCCTCCAGAGTCACACATGTCTCTCTAAGGGCAGAGCCATAATGTTTCATTTGCCTATAACATTACTTGACTGCCTCTCTATACTGTTTCCAAAGGTTCTGTGGACAGCCCTGCTCGGGACCATAACTCCATGCATCCATATGGCCTCCATGCCTACCATGGCGTCCAGTTCTGGGGCACCCAGTCACTCTCTGTTGAACAAAGGAATGGACAGGGAAGAGGTAAGGGCTGGGTCCTCCCCCAAGCAAGCAGCCCCTCCTTCCTGGGACTGTCCTCTGTCCCTTGTTCTCATCTACCAGCCAGAGCACCCCACAGTCTCTCCTTGTTCTAAGGATTCTGTTTCTCATGCAGGCGTAGAATCCAGGGCTACTACTTCTTGGCACCACTCGCATTGTATATGCCCCAAACCCAAGGCATGCCCTCGACTTGTGCACTGGTGGTTGTCATCCAGGCCATCAGGCAGTGAGTTTCTTGGCCATGTTCCCAGCCTCACCATACTCTGGGCAATTTTAAGGCCAGGCTGTCATCTTCACCAGCCACCATGCAGTACCTGGCTTTTGTAACAGAGACTAGTTCTGGCTCAAGAAGTTTTTCCAGCTTTTCAATTGCATTTCCTGGTTGCTTTCCCTTCATCTCTTCCCCTAGATTTGCCAACCTGAGTCAGCACCTGCCACACCCTGGGGGAAATAAGATGCTCTAGCATGGGGACTTTCCCTCTGGGGCCCTTCTGTCTTTGGGGCCCAGCCTTGGCACCCTGCCCTTCCCTCTCACTGGCCAATCTGTTCCCTCTTCTTCTCCAGTTATGGGTATCTGGTGGCACCACTGGTCATCAAGGAATTTCCCCAACCTGGCAGAGCAAACTGAGGAGCCCTCAGATCAAGTACAAAGGACCCCAGAACCTTGGGGAGGTGGTGAATATAAAGGATCTTCTTGGACTTTGAGTCATTCTAGCCCTCTGGGCCATCCCAAGAGTCAGATTCCTTCATAACTTTGGAGAACATTCTAGTCCTCGAATATTCTCTACCCCATTTTCACAAAGTTGTCGACCAGCATACATTTGGTTATCCCCCTCTCTCATGATGGTGAATTCACCACCACTTATTTAGGCCCATTCTATCTTTGGACAGCTTTAATTGTAAGAAAGTCTTCCCCCATAGCAAGTGTATATACATTCACTGGTCTTTGTTCTTTGCTCTCAAGATTAACAGAATCAATATGGCTTCTGTTCCAACTAGAAGCCCTTAGAATCTGAAGATCCTCTGCCCCTTGAGTCTTCTCCCCCAGTTTGACATTCCCATGTCCTCTTTCTGGTCATGGCCTGTTCTCACCATCTTGATTTCTCCCTCCGGACCTTGCTGATTGTCCCTGTCCCTCTTAAAATGGACCACACACTCCCAACAGGGTCTGACCATCACAGATCTGGGGCCTCTGCACCCCCTCATTCTGGGTCCTAAAGTTCTCTTCATACTGCTCAAAGTCAGGCCACTACTTCTGGCAAGGTGCTAGCTCTTACCAGCCCTGACCCAACCAGAATCACCCTGTCTGCCCACTGGTGTCATTCCATTGCCCACACATCATGCCCTTGTGCAGAGGATGGTTTGAGGACCAAAGAACCAGACTGTGCCTCTGTCCCTGTTCGATGCCATCTGGTCAAATCTGGGCCTCAAATTAAGTTTAGATCTGGATTCCGTCATCCAGCATTGCTCCCAACTATGTGTTAGCAGCCTTCAGTTCTTGAGAATGGCAGTGTGCTCAGCCAGCATGCCACTGAAAAGTGCCACCACCAGTAGAGACTTCCCTCTAAGTTGACAAACACACATTAATCACCGTTATTTGGAGATGAAATTCCTACCAGTTATATCTACTATCCTATCATCCTACCCACAGTTAACCATTTTGTCCCTAAACATGTCCCAGGATGGAGCTGATGGCTGCAGAACCTCTGTGATAATCACTGGGAAACCTGGTTTCCAGCCCTGGCTGCCACCAACGTGTATGTAATTTCATGTTACCAAGTGTGTAAGGGCTGCTGGGAAATAAGCAGGAGCCAGATGATCCATCGAGCCCTCTCCAGCTCTGATGTCCTGTTTTGGTGGTGGTCAAGGTTAGAGAGAAGGTCAAGAAGCTGAGGGAGAGGAGCTTCCATGTTGCAAGAGACAGGAAGTGGGCACTTCTGCTCCTGTGTAGAGAAGCTTCATCTCCGCCCTTCCTTCAGGGTGGCAGGTGGCAGGCTCAGATATTCCCCCTTGCAACTCCTTTACTGCCACTTAAGCTGATCTCTGGGCTTCCCAAAAGCCCAGGATGGTAAAAAAAAAAAAAAAAGTGCTCAGATGGTAAAAAAAAAAACAAAAAAAAAACCCTACCTGACAATGCAGGAGATGTAAGAGATGCCAGTTCAATCCCTGGGTCAGAAAGATCCCTTGGATGAGGAGATGGCAACCCACTCCAGTATTCTTGCCTGGAGAATTCCATGGACAGAGGAGCCTGGCCCAGACTTCCCAACATTTGATTTCCCCTCAAGTGCCTGGGGTGCCCCCTCCAAACATCTAACCACTGCTTGCTTGATACCCTGCAGAACTATGGCCTCAAGAAGATCCAGGCTATCAGTTCTGACCATCATCCAGACCATCAGTTCCTCCCAGTAGAAATCCCTTCCAACCTGGCTCTCCAGAACACCCACCCCAGCTTCCCAGAAGTCTTGCGACACTTCACATCCCCACACTCTGGACGTTTGTTGGGCGCAGCTGAGCACAGTGGACAAGCTAGATGGAGGGAAAGTAAGGTGTCTTCTGAAATCAGACAGCCAAGGTTGGTTGGTTGGTCAGTTTGTTTTAGAGAAGGAGAAAACTTTATTGGGTGTATATAAAGGGTGATTTCAGTTGTCCTCTGAAGGGCACCCTGACTTTCAGCGTGAGACCAGGCTGCATCACTTACAAACTGTGTGACCTTGGGCAGAATTTCAGTTTCTTTTTATCCTGGTTGTAAAGAATTTAGTTGTTATTAATATTGGCTTCAAGGTCACAGAACCTCTCTTCATAGTCTATTTCTTCCTTCACTCCCCAGTGAGGATTCTTCACCCCACCGCCCAAGTCTGGCCCTGACATGCCTCTACTAGAGTTTGTCGGTGGGTCTCTCAACTCTGCCTCCCGTGGTCCCCATTCCCTACTGGGTGGAATTCCTGCCTGTGCCCACCCTGCCCTCTTCTGTTATCGACAACAGCAGTTTTAGTCATCTGACTTTGGTTGATTGGTGTTCAGTTAGCACAGGATTGAGATCAGAGGGTATACATTTTAGTTAGAGAGACTAATCACAAACTCGGTGAGTGAGCGCAGTGTTAGGGGCACTTGGTTTCCTCCCAGCTGTGTGGCCTTGGGCAAGCAACTTGACCTCTGTGGGAACCCACTGAATGCACTGGTCCTCACCGTGCAATCATGATAGGTGGTGAGTGCCCCAAATAGGATGTCTGGGCCAGGTCAGTACTCGGTTATTCTTGCTCTTTTCTCTGCACAGAAGGGAGTAAAATCCTTTCCTCAAGCATCATTCAGACTGTGGCCTCAGACACCTGCCTGCTTCCCACTTATCCCACACAGGAGGCCAAATATAACTCCTGACACATCCTTTTGCCTTAAAGCAAGAGGCTTGTCTTGGCTCCACTGCTCTTATCTCTACAGGCACCTGGTTCAGTCTCTGCCAGCCAGCTAAGTCTGTTTGGCTATCTCTCACCCACCTTCCTGTCATAACACGTGCTTGAAATGCCCTTCCTGTCCTCTTTCCAAAACCAGGCCCCACCTTCTTGGAAGCAGATTTAAGAATCACTTCCTCCCTTAAGTCTGCTTGACTCAAACCTCCCAGTTTCAGGATTGCTAATCACGAAAAAATATTTCATGCCTACTGCAGCCTTCCTCCACCCCGTCTCCTCCACCCTTTGCAACTATGACGTAATAAGATTGCACCTGTCACATCTGTACCTGTGGGCACCTGTCTTTCCAGATATCTGGTTGTACATGTGAGTGGTTACAGAGTAGGAGGCAAGAATAGACAGTGACCAAAAACTCAACCAACAAAACAAAAAAGTAGCTGGTGAGGTGGAGAGAGGACTGGGCCAGATCAGACCTATGTCCATTTGACCACTTACTACATGGGTGACACTTAGCAAGTTACTTAGCCTTTCTCTTTGAGCCTCTATCTCCTGGCATATTTGTTAAGAAAATCAGAAAATTACTAGGACTTCCCTGGTGGTCCAGTGGTTAAGAATCTGCCTGCCAATGCAGGGGACATGGGTTTGATCCCCGGTCAGGGAACTCCAGCATTCTTGCCTGGAGAATCCCAGGGACCGGGGAGCCTGGTGGGCTGCCGTCTATGGGGTCGCACAGAGTCGGACACAACTGAAGTGACTTAGCAGCAGCAGCAGCAGCGGCAGGAAAATAAGATAGCACATGTTGTGGGGCAACTAAGCCCGCATGCCACTAGTAGAGAGAAGTCCCCACACGCTGCGATGAACACCCAGCCCAGCCAAAAAGAAAAAAGTACTACTATTATTATTTACCTTATCCAGTACTGTCCTTGCTCAGTACTGTTCAGACTCTGTCCTAAACACTTTACATAGACTTTTACATTTAATTTTCACTCAACACTAGCAGGTAGGTAACATTATTTTCCCTATGCTTCAGTTGAAAATACTGAGACACAGTAGAAACTCAACACAGATATTAAGTACCTTGCCCAGGTCACATAGCTAAAAAATGGCAAAGCCAGAATTTGCACCTAGGCAGTTGGATCCCAGAGTCCATGTTCCTAAGCACTCTCCTTACTGCCTCCCACATGTAATCCTGTGTGTGTGCAAAGCCCTTGACACAGTGCTTGTCACTTCAGTCCCAGTGAGGAAGGTGACTGCAAGTGTAGGAGGCCAGGGCAAGTGTCTCTTTCCCTGAAGCATGTCAGGACAGAATAGAGAGCGGACCCTTTACACGCATTTCCAGGGCCTAAGAAAGGTGGGGAAGAAATATAAAGAATTTAAAGCCATATTTTCCTACCCAGATGTGTCTTATAAACACACATATGCCACATGGACACACACTTCTCACAAATACATCACACTCACACATACACAATCAGTGGCCACTCTGAACCCATGAAACTTCCATCAGGAAACCTTCCTGAGCTGGTCCAGGCCTCACAATCTCTCAGATCCCTAAATGTGTACAGCACTGACCATTAGGCCCAGCCAAGCCGGCCCTCACTATGTAGTGTTCTATTCATTCAAATAACTATGCAATAACTACTGAAAATCGGGACCAAGTATTGGAGAAGGAGAACCAAAAAAAATGTTGTTTCTGTCCTCCAGGAACTTTGAATCTCCTAGGAGAATCTAGCATACACATCAAGACGTCACAGTAGGACAAAGGAATAAGTGTTGTCAGTGACAGACAGGTATTTTGGAAAGCTTCCTAGAGGTGACACTTGAGTTAAATTTTAAAGGTGAACAGGAGTTATTCTGGCAAAGGAAGAGGTGTGGAGGAAGGAGAGTAAGGAAGAGGGAACAGGTTAACAAGCTTGGGAAACCCCAAGTCGTTCTATCAGCTGAAATGAAGAGTTTCTCATAGAGGCAGAACATGAGGCCATAGGGATAAGCAGGGCCCAAATGCCAAAAAGCCTGATGTGCTGACCTGAGAGATTCAGAGTCTTTCCCAAAAAGCGTCATGGAAGGGTTTTTGGCAGAGAAACATCACAATCGAATCTGCATTTCAGAAAGGTTGACTCAGCAACACAGAGATAAAGGGGTGACAGGGTGAAAATGAGGGGACATTGAAAAGACTTTCAACTATCTCTGGAATAAATGAACTGAAATTCTTATCACAGTGGGAATGGAGAGGGTATTTATGAGATACTATGGAAAAGTGCGGAGGTCATCCACTGATATAGGTAACATGAAGGTCAAAGGTTAGACTGGAAGGAGAGGAGCCAATGATACTTTTTGACTTCTGGAGTTCCAGGTGTCTCTTGGACACCCAGGTGATACCTAATAGGCTTATGAATATGTGTGTGTCTGTATTTTTCCCCATTATTACAGTTTGCAAGACATATGGACTGGAGATACAAGTTTGAGTGCCAGGGCAGTACAGGTAGCAAGAATGTCGATGTAGTCACTCAGAGAAAGTGTGGGCCAGGAGGTCTGTGGACTCAGGACTGAGCTCTGAGGAGCTCCAACTTCAAGCAGTTGAAGGCTTGGATTTGTGAACATTCTTCCAGGAGCAGGGTGTGAAGAAAGGAGTGAGAAAAGGAGATCAACAACATTTAGGGGAAAACAAGGTGAACAGACGAGAAGAGAGGGACGAAACTGCAGGAGAGACCAGAACACGGTGACAGGTCGAGGCAAGTCAGTAGCATCAAACACTGCAGACGTCAACGAAGATAAGGACAGGAAACTTCATGTTAGGTTTGGCAACTAAGAGGTGGCCAGTGCGGCCAGAGTGAGGTCACTCGAGCGATGAAAGGGTGGGTTTCCGGCTGTTGAAATCTTTTCAACTGAAACGCAGTTTGAGCATCTGGCTGGGAGCTGCACCCCGCGCTGCTTTCCCTAGTTCATCAGAGTCGAGCGTTCACACTGACACACCAGAAGACTAACAGGAACTTGGCGTTTTCGAACACAGCGCGCAGGAATCCTGCGCAGGCGCTTCCGAAGTCGGTCGGCTCTCCCGCGAGCCCCTCCCCAGGCCTGCAGAGGGAGCTGCGCCTCGGAGAATCCAGGGCGTGACGCCGCTCTAGCCAGCGCTCCGGCTCGGTGGCGGGCGCCGCAGCTCCGCGTCCGGCTCGCCTCCTCCCAGCACAGGTGGGTCCGCCAGCGGTGGGCAGCAGTGCTTGGGAGCCGTGGGGCGGGCGGGTAGCGGCAACCTCTGGGCACGGAGTGGTCCCCATCACCTACGTGCCCCAACTCGGGCTCGGCTCCGGCGGATCGGGCTGTGGCCAGGGCCGCACGTGTGCAAGTCCGGTTCGGGTGGGTTCCTCCTGGACTTGCAGTGTCTGTCCCAGGACCCCTTAACACCCCAGGGGTCTCCGCCCGGGCTTGCTCACGGCTTCCTGGGGACATCGAGGGGCGGAGCTCCAAGGGGCGGGACTCCCATGATTGACACGTCTTTCGCCAGGTTTCACGGGCACCAGTGGACCCTTCTTCCCCTGCCCTGAATCTGAGCCAGCATCATGGTGAGAACCCTGAGCCCAGCTCCTCACCTCCGCATGCTCATGCCCTTGCCCTTGTCCGGCGTGGGCTTGCCTCCGTTGCCCGATATAAACCTGGGGCTCTGCAGGGGTGGTTCCGGTGGGTCTGCCCCAGCAAGGCAGCCTGCACTCTTGCAACCCGCCCATCCCTATAGCACGGGCGCCTGAAGGTGAAGACATCGGAAGAGCAAGCGGAAGCCAAAAGACTAGAGCGGGAACAGAAGCTGAAGCTATACCAGGCAGCCACCCAGACTGTATTCCAGAAGGTGGGGCCCTCAGAGGTAGTCCTCTCCCACTGTGGCTCCCTTAGCATAGTACTTGGCCAAGAACTGCGCCTCAGAGTCAGGTTGCTTGAATCCACATCTAGGTTCTATCACTTACTAGCTGTGTGTCCTTAGGCAAGCTACTGAATCTCTTTGGACCTCAATTTGCCCATCTGTAAAACAGGGCTAACGATTGCACTTACTGCATAAAGCTGTTGTGAAAATCAACGATTGCAAGATTACATATTATCCCATAAAGGGCTTTGTATAGTACTTGTAGTAAAGTGTGGCATTCACAGAACATTCAGTAGTTCTATTTATGTTATGAAGCTCTGTAGCAGAAGAGTGATGTGATCCCTGATCCTGCTATCTGTCTTCTCAGCGCCAGGCTGGAGAACTGGATGAGTCAGTGCTGGAACTGACAAGCCAGATTCTGGGAGCCAACCCTGACTTTGCCACCCTCTGGAATTGTCGACGAGAGGTGCTCCAGCAGCTGGAGGTCCAGAAGTACGTAAGAGTTTAGGGCCCAAGGAAGATGGCCCTCGCTCTGGCCCTGCCCGGCCTGGGTCCAGGGGTGAAAGAAGAATGGGGCAGCCAGGGGCATAGGCGGAGGGCTGGGTGCAGAAAGTCAGGGGTGAACTGAGACTGGGTGTTGGAGGGCCCTGACCCCCATTCCTCTGGGCACAGGTCCCCCGAGGAGTTGGCCACTTTGGTGAAGGCAGAACTGGGCTTCCTGGAGAGCTGCCTGAGGGTAACCCCAAGTCTTATGGTCCCTGGCACCACCGCTGCTGGCTGCTGAGCCGCCTGCCAGAGCCCAACTGGGCCCGGGAGCTGGAGTTGTGTGCCCGCTTCCTCGAGGTTGATGAGCGGAACTGTACGTGCCTGCAGATTCTGTCTCCCTGCCTACACCTGCCCCATGTCCCGGTAGTAGGGCCTCAGTAAGGTCCAGAGTTGGGAGGGATGGCCAGGATGGGCCCACTGAGCTGATGACACAAGGGATGATGAGGTCAAATATGTCCTCCATGGAGGGCACAGAGGTGTTTCTTGGGGTCTCCAAGGGGATGCCAGGGTCCCAGCCAGGCAGCTCTTCTTGCCCTGCTTCTGAGATGTGTTGTCTGCCTATGCCCCTAGTTCACTGCTGGGACTACCGGCGGTTTGTGGCTGCACAGGCAGCTGTGCCCCCTGCAGAGGAGCTTGCCTTCACTGACAGCCTCATCACCCGAAACTTCTCCAACTACTCCTCCTGGCATTACCGCTCCTGCCTCTTGCCCCAGCTGCACCCTCAGCCAGACTCAGGACCCCAGGGGCGCCTCCCTGAGGATGTGCTGCTCAAAGGTAAGCAGGGTCAGGGCGTGCTTGAGAGGACTCTGCCATGCTGCCCTTCTGACCCTGATGCCTAGACCTGCTCTTGAAGCTACCACTCGGGAAAATGCCTGGCTCTGGGGATGCATAAGATCCAGCCCCTGGCTGCAGAGAGCCCAAGTGTCAACTTGGCTCCTGATGTATGCAGCCCCTGGGTAAGGCTGGCATATAAGTGAAACTGAAGGCAGGAAGTTCTCCAAAGAGAGGGCAGTATGTGGGGGTAGACAGGAGCCCAGAAGGGTCCTAACCAAAGCCCCATGCCTCCTTGGCCCCTGCAGAGCTGGAGCTGGTGCAGAACGCCTTCTTCACTGATCCCAATGATCAGAGTGCCTGGTTCTACCATCGGTGGCTCCTGGGACGAGGTGAACAGTACAGAAGAGGTGGGGATTGGAGCCAAGAAGGAATGGAAGGATATTTAAGGAGACCTGAGACTATTTCTTCCCACAGCTGATCCCCAGGATGCCCTACGCTGCCTGCACGTGAGCCGGGATGAGGCTTGCCTGACTGTCTCCTTCTCTCGGCCCCTCCTCGTGAGTCCTGAAGCTTTTGCTGAAGGGTACCATGGATGGTGGGCCTGGTGCCGTTGGAGTGATGGTCTGTCTCTGTCCCCTGCACCAGGTGGGCTCCGGCATGGAGACCTTGCTGCTCATGGTTGATGAGTCACCCCTGGCTGTGGAGTGGAGGACCCCAGAGGGCAGGAACCGGCCTAGCCACATCTGGGTATCCCAGGGTTGGTGGGTGGAGTCGGGGCTGGGACAGGGCTGTGGTGGGACAGTCAGAAAAGTGGTGCAGCCTGGGCTTTCTCTTAACCCTGTGCTCCCAGCTCTGTGACCTGCCCGCCACCTCCCTCAACGATCAGTTGCCCCAGCATACATTTCGTGTCATTTGGACGGCAGGTGATGCCCAGAAGGAGTGTGTGCTCTTAAAAGGTGAGCCAGCCTGCAGCCTCCCCGCTTTGCAGCAGCACCCCCCATCCCTGTCTTCCTCTCACGGGTGTCCTCTCCTACCCCTGCTCTGTCTCTCAGGCCGCCAAGAGGGCTGGTGCCGGGACTCCGCCACGGATGAGCAGCTCTTCAGGTGATGAGCACAGGGAAGCACACAGACAGGAGCAGGGCTGTGCACTCTGGGCAGCTGGGTGGGATGCCGGGGGCTCAAGTAGATGTCTCAGACTGGCTACTGGGGATGACCAGCACTGCTCCCCCACCCTGCCCACCCTCAGGTGTGAGCTGTCAGTGGAGAAGTCCACGGTGCTACAGTCGGAGCTGGAATCCTGTAAGGAGCTGCAGGAGCTGGAGCCTGAGAATAAATGTGAGGCCCGATTCCCCTGAGCTCCTGCTTCTCTAAGGAGGGCCCATCCTAAACAGGCTCCTTGCTAGGACCTTCCTAATCCCCGCCCTCTCCCCAGGGTGCCTACTCACCATCATCTTGCTGATGAGGGCGCTGGACCCCCTGCAGTACGAGAAGGAGACACTGCAGTACTTCCAAACCCTCAAGGCAAGTTGGGTCCGCAGGAGTTGGCACGGGGGCAGCCCAACACGCAGGGGGCAGGCA
>NW_011495077.1:2683018-2701735 GCF_000754665.1 Bison bison bison | reverse complement strand
CAGCCCAACACGCAGGGGGCAGGCAGCTGACACACAGTCCCTGTGCCCTCTTCTCCCTGCCAGGCTGTGGACCCAATGAGGGCAGCGTACCTGGACGACCTGCGCAGCAAGTTCCTGCTGGAGAACAGCGTTCTCAAGATGGAGTACGCGGAGGTGCGCGTGCTGCACCTGGGTCACAAGGTAGGGCGTGCGCATGCGCCTTCCCCACCCTCGCCCGCTGGCCCGCCTCCCTCTTCCTCAGGACCCGACAGTGTCTATATCTGCTCCTCAGGCCTCAGCCAAGACACTCAGCGTCCCCCGCTTTGCCTTCCATCTCACATGCCCTTCTGGACGTTTCTTCCTTAGCTCATTCCATGCTTCTCTCCCTGGGGCAGACCCCACCACCTAACAGCTGAATAGTTCTCAGAGATTTCTGACAAACTCCTGACTCTCTTTTTCCTCTGTAATCCTTCCTAATCAATCTCCCCAACACGTTATTTTTATCATGGCGCTGCTGCCCACCTTTGCTCCCACCAAACCAACTCCGGGCTCACCAGGCCCTCCCCCGCTAGTGGTCTGTGTTCATCCCAGCACCGTGTACCTGCCCTGCTCCCTGCACCACAGGCCACCGTGGCCCCGTGTCCTTGATCTGCAGCATGTACTGCCGGGGGTGGTGAGATATGCTTCCAGCTGCTCCCTCCTGTCCTCAGCTGGGGTCCCCTAGGGCCTGTGTGGGGCGCACTGGGCGAAGGCCTGATAAACGACAGCTGAGAGCTGTCCCCCAGGCCTCGCTGGGTATCTCGTCCCCCTCCTCAGGATCTGACGGTGCTCTGCCATCTGGAGCAGCTGCTCTTGGTCACTCACCTTGACCTGTCACACAATCGTCTCCGAGCCCTGCCCCCTGCCCTGGCTGCCCTGCGCTGTCTTGAGGTAAAGCCCCCAATCCTCTGTCATTGTTCTGGGTTTTCCTTTCTGTCTCAGCGATTCTCTTATCTACTTCTTCTCATGTGTCCTTGTGAATACGTAGTAACTCATGCTAATGTCTGGGCTTCATACCACATTCCTCAGTTTATTTCTTATCTTTCTAAATCCTGTTGGCCCCTAGTATCCTGAGCTCACTTTCTCTAAAAAGGCTTCTAACCACTAATATCTCCAAAATTCCTAATCCCTATAAGCTATAGTAAAATATGCTAACATTACAACATTCCTTAAATCTTTAGCTTCTAACTATTTTAATTATTCCTAAGCCCTTCAGCAAACTCCTTTGCCATAAACATTTCCCTCACAAACAGGTTTCAGATAGCAATCCCTCCCATGGCCTCAAGCTGCAGCCTACGTGCTCATCCTGGAACACTCTTCTGTAAAGGTCCTTGAACGAATGTCAATGATTAACTTTATGAATTATTCTCTGAGCACAGCTGCAGAAGGCTTTGTGCCTTCTCATGCTCCTCTCAAGAACAATAAGCACCTTAATATTCCTTTCAACTCAATATTCCTTTCAACTCAGCCGAGGAGAGGAAAAAACAAGTCAGAATCACAAGGCCTAACTCCTTCATCCCAAGTCTGTGCCTGCGGGACAAGGAGAGGGAGTTGGGGCTGTGCCTCCATTTTGTCAGTAATGCCTAACGTGGCTCCTGACACCTTTCCCCTTCCTCCACCTCAGAAGTCTCCCCACCCTACTAAGAGATGTCAGGGTCCTCCAGCCGCTACAGATGACCCCAGCCTTCTCTTCTGTCACCCAGCCTGATCCCAGGAGCCCTTCCATACCCTGTAAGCTGATCACCCTAGGCTCCCCAGTGGCTTGTACCAATCCCATACTGACAGCTGCCTGCCTGCCTGCCTTGTCTTCCCTGCTCCCAGGTGCTGCAGGCCAATGATAACGCAATCGAATCCCTGGATGGTGTCACCAACCTGCCCCGGTTGCAGGAGCTCATCCTGTGTAACAACCGTATCCTTCCGTCTGGGTGCCGTTCAGACAGCAGGGAGGGCAAGGTGCCACACCAGGAAGGGATGGCCAGGAGGCAGGATGGGCATGCCCTAGGCGTGAGGAGGGGGTGTTGGCCATCTAAGCTGAGGAGAGGATAGCCTGGCGCTGTATGAGGCTGTCATTGAAAACTGTCATTGTCATTGAAAACTCTCACTGGTAGAGTTTTGCAGGATGGAAGGAAGTGACTCCCTCAAACCTGAGTTCACAAACCGCTGCCTATAGATGCTCTTGGGTACCACATCGTATGTTTAAAATAAGGAGGTTTTATATTCTTTAAAAAATCTAGAATTCTGATTCTTCTCAAAACGTGTAAGTTGAAGCATGCTTTGGCCTGCATTTCTACTTGGGAGCCCTTGGCCATTGATGAATGATGGGCGCCTCTGCAGCAGGGGCTGGCTTTCCCCTTGGCCACAGTTTCCACCACTCCTCTGGGACCATATCGCATCAGGGTCCTACGCCTCCTGCCTGGCCCCCGGCAGGTATCTGCAGCCTAGAGGCCTGTGTCCTACTGGGAAGTGGCCAAGGGGCCCATCCAGCAGGCTGCTCAGTAGCAGTGCTCGTTCTGCAGTGACAGGTGTTCAGGAGCAAGCGGATCTGGAGAACCAGCTGAGCTTTCCTTGACTCCTGCCCAAGGCCTCCAGCAGCCTGCGGTGCTCCAGCCTCTCACCTCCTGCCCCAGGCTGACCCTCCTCAACCTGCAGGGCAACCCGCTGTGCCAGGCGGAGGGCAGCTCGGAGCACCTGGCCGAGCTGCTGCCTTCGGTTAGCAGCATCCTCACCTAAGAGGCCCTGCCCCCACCCTTGCCCTTTAACTTATTGGAACTGAATAAACAATGAAGAGGTCCCTGAGCGCTGCTAAGCTGCTGCCGCCACCACCATTATTGCTGTCACCACTGCATTTCTGGACAAGAAAGGGAGAGAGATGTGTCGGCTCCCCCTCTCTGCTTCCGTTTTATGCTCAGTCTTGCTGTTCCCTGTCGCGGAGCATCAGAACCTCCATTTTGGGGGCAGAATCTGGGCCACGGCTAGATTGGAGTCTGCCTTCTGCTTTGGGGCTGGGCTGCGCCTAAGCTGCAGGCTGGCATCAGGTTTGGGTTCAGTTCTAGTTGGAGTGGGGCTACAAAGCACCTGGAAGTCTCTCCAACTAGAAGGGCTCAGAGAAGTTTCTTCCGTGATCTGTGCCCCTTCCAGATACCCTGTCTGCCCTGGCTCTCCTTCACCAAAGGTGTTCCCAGGAGGTGTGTTCAGAGCGCCCTGGCTCCACTCTCTTATAACAACATTATTAGTCCTCATGAGTAGCATGCCCAGGATAAAGAGCCCTTGAAAATACTTGATCCCATTTGATCCCCACAAGCTCTCAGGGCTGAGATGATTAGGCTCATTGTGCTGATGAGGAAACTGCTGTTCAGACGCACCCAAGGTTGCTGAGCTCAAGTGCTGGAGCCAAAGCTGTCTCTGTAACTTGGTCTAGGATTCCAGATTCATGTTCTTGCTTCTGGATTGGGCAGAACCTGGACTTAGCTCCTGAAGTACCGAGATGGTGTCTTTTCCCAGGGTCTCCCCTCCAACACACACAAGTACCTTGTCCTGACTCTGAAAGCCCTGCGGCACTTGAGCCTCCTGGGAGGAAAGGGGAGTGGCTCAGGGGTGAGGGCACTGAGTCAAACCTGGCTGGGTGGGGAAACAGAAAGATTGATTGAAACAAGAGGGAGCGAATGTGACCAGGCATTTTCCTGTTTCCCTGAAAATCTACCTGGGCCTACATGTACACACACAACTCTCAGGGCCCTCCCTGTCCTTTTGGTATCCAGAGTGATACACAAATAGCCTTCCATGAAGCCCTTTGGCTGACCTGCCTGGAAATTGGATTCCTGCTCTTGAATGTGCTGGAGGTGGGGTTAGACACCCCCTGCCAGGTCTGGAGCTTAGGCTTGGACAGGAAAAGGTCATGGGGATGTGGAGGGCTCTGCCAGGTCCTGGAGCCTCCGTCCCCACTCCCCAAGGCACCTCCCTGCCACATGCATCACCAAACTCAGCCTCTCCTCTAGGCAGCTTCCTTGTATCTCCTTGCCCTCCCTGTTTTTACTGTCTTCTGTTTAGTGTCCCATGGGCAGAGCTGGGACAATGGCAGGATGGAGAAAAGAGAACCCAAGAACAGGTCCCAACCTTCCGGAAGATGCCTGACCTCCTCTTTGCCTTGGGGTTCTCTCAGTGGCCTCCGTGGTGTTTCTCCCAGGGTTGGGATGGAATTGGGCAGGTGCCTGCAGCCGGTTGGTCAGGATTCCTAGGAAGAATTCCAAGTTGAGAACCATGGCCTCCAGCTCACCAGACATTTGTCTCAGTGGAAGAAGGGGGTACTCTGCAGCTTAGGGGCAGAGACTTCATTCCCACCTGAGCCTCAGAGCAAAGAGCAAAGTCACCTCCAAACCCCTGGGGGGTTGGGGAAGGGTGACCGTTAGAAAACGAAATCGCTTCCACTCTGACCTTCCTAACCCCAAAGGTGGAGGGACCCAGGGAGCAGGAAGCAGCTCTCACTCATACTGGGGGCTTGGCGGAGCCAGAGGAAGAAGGAGGGACAGGTGGATGGTAGGGTCAGAGGATCTGGTAGAGCCGGCAGGTCAAGGGCTGGCTGGTGGAGCCAGTCTGAGGGCCAATTGCTGATGTCACCAGTATGTAACAACTTGGGATCCAGGGACCTCCCTGGACTGGGTGAGTCCTAAGAGCCCATGGGCAGTTTCAGAGACACAGCCAGGCAGCCTGAGCTTGGGAACAGGAAGTCTGCTGGATAGAGGTGTGGGTGGAAGGGGCTCCCTGCCCCATTGCCCTCTGAGCTTCTCCACCGAGAAGGTGCCTCTGATGCACCCAGTTTGGCAGGCAGCATCCCCCAGACAGGTGGTCTCACCGAGTCTTTCCGACTTCAGCCCTCATAGACTCCAACCGTGCCCTCTCCCTACACGTCGGTCCTTCGGTCCTTAGTTCCTCGAAAAGGGAAAAGAGGGTGTGGCCCAGCGTCATTTCCCGGCCCCCAGACGCTGGACCTCCTCCCCCAAGTGGGGGGACTAAGCAACCTTCCTTCCTCCTCTTCCCAGAAGCTCGGCCCCGCCCTCCCCCCTTAAAAACCACTTACCAGCCCGCCCCACGCCTTCCATTCGTGCGGCGGAGTCCGTCCAGTCCCATCGGTCCCAACCTGTTCCACCTCCGCCGCGGGACTCAGAGATGCCGTCGCCAACACCTTCATCAGGTGAGGGGCTCCGACGGGGCACTGCTGAACCCCAGCGATGCTGTCTGGCGGCCGAGGTCGGGTCCCAACAAGGTGGAGTGCGGGCCAGCCAGAGCCTGTCCGCCCCAGCGAGGCTCCCGGAGACCAGAGATCTCCTGCCTGGGAAGTCTGACTTTAGGCACCTCAGGCCCCTCCCAGCAACTCCTCATGGGTGTCTAACCCAACGACATGGGGAAACGCCAGGACCCCCGGTGGTGAATGTCACTTATCTGTCTAATTCAGAGAGCAGTGGGTGGGGGATTCCTTCTAAGCAATGGGTCCTTGAGGCTGTCAGCATTGGATCTCTAGACTGAGGAGCTGGCAGGGGGAGCAGGCTCAGGATGGTCTGTGCTGCCGCCTCTCGAAGCTGTGACAAGTGTGCACTCGTTTCCTGGGATGAGTGCTGGAGCAGGTTTCTGGATTGGGCATCTGCTTTGGAGGATGTCCGTGTGAGGGTGAGAGGGGAAAAAGACTCGTCTCTCTAATTTGGGGAATTTCTCTAGGTGAGTGAAAGGAGTCTTTGGGGGAAGGTCTCTGGGTGGATCTGAGGGAATCTCAGGGTCAGGGTCAGATCATCTGTCATCTGGCTGGGATGGAATCAGCTCTCTGGATGGAGGGTTTCTGGGTGAGCTGACTGGAGCATCCTGTAGGGGTAAAGGAGATCTGAGTGAGTGATCAGAGCCCCCCTGCCTCTTTCACGTAGGCGGTCCTCGTTCAGATGTCGGCCGCTGGGGCGGAAACCCCTGGCAGCCCCCCACCACACCTTCTCCAGAGCCAGAACCAGAGCCAGACAGACGTTCTCGCCGCGGGGGCCGTTCCTTCTGGGCTCGCTGCTGTGGCTGCTGCTCTTGCCGGAACACAGAAGACGATGACTGGGGGCCTGAGCGCCATGGAGACCGGGGAGGTCGAGGATCTGGCTCCAGGAATCGAAGACCCGACTCCCGGGGCTCAGACTCCCGCCAGCCTGGCTCCCGGGACTCCCGCCAGCCTGGCTCCCGGGACTCCCGCCAGCCTGGCTCCCGGGACTCCCGCCGGCCTGGCTCCCGGGGCAGTGCTGTGAACGCAGCTGGAGATGGCACCATCCGGGGTGAGGCCCACCTGGCCATGTTATCTGAGAGCCAAAATGCCTTAATTGGGCCTGAGGCTCATTCTGACATCTCTGGGGGCCTGGGAGGCTAGTGGTGGGGGCCTGGACGCCCCGTGGGGCTTTACTGAGCTGGAGCTGTGGCCTTGCAGAGGGAATGCTGGTGGTGACTGGTGTGGATCTGCTGAGTTCACGCTCAGACCAGAACCGCCGAGAGCACCACACGGACGAGTTCGAGTACGATGAGCTGATTCTCCGCCGTGGGCAGCCTTTCCAAATGGTCCTCTTCCTGTCTCGTCCCTATGAGTCATCTGATCATGTCACCCTGGAGCTGTGCATCGGTCAGTGGAGCCTGCAGTGGGGGATGGGGATGATGGTGGTGAAGTGAAGTAGGGGTGGTGGTGGAGTAGGGATAGGGAGCTGGTTAGCAGGGCTGCCAGCCCTGGTATTAGGGTCACAGGGATGTCTTTAGGCTCCTCCCTTACCCCACTCCTCACCCCTGCCAGCTAAGGCAGGTGTAATCATGTAAGTATGTCCCCCGGAGGGAGGGTCTTGGCTTCTCTGTTTTCGTTTCCTAAGCTCACCCTCTCCGAGCCTCCAGGAGCATTTGTCCCAAGATACTTTTCCTTTGGATCCTTACTACTGCATCCTCTCAGGTGTTGCTGCTTTTGGGTATCTTTCTTTCTGGGTCTGCCCTCCTTCCCCAGGATGTGACTTCACTCTCTGTCCAACTCTGTCTCTCTGTTCCCATGGCCCAGGGCAGGTGCCTCCCTCATTGCATTGCTTGGTGGCCATTGACTGCCTAGGCTGATGATTATACTGCTGCCGGGGGCGGGTGACTCCTGGTACCCTTTGATTAGGGCCTAGCCTTGCCCACCCCAGCCTCTAATTTCCCAGGTACCCTTACCACCTCCAGCAGGGATGCCCTGGGCTCTGGCATCTGCAGCCCCAGTGAGCAGGCAGGCTTTCAGGACAGGAACTGTGCTTTCATGTGGGGCAGGGCCACCTAGACCCAGACAGGGCGGCTCTGCTCCTCCTGCCTGGGTACTGGGACAGTCAGGCAGGTAGAGGGTGACGGTGACCTGGTCTCTTCTGCTCACCTCCGAGTTAAGTGCAAGGGAACAGGTTTGGGATGTTGGACTGGAGCTCTGCCCTGACATGTGGGCACGCATCGGGTGGGGACAGAGCTATTCTCAATCTGGCCCAGGTAATTGTCCAACTTGGGACACACATCCTGGGTGGGGCTGAAAGAAGTCCAAGGCTCCGTCCCCCTGCTTCAAGTGGGCTGCAGCAGCTAACTGGTGTTTCCTCCACGGCAGGAAATAATCCCGAGGTGGGCAAGGGCACCCATGTGATCATCCCGGTGGGCAAGGGGGGCAGTGGAGGCTGGAAGGCCCAGGTGACCAAGTCCAGTGGGCAGAATCTGAACCTACGGGTCCACACCTCCCCCAATGCCATCATCGGCAAGTTCCAGTTCACCATCCGCACACGCTGTGAAGCTGGAGATTTCCAATTGCCCTTTGACCCCCGCAATGAGATCTACATCCTCTTCAATCCCTGGTGCCCAGGTGAGCTGCTGGAGCAAAACGCGGACAGGAGGGGAGGGCGTGTAGGGCTTCCTTCGCTAGATCTGGCTACGCGCCTGGGTGCCTAGCCCTAGGAGAAGCCAGCTTCCCAGTGTCCAGGTGAGGGAACCTCGATGCAGGACGTAGAGAAGTGACCAGCCCAAGGTCACAGAGCCGCATCACCTCTCCTGGTGAAGGGCCCTGGTAACAGCCACCCTTCTCCCATTATCCCCTATCCTGTTTGCTCTGTCCTTCCTGGAAGCAGTGCTGTCAGGCTAGAGGCGTCCCTGCTCTTCCTCTGCAGTCATGAGCCCTGCAGAAGCAGCTGAGGGGCAGGTGGGACCCAGGGAGAGGGCTGAAGGGAACCAGGCATATGTGTTTTGGGGACACAGAGGACATCGTGTATGTGGACCATGAGGACTGGCGGCAGGAGTACGTGCTTAATGAGTCTGGGCGAATTTACTATGGGACAGAAGCGCAGATTGGCGAGCGGACCTGGAACTACGGCCAGGTAGGGTTGGCTGGGGCCTCGTGCCCTTAGGGGCACTAGAGGCAGGTGAGGTGGGGTGGGGGCGCAGGTGCTAGCCTAAGGGTCACCTCTGCCCTGGCTCCCCCCAGTTTGACCACGGGGTGCTGGACGCTTGCCTGTACATCCTGGACCGGCGGGGCATGCCCTATGGAGGCCGCGGGGACCCTGTCAGTGTCTCCCGGGTCATCTCTGCCATGGTGAGCCCCCTTGAGTCTCTGAGCCCTACTGAGTGTCTGCCTGCTGTCTCCCGCCCCCACTCCTACCATTTCTGATTCCCCCACTCCTACCATTTCTGATTCTTCCAGGACCCCAGCCCTGTCCGTGCCCTTGCAAAAGGTACGGTGGGAAGGGATCTCACTCATCTCCCCTCCCAACCTGCCCCCTAACCCTCCCCTTCCTGGCTCCAGTTCCAGCTCTTGTGGAATGTAGGGCCAAACCCCAAACTTGGCACACCCAGGATTCACATTCCTGTGTCAGACCAGGATGGTGGGGCAGAGGGCTGTGGGAGGGGCAGGCAGGACTCAGGCTGCCTCTGAATCCTGAGCGTTTAGGGGTGAGGGATGGTTGCAGGGCCAGGGGTTGGGCTGGGGGCCACATGGCAGGCCCTGAGCCTCTTCCCCAATTCTGCCCCACCCCATCCTGTCCTGGACAGGTGAACTCCTTGGATGACAATGGGGTCCTGATTGGGAACTGGTCTGGAGATTATTCCCGCGGCACCAACCCATCAGCATGGGTGGGCAGCGTGGAGATCCTTCTCAGCTACCTACGCACCGGCAACTCTGTCCCCTTCGGCCAGTGCTGGGTCTTCGCTGGTGTGACCACCACAGGTAGTGGAGGGATGGGACGGGAACCGCCTGGGCTTTACACGGAGGGTGGAAGGAAGCTAGGCTCCACCTTCATGAGCCCAGCCCAGTTGTGGCTGCAGTGCAGGGACGGGCGGGGGTGGCTGGCAGGCTGGCCTTAATTATCATTAATTAGTGTTAACAACCCAGAAAGGCCTAGAGGAGAGGAGGGAGAAGGGACAGTCAGGCACAAGGCCAGGCAGGTGGCCTGGCTTTCCCTAACACCCAACACTCCCTGGCTCGGTGAACTTCTGACTCTAGTGACCCCTGACCCAGCTTGGCAACCCCAGTTGCCCCTGTCCCCTTGCTATTCCTGACCTCATGCCTCACCTGCCCCCCTACCCCTGCCCTGGCCCGGGGCCCTGAACCCAACCCTGGCCGCCCCCCTACAGTGCTGCGCTGCCTGGGCCTGGCCACCCGTACTGTCACCAACTTCAACTCCGCGCACGACACAGACACTTCCCTCACCATGGACATCTACTTCGATGAGAACATGAAGCCCCTGGAGCACCTGAACCATGATTCTGTCTGGTGAGGCTGGGGCTGGGCTGGGCTGCCTGTCCCTGCTGATGACCAGAGACCCGAGGCCTGGATATCGAGAGCAGGGGATGCTGGGGAGGCCCCAGGTAGGCAGCCCACCGAGCCCTCCATCTATGTCCATCCAGGAACTTCCACGTGTGGAACGACTGTTGGATGAAGAGGCCAGATCTGCCCTCAGGCTTCGATGGATGGCAGGTTGTGGACGCCACACCCCAGGAAACCAGCAGTGGTGAGCAGGGCCCCTGCCTGGCTCCTAGACCCCACTGGGGGCCCCTCCCTGTGTCCCCAACTAGGGGAACAAACTCCAGTGTCCTGGACGGGGACTTGGAGTCAGATCCTTTCGTTCCACAGTTCTTCAAACGGACTCATGAGGGCAATCACCATGTGACCCGTCATTTATTTTCACCTTTCTGCATAATTATTTGCCCCAATTTTATTTATTTATAATGGTTATTACACTCAGATGGCTCAAAAGTCCAAAGATTTGAGAGAATTCAGGGAGAGGTTTCCCTCACCCAACAAATCCACTTTTTCTACTTACATTTTTATTTACATGTCCTGGAGATAATTAATTGAAAGACCTTTTTATTTATATATATATATATATTTTATAGTTTAAAAAGTCACTATTTTAAGTAAAGAGCTTCCCAGGTGACTCAGTGGTAAAGAATTCACCTGCCAATTCAGGAGATGCAGGTTCGATCCTTGGCTTGGGAAGATCCCCTGGAGGAGGTCATGGCAACCCACTCCGGTATTCTTGCCTGGAGAATTCCACAGACAGAGGAGCCTGGTGGGCTACAGTCCATGGGGTCATAATGAGTCAGACACAACTGAGTGACTAAGCACATTTTAAGTAAAACATGCTTGGAAGAAAAAAATATATAGAATTGTGTAACATAAAATGGAAAATTTCCTGTTCTCTCTCAGGTGGTTTCAGTTTTGTTTCAAGGAAATTTCTAGACCTGAATTCCGGGAACAGATTCCAGAAATCTGTGTGTTTTGAAAGTTCCCCTGGTGATGTTGCAGATCGGCTGGGTTAGAGGCTTTCTCTAGGGCACAGTGTTAGGTCAGCAGCAGCGTGAACCCAGCCCCTGACTTCCTCTCTTTTGACACATATTCTTGCTTTTACCAAGTTCTTCTCATTGCTCCACTGAGTTATATATATGGTATGGGGGAAAAAATCAGGGTTCAGGTAGGTTCAAAGGAGATAACAGCTTCTATAACGCAGTCCAGCCTAAGAAATAATCACTGATGGTGTAACCTACTAGTCTCTGTTCCACAACGAATGTTTCTGCAAAAATTAGATCTCCCCAGACTTTCCTGGTGGCCCACTGGTTAAGACTCCACACTTCCACTGCCAGGGCTGCAGGTTCGGTCCCTGGTGGGGGAAGTTTTGCATGCCATGAGGTGCAGTCAAAAACAAAATTAGATCTCAAACAGGTCCCCCACACCCTTCCCACTTAATAATCTGGCCCCAGGGAGCCCTCACCTGCCCCTCCAGCTGCTTCTCCCCTCCCTGCCTCCCCCTTCTCCCTTCCTCACCCTGAGTCAGATAGCCCTCCCCTAGCCTACCTTCCTCTTCTGGTCTCTGACCAGACCTGTCCCTCTCAATCATCTCTGTAAATAGTGCCCCCTGAGTTATACAACCCCAGAGATGCCTGTGATGTTGAAACAGCCTGTCACAGGACACCAGGAGACATGAGTTCCAGTCCCCACTCTAGGAAGTGGGTGGGCTAGGTGGCAGGCAGGGATTCTGAGGCCAGCCAGGCCCGGGCTTGATTCTAGCTTGATCACTTCTTAGATATGTCATCTTAGGCCAGTTCCTTGCACCTTTGAGCTCTGGTGTTCTTGTTTGTAATATGGGGATGATGTATACCTTATAGGGTGATTGGGAGGATCAAATGAGAAGTCATATTAGACTAGCAGCATGGCTGGAGCTTAGTAGCTACTTAGTAAGGATTAGCTCCTTCCAGTCTCTCTGTGTCCGGCTGTCTTACATCTCCTGGCAGTCACTTTGCCTTGCTGAGCCTATTTCCCCATCTGTAAAAGGAGACCCTAGTTCAAGGTATTTTCTAAGATTCTCTCCTGTTGGACAGCCCTCACTTCCTGTTCTGTGTCCTCTCAGCCACACCTCCTCTCTATCAACCTGTCTCCCCCAGAAAGCCCTCCAGAGCATGTTGAAGACAGACATTGTTTCCTACCAGCTCCCCTGTCACCTCCCCACAGAAAGGATACCGTGGGCTATAGAGCTGAGGGTGGTTCTGGATCTTTCTGGAATGGTGACTGTGATTTCATCTCTTTCCCAGCTGGCAAGCAGAGCCATAATGGGCTCTGGGTTTGTTTTGATGTAGGATGGGGTGGGTGGGGTGGGATCTTGACCTCTGGGGGTCATAGACAGCCGACATCCAGCTTCAGCCAATGGAGGAAGTGTGCCAGCAATTCGGTTAACAAGGCAGGCTTATCCCCGCTACAGTCGTCACTGCCCCCCTCACCCCCACCAATGACTGAAGCAAAATAGAACTGCTCTCCCCTTTGTTTGCCCTCCCTGAGCTGGACTGTGAAGTGAAATCAGTCAGTCGTGTCCAACTCTTTGTGACCCCATGGACTGTAGCCTGCCAGGTTCCTCCGTCCATGGGATTTTCTGGCAAGAATACTGGAGTGGGTTGCCATTTCCTTCTTCAGGGGATCTTCCTGACCCAGGGATCAAACCCAAGTCTCCTGCATTGCAGACAGACTCTTTACCGTCTGAGCCACCAGAGAATCTGGACTGGTGGGGGCTGAACCTGGGCAGTGGGCACTGGGTGGGCTTGGAAGGGTGGGCCCAGGATCTGGGGGTCCTACTCAGCCTCCCTGGATCTCTCACCCCTGTGGTGCCCTCACTCCCATAGGCATCTTCTGCTGTGGGCCCTGCTCTGTGCAGTCCATCAAGAATGGCTTGGTCTACATGAAGTACGACACACCCTTCATTTTTGCAGAGGTGAGAGCTGTGCGCCTGGTGCCTTCATGGGCGGCCTGGGGAGACCAGGGCACTGGCGTTGGTCCTAGGTTCTCCAGGCGTGCCCCACTGCTGACCAACTACCTCTGTGACCTTGGGCAGGTCACTCATTCTACAAATCTTAGTTTTCCCAACTGTAAAAAGCCATAATAATGGCTGCCGTGCTTTCTGTGCTCAGGATCAAAAGAAATAATGGGTATGAAATTGCTTTATAAGTCATGGAGTCAGCAAGTGAGTGCAAGGGATTACTGTTATTAATGCCCAATGCACTGTGAGGAGCCTCCCAGATCAACTTCTTTCCTGCTTTCTGGCCTTGTCTGGCTCAGCTTGAAAAGTCTCCCAGTTTCACTCTGCCAGGAAGCTCCCAACCTTTGGATCCGGCCTTCCCTGCAGTTCCTAGGATCCGGGAAGGCAGCTGGAGGGTCATGCCCGCCCTCAGACCCTCTGGCTCATTCATTCCTGGCTCACACCCCTCACAACTGCCCTCCTGACAGGTGAACAGTGATAAAGTTTACTGGCAGCGACAGGATGACGGCAGCTTCAAGATCGTGTATGTGGAGGAGAAGGCCATCGGCTCACTCATCATTACGAAGGCCATTGGCTCCAATATGCGGGAAGACATCACGCACACTTATAAGCACCCAGAAGGTAGCAGCTCCCCATCCCGGTCAGCTCTGGCCACAACCAAGGGTGCCTTCCAAGCGCCCGCCCAGCCAGCAGCAGCTGTAAGCTCACCCTTGACCCTCAACCCCCAGGCTCAGAAGCAGAGCGGAAGGCAGTGGAGACCGCAGCCGCCCACGGCAGCAAACCCAATGTGTATGCCACGCGGGACTCAGCGGAGGATGTGGCCGTGCAGGTGGAGGCGCAGGACGCAGTGATGGGGCAGGACCTGATGGTCTCCGTGGTGCTGACCAACCGCGGCAGCAGCCTCCGCACCGTGAAGCTGCACCTCTACCTCTCTGTCACCTTCTACACCGGCGTCACGGGATCCGTCTTCAAGGAGAGCAAGAAGGAGGTGGTGCTGGCGCCGGGGGCCTGTAAGTGCCCGGTCCCCAGCCTGTAGCACCCGCCTCCATGGCTGGGTAGCCCAGGGCTGGGGACATGGAGACCTGGGGAGGCTGGGTCTGGGGAAGCAGGCCTCGGTGACACCAGGCCTCTTCCCTGCAGCGGAGCGTGTGACCATGCCTGTGGCCTACAAGGAATACCGGGTCCACCTCGTAGACCAGGGGGCCATGCTGCTCAACATCTCAGGCCACGTGAAGGAGAACGGGCAGGTGCTGGCCAAGCAGCACACCTTCCGTCTGCGTACCCCAGACCTCAGTCTCACGGTAGAGCAGCGGGCTGGGCTGGGGCAGATTGGAGGGCGAGGCGCAGGGCACTAGGACAGAAGCAGTGGCGGGAGGGGGGCAGGGACCAGCCTGGGCTCTTGGGCTTCGGTTCCCTTTTCTGGAAAATCAGGTCTCCTTTCCCTTACTCTGGGGTGGCTTCAGCTGGGGAGTAGGTTGGAGTTTCCTCTCTGGCTTTGGGTGAGCCCTCCCCCAGAGGCAGGAATGTGGGGTCAGGGCGGTCTTCATTCTAAGGAGCTTTCCCTCCCTCTCTGGTGGGACTGTCCAGTCCCATAAATTTGGCCCGAGGCTCTGATAATGGGGGTCTCTTTCTCTCTCAGTTACTGGGAGCAGCCGTGGTTGGCCAGGAGTGCGAAGTACAGATTGTCTTCAAGAACCCGCTGCCTGTCACCCTCACCAACGTCGTCTTCCGGCTCGAGGGCTCCGGGTTGCAGAGGCCCAAGATCCTCAATGTTGGGTGAGTGCAGCCCCTCCTCCTGCCCCAGCCACTGCCCTTGCCAGCCTCCTGGCTGCATGGGTCCCACCTTTGTCCCTCTCCTGCTCAGGTCAGGACGGTAAGGTCTGTCACTTGGGGCCAGCCAGCAACACCTCCTGCCTGAGTTCAAGAAGGCCTGCTTCAGGCAGTGCTCCTCGGTGTCCCTGCCCTGCCTTGCTGGCTTGTTAGGGAGCTAAAACCTCAAATAGGAATCACTAGTAATTTGTCACTACTGTCGCCCAGCACTCAAGAGTTGAGCAGGCACTTTCAGGAATGTAAGCTCATTTGGAGACCCCCAATACCCTTTAAAGTACATTAGAGATAATCATATGATGAGCTTCAGGTCCTGGCTTCATCACTCATGGGCTGTGTGCTCTATGTATGATCTTCTCTATGCCTCAGTTTTCTCACCTGTAAAGCGGGGATAACAGTAATAACCTGGCTCTGAGAATCACAGGAGACAATGCATGTAAAGGCCTCAGCGTGGTGCTGGGCACAGCATCAGTGCTCCGCTGGTAGCTGCCCCCCTTTACAGATGCGGCAGCTGAGAATCACAGGAGACAATGCATGTAAAGCCCTCAGCGTGGTGCTGGGCACAGCACCAGTGCTCTGCTGGTAGCTGCCCCCCCTTTACAGATGGGGCGGCTGGTGGCCACATCTCCCAGAGGGTCTCGGCTCCTAAGGGGCAGGCTCCACTCCTCCACCACAGTGAGCACCTCACGCAGGCTCTCGAGCTGGTTGCTGGGCTGGTGTGGTGAGCAGAGTGAACAGTTCCTAAGGAGAGAGCCCTGTGCCTCAGGCCCTCATCCCACCTGCTGGGGCCTGATCCCAAGCCAGGGGAGGCTGTGTGCCCAGCAAGTGCCCAAGGTCGTGTTCCCAGGCCATGCTGCCACCTCTGACATGGACTCACACATGCAGGAACAGGGAAAGCAGAGAAGGCCAGAGGCTGACCTTTAAGATCAGCTTTCTGGTGACAGGAGCAGGCATTTTCTTCATCCAATAAAGAGCACCCGAAGGAAAGTGATCACACTCACGGAGGGGCTGGGTGGGGAAACAGAGGGTCCCTGACCACCCTACCCATCCCTCTCCCCCAACACACAGGCTCTGCCTGGGGGTGGCCACCCCTTTCGCCAACAGACCAGAGCTGAAAAGGCTGCTGTTCTGACCTTTGCCCCATCCTGGGCTCCTGGGTGATGGGACACCTCACAAAGGAGCGCTCTCCTCCTATCGCCCTAAAAGAGTTTCTGGCAGCTTAGAGAGTGGAGCTTGGAACTCCCAGGCAGCCTGCTTGCTGGGGTCTCTCACCTGCCGCTGACAGACAGAGGTTCCTCTGTCCTGAGGGGTCCCCGGAGCTGGGCTCCCTTCAGCTTCTCTGCCAGATCTTTGATTCTCTTCCCTTCCAGGGAGTAAGGCAAGGGCCACCCACACTGCGTACTGGAGACTCAGCCCCTCTCTTCAGCTGTGGGGCTTGTATGGGCCCAGTCTCCCCACCAATAAATGAGAGGGTTGGATGGTGGTTTCTCAAAGCAGGCACTCGGTTGACATTCTGTGGCTCCTCCAGCTACTGTGAGCCCAGGCGGGGCCTCCAGCACGGGTGAGAGCCCCGAGCTGCTGATTTGGGTATATTATTGGCTGGCCAAAAAGTTCGTTTGGGTTTTCCCCTAACATCTTAGAGAAAATCCCTGAACAAACTTCTTGGCCAACCCAAGCAATTCCAAAATTGGCATTACTTTGCTCTCATTTGCACATCAAAGGCTGTGGTATGGAGCCTCATTATGGCAGAAGGCATGCCACCCCACCTGCTGACTGGCCACTTAATAAACATTCCAGCACTTACTCCTCCAGACAGCTGTTGTCACCACTAAAGCAGTCACCAGGGGAAGCTAGAAGTCTGCTCCAAACCCTTCTAGGGAATTTCCCCCAGAGCCTGAATCACATTCTCTAGAATGTCCTTAGAGTGGTCTTCTAAAGGAGTGAATTTGACTTTGGGGAGACAGCTTCAAGTCATTTAGAACTAAGATTGATTAATAAGGTAAATAAGTGAGCCGGGTGGGTCATAATGCCCTTTTCAATCAGAAATGAACCTTGGCTGTAAAGGAGGGACAGTGACTTGGCCAGGTGTGAGTGCACGCCCAAGTGGGTACATGTAATGTGTGTGTGGTTTTAAATGGCTGTGAAGGAAAATCTGAGAGGAGCTTTTTTAAATGTTCAATGTGGTGGAACAAGAGCATAAATGCTAATTTGATGCTAATACTCAAATTGGCATCAAAGACAATGCTAATTTGGATGTCTAAGTTCTGATGTCCTGTCAGGGAGTTTGTTTTATTACTGGCACTCAGTTGTGGGCACATTCCAGTGTTCGTAGCTGATGTGTTTGCCTAAAACTCTCAAACTAGGGTGCAGTCAAGGTCTCGCCCGACACTAAGATCAGGGTAGGGAGAGATCTTGACATCCCTAGTTGGAACCTAGAGAGCAATTTATCTTGGAAATAATCTTATAAATAAAGGCTAGGCTCTGAAATAGTACAGTTCAATTACACATGTGCGTGCTCAGTTGCTTCAGTTGTGTCTGACTCTTTGTGACCCTATGGACTGAAGCCCACCAGGCTCCTCTCTCCACGGGTATTTTCCAGGCAAGAATACTGGAGTGGGTTGCCATGCCCTCCTCCAGGGCATCTTCCCGATCTGGGGATCAAACCCATGTCTCCTGAGTCTTCTGCATTGCAGGAAAATTCTTTACCCCTGAGCCACCGGAGAAGCCCCACAGTTCAATTATAGTATGGGTAAATAGACTTTTGAAGGCTGGTCTGAACCCAAACAACCTTTAACCTCATATCAATGGAAAAGTGGGCACAAATTAAAAACACAGATTTGTTACCAGGCAGAGTACAGCTTGAGGCTTCCGCTGTAACTCAGTGGTAAAGAAACCACTTGCAATGCAGGAGCTTAGGAGATGCAGATTCTGTCCCTGGGTTGGGAAGATCTCCTAGAGGAGGGCATAGCAACCCACTCCAATATTCTTGCCTGGAGAATCCCATGGACAGAGGAGCCTGGCGGGCTTCAGGGCACAGGGGCTCAGAGTCGAAGATGACTGAGGCAACTGAGCACGCACGCAGAGTATAGCCTACCTGTTAAGTTGTAGACTGAATTTCAAGTTGGATATTCTGATAGGAAGTCTAGAAATTAAGTCTACAACCTATCAGGTAGGCTATAGACATCTATCTTCCAGACTTTCCTACTTCTCGCCTTCATAGAGCTTGGAGGCACCTTCAAGACCGTCTGATCCCACCCCATCATTTTATATTCACTTCCATTTTACATCAGAAAGTGAGGATGACTGGTACGTGTTCTAAACTACACAGTTAATGGGGTAGAAGAAGTACAGAGTGGTCCAGGGACGTCCCTTGGCAGCAGGCTCCAAGCTAAATGTTTTGCCCCAAGGAAATCTTTGATGTTGGGGTGTTGGCTCATTCCCTTGGAGGACTGTGGTGTTTGCACAAGTCTGGCTCCAGAAATGGTCCCCAAGGCAGGCTCAAGTTTAGCAGGGGCCAGAGGTAAGGGTTTCAGGCAGAGGTGGGAAAGGACAGACGCTAACAGGTGTGATCAACTGCAATATACATTCAGTCACAGTCAATGTGTCTGCGCACATGCAGATTGCTGGAGGAGCTCAGAGAAAGGCGAGATTCATTTTCCTGAGGGTAGGAGGTGCTCCAGGGAGCCCCCAGTGAAGAGGAGGTGTGAACTGGGTCTGGAGGCAGCCCAGAGGCAAGGCAAGAAAACGGGGTGAATTCAGGGGAGGGGTGGAGCTCACTGGGGCTGGTGGGCAGGAGGAATGTGGTGGTGGTGGGGGTGGGGAATGATCCCAGGCAGGCGGGGTGAGTCAGAGTGAGCCTGTGTGTCAGGTCGGGGAGCTACAGTTTTGTCTATCTCCCAAGCAACAAGGAAGCCAAGCCCTTGAAAGGCTCAGTTCACCTCTGAGTGACTGGAAAAATGAATGGAAAATGAGATGAGAGGC
The DNA here is from genome assembly GCF_000754665.1 of Bison bison bison. Lineage (NCBI taxonomy): Eukaryota > Metazoa > Chordata > Mammalia > Artiodactyla > Bovidae > Bison > Bison bison. The sequence goes on along the minus strand of NW_011495077.1, from coordinate 2,683,121 downwards.
AAGGAGGGCAGTTAGAAGGCAGGTGAAATTGTAAATTCCTGGAGAGGTGATCTGAGACTAGAGGTGCCTGGGAAGGAAGAAAATAAAGACACTGAGGGGTGTG
>NW_011495077.1:2665523-2682882 GCF_000754665.1 Bison bison bison | reverse complement strand
TGTACACTAACATGTGTATTTCTCTCACATACACACTTGCGTGTGTGTCAATTTAAAGATGCCAATTGTCTCTGTTCTTGGGAGGGACTGCAGTGTTGTTTGCTTGCCTTTTAGGGGACTCCAGTTTTGTTTTGTTTGGGGCTTTTTTTTCCTTTTTCTTTTTTTTTTGAGATAACATCCTAAGAGGTGATGGTAGCAGAGAACTCCTTTTCTTCCACCTTCTTCCTTGGCAAGCCTGGAAGTATTTGGCAACACTGTGTCAAGCCCCAAAGTCTCCTTTTGAGGTTTCCTTGATCTTGGAAACCCATTAGGGGATGGGGCTGACCTGCTTGGGGCAGGAGCATCAGTGATGGAGAGGAAGGGGGCTGTGCTCACTCTTCGCCCAGATGTTTGTGAGAGCAGGGAGGGAGGAGTTCTGTATGCCGAGGAGGTTTCCAGCTCGGCAGCTGGCTGAGTAGCTACTGATCACGCTTTGTGGAGGCGGACTTGGGGTTCAGGCTCTGTCCTCCTGTAGGTTAGGTCGTGGGTGTAGAGATTCCAGCTGAGCCCAGAAATGCCTGAAGGGCTCCGCCTGCTGCTCCTTCCTTCCGGCTGCCCCATCAGCCCTTACTCCCCACTCCACACCCTGTCACCCCAGGCCCATGACCCTATCTCTGCCCACAGGGACATTGGGGGCAACGAGACAGTGACCCTGCGCCAGACGTTCGTGCCTGTGAGACCAGGCCCCCGCCAGCTCATTGCCAGCTTGGATAGCCCACAGCTCTCCCAGGTGCACGGGGTCATCCAGGTGGACGTAGCCCCGGCCAGCGGAGGCGGGGCCTTCTCAGACATTAGAGGCAGCGGTCGCTCAGGGGAGACCATCCCCATGGCCTCTCGAGGTGGGGCTTAGCCCTGAGCCAGGAGCAACGGGACTGATGTCAGATGAGCAAGGACACTGCCTCAAGACGGGGGGCTACGGCAGAGAGGCTCCCCAGGGGCTTAGGTGGGAGACCCGGGCCCCTGGGAGGAGCTGATCTCATTTGCACAGATGCTGGACGTAGATGCTAATAAACTGTTTTTTAATAAAGCTGCTGTTCTGTCCATGTGTCAGTCTATGTCAAGCCAAGGAGTGTGGGCTCACGGCCTATCCTGGGGATGCAACTTGGCATTTCTGACACGCCTAGTTCTGAGAAGCGTGGTTGTCAGATCACCAATGGCACCTCTCAACAGCTCTTAATGGGGGCTGCTTGGCATCAGGACAGCCTCCAGTGCTTCCCTGGCCAGTCTCCCCCCACCCCAGGGTGCTTCTACTGACCGAAGCCCTTCTGAAGCTACCTGGGCTGAGGGGGACTGCCCCTTCCACAGCAGCCCCTAATGGAGAGAAGGAGCTAAATTCCTTTCTATGGGCACATGTTTGAGGTAGAAATAGGCTGGATTTCTCTGGGAACAGCAAAAGTCACTTTCCAGTATTGATCTTCAAATATCCTTGTCAAAGAATTTTTACAAAAGTAATACATGTTCAGTGTTAAGCATTAAGAAAATACAGAAAATGGTAAAGGAGAAAATAATAATCCTCAACTCCCACCATGTACAGAAAGTAACTTAACACTGTTTCACATGCTGCTTGCCACCATCCCCTGGAACCCTGCCCATAAATTCCTACAGAGTTAAATATTCTTTGAAAACACCTTGGTTAGAGACTAGATGGTAGACTAGGCCCTCCTGGTCCCTCGAATCTCTGGCTGCCGTTCTCACTCTCTTCAGCTGGTACCTCTGCCTCTGCTCAGGTGACTCAGGCCTCTGTCCTGGGCTGTCTGTCATCCAGCTACACTCTGCCAAGGTGAGCTCTGCCAGCCTTGAGGTTTTAAAGACTCCCCAAGTTGTATGTGTTCCTTGAACCCCAAACTTGTGTATTCACTGCCGTCTCCATATCTTTACAATGTGACTGTCCAATGTGGTTGTCTCATAGACACCCCAAGTGTACCAGGTCTGAAGTCAGACTCATGACCTCCCTCCAGCAGGTATCTTCCTGCAGCTTCCCCTCCTACATCAGTAAATGGCACTTCCATCTTTCCAGTTTCTTGGCCCCAAACTTTTGGAGTCACCCTTGACTCCTCTCTTTCTCTCATAACCCACATTTGGATCTGTCAGCAAATCTTGCTGGTTCTATCTCCCATTCATAGGTGTTCAGCTTCTGACCACTCCTCATCTCCTCCACAGCCACCATCCTGCTCAAGCTGCTTTCCTCCCCTAGCTGGACTGTTGCACTTGCTTCCTAATTATTTCCCCACTTTGACTCAGAATGAGCAAGTAGACCAGATCATGTCAATCCTCTACTCAAAGCCTTCCACTGCATCCCCTCAAATCAAAGTCCTTATAGCGCTCTGTGACTCCGACCCCGCCCCCGCCACCCCGCCCCAGGCTCAGTCCATCCAGCGTGCTGGCCCCTTCCTACTTGGACAGTGTGAGGCACACTCCTGCTCCATGAGCTCCGTGGGGCTGCACTTTGCCTGCAGACTTCTTTCCCACGTGGCCCCACGGCCCACTCCCTCTTCTCCTTCAAGACTCGCTAACTGTCACCATCTTCTGGTCTTCTCTTCCATTCTATTTTATTTTATTCTTTTTTGCGGATCTCTGGGCCAGAGGTGCTGTAATGGCTGTGAAATATGTCAGATACACAAAAAATTAAGTTCAAGTTTTCCCTTTTTAGTTCGTATACAAAATGACCGGGTCCCCACTCTGTGTACATCTGGAATTTTCTTTTCTGCAAACTTATAAGGACATTCAGTTTACAGTGGAATATCTGATCAACAGTTCTGAGTCCTTTCACATAATTTATTATCCAAACCCAGACACGCTTGAGATGAAAGGGGCATTAGAAATACATAATTTTTAAAAGCAACTATACTCCAATAAAAATAAAATTCTAATGCCTATTAAAAAAAGAAATATGTAATTTTTGAAACGTTTACTTTTGCTCAGTGTTTTGCTATACAGATGAACTTAAATAGTTCTGTTAAAACTATTCGCAAAGATTTTTTTTCTAAAAGGTGAATATATATGCACAGTAAATAAATATTTAAAATTTCAAATTATTCTTGCTATATATTCACAAACATCAATAAATTTCTTAGCTGTATTTCTAAGTAAGGTGTTACTGGCATTTTTTCTGAAGAATAAAGATTTTTCAGTATGGTTTTGTCACGCGAGTGTATGTTTCCCGGTTCTTTGTCTTGTCACAACAAAGATTTGGAGCAACGGACATTAAAGCCCTTGGCACGTCACAGCTCTCGGGTCTTGGAAAAACCGTGCTACAGCTCTTAGGCAAATCAGTGTCACAGCTCTATTTTATTTAGAAGATAGCAGGAGAATCCAAGACTCAAAGAGAAGAGAGTGGAGGAGTGCGAGGGGAGAGGGGGAGAGAAAGAGAGAGCAAGCGCCAGAGAGCGAGAGAGAGTGCATGGGCGCATGAGCGCACATGCACTCGGGAGAGAGAGTCCCCCATTCTATTTTAAAATTGCAGCACCTTCCATGTTTGCTGTCCCCCCTTGTTCTTTACTTTTCTCCAGAGTGCATGTTACCATGTGATGTTCTTATATTGAATTTTTGTATCGTTTGTTTATTCTCTAATTCTCTTTACCACTACTGCCCCTACTACTACTTCTACTACTAAGTCGCTTCAGTCGTGTCTGACTCTGTGCGACCCCAGAGACGGTAGCCCACCAGGCTGCCCCGTCCCTGGGATTCTCCAGGCAAGAACACTGGAGTGGGTTGCCATTTCCTTCTCCAATGCATGAAAGTGAAAAGTGAAAGTGAAGTCGCTCAGTCGTGTCCGACTCTTCGAGACCCTATGGACTGCAGCCTACCAGGCTCCTCTGTCCATGGGATTTTCCAGGCAAGAGTACTGGAGTGGGGTGCCATTGCCTACTGCCCCATCCTAGTGCAATCCACCATGCTCCATCACTTGGATCAAAGTTCCAGTTCTCCCACAAGACTTTGCCCTTCCCTGTCTATTCTCAACTTGGCATCCAGGGGATGCTTTTAAATGTCAATCAGATTATGTTACCAGTCTGCTCACACTCCCCAGTGGTTCCTCACCTCTCACAGAATGACAGCTATGGCTACTTCACCTTTCTTGTTTCTCAAAGTCTTGACATCATGGCCTTCCGACTGATGATTTTCCCTGCCTGGCACATCATTCCCCTGCTATCCAGGTGGCAGGTACCTTCCTTTGAAGTCTGTCCTCGAATATCACTGTCTTAATGGAACCTTTTCTGGCCACCCAATTTTATTTTGTATTTATTTTTCTCTGTGCCAGGTCTTCACTGCTGCACGGGCTACTCTCTAGTTGTGATTCAAGGGAGGGCTTCTCACTGCAGTAGCTTCTCATTACGGAGCATAGGCTCTAAGCACGCTGGCTTCAGTAGTTGCGGCTCCCAGGCTCTAGAGCACAGGCTCAGTAGCTGTGGTGCACAAGCTTAGCTGCTCCAAGGCATGTGGGATCTTTCTGGATCAGGGATCTAACCCACAGTCGTCTCAATCGAACTCAATCGTCTCCTGCATTGGCAGGCACATTACTACTGAGCCACCAGGGAAGTCCCTGGCCACACTATTTTAAATTGCAACCCACTCTTCTCACGACCACTTTTCCTTGCCTTATTTTTCTCCATAACACCTATCTACATCCAACATAGTCAATATTTTAACAATGCATTTATTTATTGTGTCTCTCCTGCCCCAACTGTAATATAAAACAGTGATTTTTATATTTATAAACAGTGTAATATAAGCAGTGATTTTTGTCTGATTTTGTCTTTGTTATATGCTCAGAAGTTAGTGCATGGAAATACTCAGTGAATACTTGCTGAGTGAAGAAGAATTTGGTACTAACCTATGGCTTTCCTGGTGGCTCAGACGGTAAAGAGTCTAACTGTAGTGCGGGAGACCCAGGTTTGATCCCTGGGTTGGGAAGATCCCCTGGAGAAGGAAATGGCAACCCACTCCAGTATTCTTGCCTGGAAAATCCCATGGATGGAGGAGCCTGGTAGGTTACAGTCCACGGGGTCACAAAGAATCGGACATGATTGGGCGACTTTACTTATGTATAAGAATGACTGTCATCTTCACAACAACCGCTTAAGGTAGTTGGATTGTAATTCCCCCTCTACAGATGAAGAAACTGAGGCAAGGGGCTAGGGTACCTGTCAAAAATCATTAAGCAGTCTGGAATAGGATGGGAACCTGGGCAGTCTGGCTCCACAGCCTGCACTTTTATCTGAGATTGAAAGTGGCCCCACAGAGTTCTTAATTTCACCCTCAAACTCTTCTTCCCCTAGTTTTTCCCATCTCATTGTTACTATGATCATCTAGTTGTTCCAGCCAAAAACCTACAAATCACCCTTGATTCCTCCCTATTCTCTCTCCCAAGGTTCACTCCAGCAGGATTTCTTATCAGTTCTATGTCCAAAATATATCCGAGTCTGTCCTCTCCACTTACACTGTCACTGTGCTCTTTCCCTACGGAACTGCCATAGCCTCCTGATGTTTTTCCACTCTTGTTTCTGAATAATCCAATTTCTACACAGCCAGTGAGCTTTCGAAGCTCTAAATTAAATCCTGGCACTCTCCTGCTTAAAACCAGACAGGGCTGGTACTGAACCCAAGTTCATTTGTTTGCTTCTTGAAAGCCAATACTCAAGAGACACCTGTTGGTGGGAAGGACTAGCTGCATTATTCAGGAGGACATCAACCTCAGAAGATGGTGGACTAATGTCCCCAAACCATCTCCAAGTTGCCGGTTACAGGACAAAGCGTTATAAATTGGAGTTTCAGGGGTGTTCGAGATGGGGCTATGTGCAGAAGAGCAAAGTCAGCTCCAATAATAATAATAAATTGGCCATGTGGTGTTCTGGTCAGCACCATCTAGAAGGGTTTATGTGCATTTAGTCTTCTACTCCAGGCTCGGTCTGCTCCCATATTCTTAAGGCCAGTCCCTGGGATTCTTAAGCAAGCAAGATTGTCTCCCACTCAACTAGTCATTATCTAAAAGCTCTAAGACCGGCCAGGGTCAGTAGGGAGCGAAGATGCAGGTAAGTTTTAAAATCTGTGCTGCTGGAGCAGCTTATCTTATGGCTACACTTCCAGTGCTTTCCCAACACCCTTAGAACCATGCAAAGTGCTGCCCTCATCTATTTGGCCTTGCAGCCGTCTCTAACCTCAACTCCACCACTTGCCCCTGACCCTGCTGCCTCAGCCCCACAGTCCTTCTGCTTCTCAAATTCACCAACCTTCTACCTAAACCTTGGCATCTGTTCTTCCTTCTGGAGGAACACTCTTCCGCATGGCATGGCTGCCCCTCATTCTTCAGGTCTCAACTCAGATGTCACCTCCCTCAAAAGAGAGGGGATATATGTATACCTATGGCTGATTCATGTTGAGGTTTGACAGAAAACAACAAAATTCTGCAAAGCAATTATCCTTCAATTAAAAAATAAATGAATTAAAAAAAAAAAGATGTCGCCTCCCCATTGAACTCTTCTCTATCCATCAATCTGATTCGTTGGTTACCGCCAGCCTCTTAAGTATATCACCCTATTTTATTTCGTATCCTACTTAGCACTTATTGTTTAACATCAGTGTGCTTGTTTGTTCATTAAATTCTCTTTTCTCTAAAATGTAAGCTCCTTAAGAGCCTGTCTGTTCACACCCAGGACCCAGAACAGGGTCGAGCACAGAGCTGCAGAAGTGTTTGCTACTTACACACTTAAAAGCAACAATTTGCAAGATGTAACTTATCATTGTTCCTTGAATGTGTGGAGCAAACTCCAATAGTTGTACTGTTTTTAAATAAAAATGATGTGATTTACTTGATTAATCTCTCATTCCTAGAAATTTAAGTCTTCCCAAAGTTTTACTATTTAATTTTTTTCTCAATTTAAAAAAAATTGGAGACTTCCCTGGTGGGCCAGTGGCTTAGACTGCATTCCTAATGCAGGGGGCTTGGGTTCGATCCCTACTCAGGGAACTAGATCCCGCATGCCACAACTGAGAGTTCTGCATGTCACAACTAAGACCAAGTGCAGCCAGATAAATTAAAAAATAATAATAATAATAAATTAAAAAAATTGAAGTATAGTTGATTTAGTGTTAATTTCTACTGTGCAACAAAGTCAACCATTATACGTGTATATGGACATTCTTTTAAAATATTTTCCATTATAGTTTATCATAGGATATTGAATATATAGTTCCCTGTGCTATACAGTAGGGCTTTGTTGTTTATCTGTTCTATATATACTAGTGCATCTGCTGCTGCTGCTGCTAAGTCGCTTCAGTCGTGTTCAACCCTGTGCGACCCCATAGATGGCAGCCCACCAGGCTCCCCTGTCCCTGGGGTTCTCCAGGCAAGAACACTGGAGTGGGTTGCCATTTCCTTCTCCAATGCATGAAAGTGAAAAGTGAAAGTGAAGTTGCTCAGTCATGTCTGACTTTTAACGATCCCATGGACTGCAGCCTACCAGGAGGTAGGTAGGAGGTCCATGGGATTTTCCAGGCAAGAGTACTGGAGTAGGGTGCCATTGCTAACCCCCAAACCTCAGTCCATCCCTCCCCTCCCCTCCAAAAGTTTTGCTATTCTAAATAGAGCTGTAATAAATATCCTTGTACAAGAAAATAAATCTTTGGGTTCATTTTAAATTATTTCCTTAAGATAACCCCCAGAGTGAGAATTATTATGTAAACAAGATTGAGCACATTTAAGGTGGTTCAATATACTTTATTAGTTTCCAGAAATACATCAGTATCTCTTTTTATTGAACTTGGGGGAAAATGTGAGAGCTTAAGATTTCTAACAACTTTGTAACTTGCTTCACATTTATTCACTTCATCCTGGTCCTCTGCATGTATCAGAACTCAAAAATGCTTGAAATCCTCAAAAAGAAAAAGAAAAACAACAACAAAAAAACGGGAAGGCAATGTTATTCCCCAAACAGCTAGAGGGAAAGAAATGAATATATGTTGAGCTCCTACTACGAGTTAAGCTCAAACTGGGTGCTTTATGGGGATCATCTTTTATTTTCTGGGGGTGAGCATCAGAATCCCTATTGTCCCAGTTTAATTTGTTCTTAGGCCTCTGGCTCTCCTCCTACTAGAACGGAAGGGCAAGGACCTTATCTCTGTTACTCACGCTGATTTATAGCCTGTGACATACTAGGTGTTCATCAAATATCTGTTGAATGGAAAATGAACTAAATTGGAGGGTGATGGAGAGTCTGGAGGCTTAGGAGTGCAGTGGAGGATTATGTTTTGGAGCATTTGTGGGAAGAATGCATGAGTGATAACTAGTCCAGCTCTGGGAAGAGATAATTGGGTACTCAGGGAGAGCTGAGTAATGACCAGTCGAGCAAAACTCTTACTGGGATTGTACCTCAGCAAAAGTACTAGGGAAACCTATTTAATACCATTTACATTTTATATGATTATTTCCTTTACATCCTCCTTTATCTAACAGAATGCCTTCCTTAAAAAATTAAAGATGTATTCTTAGTTTTAAGAAATTCACTAGAAGACTTCCTTGGTGGCTCAGTGGTAAAGAATCCACCTGCCAATGCAGGAGACACAGGTTCAATCCCTAATCCAGGAAAATCCCACATGCCTCAGAGCAACTAAGCTCATGCACCACAACTACTGAGCCTGAGCTCTAGAGCCAGTACTCTACAACAAGAAAAGTCACGGCAATGAGAAGCTCAAACACCACAACCAGAGGGTAGGCTCTGTTCGCCACAACTAGAGAAAGTCCACACATAGCAGTGAAGACCCAGTACAGCCCAAAATAAAATTTTTAAAAAAATTTAAAAAGAAATCTGCTAGAATTTGCTGAGGGAGGCTTGGGGAGATAACTATGAGGGCTTTTGTGGAGGTAGTCAACACATGAGCCACAGAAGATGAAAGTCAAGTCCACGAGGCAAGGACAAAGGACTCACCCAGTATGTGCAAAGCACAAAATATGAGACAACTCAGTATATCTGGAAATGCAAGCAGTTTGAAGAGGATTGGCTTATAGGTGCATGATAAGTGCAAAGTGGCAAGGAATGTGTTAGAAGAGGTAAACTTATTCAGATCATTAAAAATCCTTTTGCCATATTAATAAGGGGGAGCTTTCAGTTAGGGATGATGTGATCAATTTTGCATTTCACCAGATTTATGATGAAAGCAACATGGAAAAGAAATTAGGAGTTGGGCTGGAGGTAGGGAAACTAGAGTCTTCTCAATGTGAGAGACAGGGAACCTGATATAAGATACAGACTGTGAGCATGAAAAAAAGAGGGGGTAAGTTTGAAGGTTCCATTAGAAGTAGAATTGATTAGACTTGGTGAGGGATTAGATTTGGAGAACAGAGAGGACAAACTTAAGGGCAATGGTCTTGTTTTCTGAGTCACGGGTAAAGAAACATGTCATGCACAGAAATACAGAGGCCATGAGAAAGAACAGAATTTAAAATAGAAGATAATTTTCAGTTTTCAGTCTGGCATATAAGGAGCTTAGAAGTTCTTCTCACTTCTGTCCTTACAAGTAGGATGAACAGAAAATCAAAAACCAAGAGAAAATCTTGAAGGAAGCCTGAGGGGTAGAAGTGGGTACATCTTATTTATAGAGGAGCAAGGATAAGAATTACATTGGGGGAATTTCCTGGTGGTCCAGTGATTAGGACCATGTGCTTTCACTGTCAGGGCCAGGTTCAATCCCTGGTTGGGGAACTAAGACCCTGCAACCCATGCGGGGAGGCCAAAATAATAAAAATTACATCAGACTTCTTCAGAAACCAAGAAGAGAGCACAGTAAAATGTCTAAAGTGTTGAAGGAAAAAAAAGTCCATCAACCTAGACTTCTGTATCCAACAAGATTCTCTCTCAAAAGTGAAGGAGTAACACTTTTTCAGGCAAACAAAAATTGAGGGAGTTTGCAGCCAGAAGATCTAACTTGCAAGATATGCTACAAGAAATTCTTCAGAAAAAAAGGAAAACGACATAGGCCAGAAACTCAGATCTACATAAAGGCAGAACTTTAGGGAAAAGAATAAAGATAAAATTAAAAAGTCGGGTAACTAGAATTTCATAGATGTCCGATTTGAGTACTTTAGAACTTCCAGCTAGATGTCCCGCGGGCAGTCGAATACGGCTCTGCAGGGAGGAGTATAGGGGCCATTATCTCTAAGGAGATGGCCCATGGAAAGGGTAGTTTCACTAAATCGCTGTAAGGCGGTCAGAGCAGATAATTAATTCAGAAAACAAAGAATACACACTGTGTGTCAAGGTTCTGTCCCTGGAAATAAGGAGAGACTCCAGGAAGGGTGACAAGGAGAAAGACAAGTTATATGAGGGGGCTGACTGGAGTAAGCGCACAACAGAATTCGAAAAGGGAAATCTCTGTTACTATTTTTAGCACTACACGCCTTTAAAAAACATATCAAACACAGAAAAACACAAAAAATTACCTACAGTCTCACCATCTAGAAAAAAGTTAACTATCTGACGTATTTTTTTCAAACTTTGTATTTTATTTTTTAAGGGCGGGCGCCCTCTCCTGTTCTGTGAAAAGAGCCGAACCCTTACTGGAAGCCGCGCACCGCCCGGGGAAGGCTTTGAAGACGCTGGGATTTAAGGAATCGGATTAGAGAGGCTGAAGACGATGGAGAGGGAAACTGGCACGAACCTCCCTTTACAGACTAGAAATTCAAAGAACGAAGCGCTTTCTCTGCAGGCTCCCCGAAATAATGCACCGGTCGGGGGCGGAGCCCAGATCAGCGGCCCCGTCCACCCCGAAGCTGTCGGAAGTGCGCGAAAGCGAGGGCGGGGACCAGCAGCGGCGCCGGATCTGCCCGGGCGTGGCCTTGTGACGCGACGTTACGTATCCCCTGTCTGGCGGCCCATTGGTTCGCCACTACCACCCTTTTCCCGGGTAGGAGAACTGGTCGCAGAGCCGGAAGCGAGGTAGACTTCGGGTTTGAGACAGCGGCGGCGTTTCAGGCAGAGCGGTCTAGTGCCAGTGGAGCTGGCCAGCCTCTCCATTCAGGCTCCATCCCGAGTTGGAGAGAAACAGGATTCTGGTGGCCCTTGGGAGGCGCAGAGTCGGATAGCCAAGTATCCGTTGCAAACTGAAATAGCGGAGCTAGTGAGGGCCACCGGAAGCCCCGCCCCTGGGAGGAGTCGGGAAGCCGCGCCGAGGAGGTAGGAACCCAAAGAGACGGCCCCTGGGGTGGGGTCCGCCTGCCATGGCCACACCCCCGGGGGCCGGTCCCGCTGCTCTTCGCTTTGTAGCTGCTGCCAGCTGGCAAGTCATTCGCGGACGCTGCGTGGAGCATTTTCCCCGAGTAGTGGAGTTTCTGCGATACCTGCGCGCTGCTGCCCCTGGCTTGGTTCGCTACCGGCATCATGAACGCCTGTGTATGGGCCTAAAGGCCAAGGTATTGGAACCAATAGGACCTGGTAGAAGGGATAGGGATCGACTACTTGGGGGTGGAACCGGTAGGAAAAGGGCAGTTTGCTCCGACGTGGGCTTTCTGAGCTCAGTACCCTCCACAGTTGGTGGTGGACCTCATCCTGCAGGGCCGGCCTTGGGCCCAGGTTCTAAATGCCCTACATCACCACTTCCCAGAGTCTGGACCTGTAGTGCGGGACCCCAAAATCGTGAGTAACCCTTGAAGCGAGCCCTACCCCGGTTAATACCTGATGCAGCAAAGTTGCTTCTCTTCGTGGTCACTGGATACTGGTGCCCCTAACCTGTTTGCCTTCCTTACCCTCGACAGACAAAGCAGGATCTGAGAAAGATATCGGAGGCTCAGGAAACCTTTTGCCAGCAGGTGAAGCAGCTGGCAGAAGCCCCTGTTGATTTGGCCTCGAAGCTGCAGGTGGGACTGGCTGCTTTGGAAGCAGTGGTGTAGCTGTTGTCTCTAGCCCTCTCTGACCTGCTGCTTTTCCTCCTGCAGGAACTTGAACAAGAGTATGGGGAAACTTTTATGGCAGCCATGGAAAAGCTGTTTTTTGAATATTTGTGTCAGCTGGAAAAAGCACTGCCTATGCTGCAGGCACAGCAGGTTTTGTTGGGGCAAAACACTTAAGGGCAGAATGCTGGGATGGCAGGTGGGGTTGTAACAAGGCCTGTGGTCTTCATGCCTCTCTCCCTTCTCACAGCTTCAGGATGTGCTGAGCTGGATGCAGCCTGGAGTTTCTATTACTTCTTCTTTTGTCTTGAGCCAATATGGTGTGGACATGGGGTGGCCACTTCCAGGTACCAGGACCATGTGGGAGAACTAAGAATTTGGGGGGTGGAGTTTTAGCTTGAGACCTTTTGAGACAGCCCACTGGAAGGGTTACATCGGCCTGAGGTATAAGAAACCAAGCTGAGTGGATGTGTTCGAATTTTAGCTTTTTAAGAAGCCTTGTTTTCTTCTTCAGAGTACTCTGCTACTGATTCAGTGAACACGACAGAGCCCTCAGAGCAGAGTCCTCCTCAGCAACCAAGACCAGCACTCCATGACCCTCTGCCAAAAGCCTCTCCTGGCCCACTGCTTCCTCAGGGACCAGCCTCGAGGAAGCATCCGGAACCTCTGACAGGCCACCATTTCAATCTGGCCCCTCTAGGCCGGCGAAGAATCCAGCCCCAGTGGGCACCCACTAGCAGAGGCCATAAGGAGCGCCCCACAGTCATGCTGCTCCCCTTCAGAGACGTGGGTTCACCAGCCCAGGTCACATCTAAGCCTGGGAAGAGCAAAGATGGCACACATACAGCAGATGCAGCCGGTGCTGTGGGCACCAGAGCACCCTCGACCGGGAAGTCTAAGAGTCCATCTGAGACCCTGGGAGGAAGAGCTCTGAAGGAGAATCCAACTGACTCATCTGCGTCGGAGCAAAAGGAGTGAGTAGAACAGCTGCATCTCCCTACTAGCAGCACGTGCCCTGCCCGCTTTCCTTTCACCCTGTCTTTGCTTGCTCCCACCTCAGGAACTGCCACATGGACTGCCACATGGAACCACTTAGACTGTCATTATCACCTCCTAGGAAGTCAGGTAGGTATCCTGAGTCAGAACCAGATCAAACAGCCCTTCCTCCTGGGGACTCCTGAGGATCTGTGTTCACTGAGGAGAGTGCCTGGACTCTGCTTTTCTCCCTACAGTGTGTCCTCCATCTCTGTACAGCTCTGACATTACCATAGGGGACCTGGTTTTGGACTCTGACGAGGAAGAAGATGGCCAGAGGGAAAGAAGAGTGAGTAGGAAAGCTGGGAAGTGGATGGGTGGGCAGAACAAGACAGAAAGTGACATGCTCTAGGATACGGAGGGCTCAGGGCACGTTTCAATGATGATAGGATCTCCCTGCTCCCTTCTCTGCAGGAATCTCTGGAAAACTATCAGAAGACAAAGTTTGACACCCTGATCCCCACCTTCTGTGAATATCTACCCTCTTCTGGCCCCAGCACTGTGTCTATCCCCTTCCCTGACTGTACAGACAGTTCTAGACTCCTGTGATAAGACTGAAATGCTCACGACATTCTGCCTGTCTCCTTTCTCTCATACAGTTTAGTGGGGATAAAGTGAAAGCCTGGGCTTGGGTTGCCCGACTATAATGCTGAAGTTACTTTGTAATGCTTGATAATTAAATTTTGGATTTGTTAAACACTGTCTTGATGCAAGGAAGGGGAATGAAGCCTTCTCTAAGGTCTAGGTAGGTCATTCTTGAGAAACATAACCAGCCTCTCTGGGGCTGGAAGCTGATCCTTTTGCCATTTTACTTCCCTTGGAGAGTGTTGTTCAGACATGTCCAATTACCAGGGCTGAGAGCCTGGAAGAAAAATTTCCTTTTGCTATTCTGAAAATACTCTGTGGTCCGATGCCAGAATATACTTTGTAAATTCTCATGCTGCCAGGTTCGTTGCAGGTAGTGGCTCTAGAATGGAGATATTTCACGGGAAGGGTATTCACTGTCCCTGACTCTACTGGGTCAGTGCTGGCTCCACTTGCCCTGGGGTAGCACCCAGATGCCAGCCTTATGCAGAAAATCCCAGAATCTCAAAGTCATTGGGATCTCTCTTTATTGAGGTATTTAAATTATGTAAATACTTCCACGCTTTGTAGATATTCAGAGGTCTATTTAATGAATCCGATTAACAAAACATGATTCTAAAAGCCTACCTGTACCAGAACCAAGGCCACATAAAACATTTATGTATGAATCAGCCTCTCTTTTCAATCCTCTTCAGAATGCTGGGTCCCCAGATTCCCACTTGATTCTCTCAGCTTCCTTTTCTCAGCCTGCCTGCCTTGCTTCCTCCCCACTAAGTGCCGTCGGCATTTTGCATGTGCAGATAGAGAAGTACAGGATTACTGCAGGAACCGTCAGGAGAGGATAGGAAATGACCAAGTAATAGCCTAAGTAGCTGGGACGAGAGAGGGGCCCACTTGGGAGCCCTGTGGTGGATGCTAGAGCCCTGGGAGGGCAGAACTGCTCAGGTCTAGCTCTCGTCACTGAAGATCGGATTCACCTGCTGGGTGACACGGATGAAGGTAGTTCTCCGGCTCAGCTCCTTCAGCTTAGCTGCTCCCACGTAAGTGCAGGTGGAGCGGATGCCTCCAAGAATGTCTCGGATGGTATGTTCCACATCCCCTTTAAAGGGCACCTCCACTGTCTTTCCTTCTGAGGCCCTTAGAAGAAGAAAAGCTTTCTTACCTTTTCTCGCTGGATTCCTTACCCTGGTCTCTAGCATTTAGTCCTTCCCTGTTCATCACTTTTCTTCCAAGAACTGTACCATCCATCTCCCAGCAACCATGAGTTCTGCCATCACCCTTCTAGGAAAGTCATGCTTTCCAAGAACCCTTGGCCTCTGGCCACCACACCTACCTGTACTCAGCCACACCCCCGGCATACTTCTTCATGGCCATTTCGGAACTCATGCCGTAGAAGAGCTTGTACTTCCTGCCATTCCTCTCGATGAGCTCACCACCTGACTCACTGTGCCCAGCCAGCATGCCGCCCAGCATCACGAAGTCAGCCCCTGCCCCTGCCAGCACCAGCGAGAGGGTAAGAGATGAAACTGGCCCAGGTGCCCAAACTGTCACCCTCAGAAGCAACTCACACCAAGTTTTCAGGCCTCACAATGATTCTGGCATCTTCCTGGTTTTGTTTCCTTAGCTGGCCCATAACCCAAGCACACAGGCCTGCTCTGCCCTGACTCTATTCCTCAGTAGGCCTGACTTTTCCAAGAATTTCAAAAAGAGTCTCTGCCAGGCTTCTGCTCTCTGCTTTTTGTTGCTTTTGCCATCTGCCTCTTTTTACTGTGCCCAGCCAAGACTCACTTCAAGTGTCTCAAGAGCAAAGGTCTCCAACTTGAGTGTGAGCAAGGATGACCCAGGAAGCTGGGAAAGTACAGATCTGCAGCCCTACTCCCCAGAGCTAGATCCTGTGGATGTGGTGTGGGGCTCGGACCTCTACTCCATCCAGTTGTCCAGGCGATGGTGCAGATGGTCCTGGCCCACATTTGGAGAGTCTGTATTAGAGTTTCAGGATGTCCCCTGCTGGCTGCCCCAGGTGACACCATAGACTTCTGGGTCCCTAGTCATATTATTAAAGAACAGCTTTCTTGGACTTCCCTAGCCTGATCCTCAACCCGCTCCAGTGTTCTTGCCTGGAGAATCCCAGGGACGGGGGAGCCTGGTGGGCTGCCGTCTATGGGGTCGCACACGGTTGGACACGACTGAGGCAACTCAGCAGCAGCAGCCTGATCCTAGACCCTCAGAGGTGACTCATCCTCTTCTACAGGATCCTCCTTACGTGCCCTCCTTACCGAAAGCCTTGGCCACATCCCCAGGACAGCTGCAGCCTCCATCCTGCAAAGTAAGGAGCACTGTGAAGAGACAGCATGGATGCCCCAAGCCCTCTAGGAGGTCCCAGCGGCCCAGCTCAATGCTGACAGGGACCCAGGAACCCTAATCCAAACTCTACCAGAACCTCCAGACGTGGGTGAGAACCCAGATGTTTGGCAGCTTCATACTCTATCCTGCCCTTGACCTTACTGAAATGATGTGGCCTTTGAGGCCGTGAGCAGCATCTGCACACTCCATCACTGCACTTAGCTGTGGATACCCCACTCCAGTTTTCTTCCGGGTGGTACACACGGAGCCTGAGAAGGATGTGACAAGAATGAGGATGAAGTTGTTCACAGGTGTCTGCCACTGGAGGGGTGGCCAGTGGCCCCCAGTGAACCAGCTTACCTGGTCCAATTCCCACTTTGATGATGTCAGCCCCAGAGAGGATCAGCTCTTCCACCATTTCTCCTGTTACCACATTCCCTGCCTGGGACAGAACCATCAAAACAGCATGCTCAGGGTCAGAAAGAGTCAACATTATTACGAAGAAGAGTTGCTGGGTTCCCCTTTTAGATGAGTCACTTCAGAGGACCCTGCTTCCCAAGCTGAGCTAAGGGGGTGAGTAGCCAGTGTTACGGTTGTACTAGGGTAAAGTGGGGTCTAGCTGGAATAAGATCACACTGGATTTACAGTAGATTTCTCTCCCTCCCCACCAAGACACCCAAACATATCCTGTCCTTAAATTGTTACGTCATGAGACCTCTCTGGCTTCAGGGGAAGTGGGAGGACATGGTAATGTAGGCTCAGTACCCACCTACCCAGCTGTATTTGCTTTTGATGAACAGGACAGAGAGACCCCACAATGCTGTGAAGAAAACAAGGCCTTGTCATCACTCCCCTGAGCTTGTAAAAAATAAAACTGCATTTCATGCAACCCCTTTAATGTAAGACCGTAGTGTCTGTCCATGTCTTTGGGCAGGTGTGTATGTACCAGAGATATGTACAATGCATAAGTGTTCCATTGTGGTTTGGTGAGTGACATCGGGTACTGGATTTACAAGACCGTGTATCAAGGGTCAGAGAAAACAGCACTGGCCAGTAAACAAACATCTAAAATGGGGAACCGTGGATAACCACCCAGTGCCATGATTAAGTGGACTAGGAAATGCAGTAGAGGAGAAAGGAACTTAAAACAGAGTGGCAGGAAGAGTGGAGGAAGGAGAGGAACGGACCCACTAGAGGGCAACAGACATACCATGATGGTGTGTTCAGGGAAGCGCTTCCGCACATCCTTCACAAATTCCACAAAGTGTTCAGAGTAGCCATTGGCCACGTCCAGGCATACATACTTCACCTGGGGAATAGCGTTCAGGATCTGTTCCAGCTGCTCAAAGTCCGAAGAGCCTGTGCCTGAGCTGGCAGCCAGATGCTGTGAGAGAAACAGGGCCATGAGCATGTCAGAGGCAACAACATGGCTGGTTAGCCAAGGGGAGTGGGGAGGTCAGGGTTGGAAGACAAGCAAAA
>NW_011495077.1:2661019-2665423 GCF_000754665.1 Bison bison bison | reverse complement strand
AAGGCAGGGGTCGGGAGGACCGGTGTTACCTCAAGACAGTCAGGATTCTGGCTGGCAAACTCTTTCCACTGCTCGAGGCTGTAGTGTTTATGGACAGCAGTGAAGAGGGAGAACTGGGGAGAAGAAAGCGTTAAAAAGGAAAGAACTTGTTAGAACCGCTTTCTCTGGAAACAGACCTTTATATTATCCTATCTGAGGGACAAAAGGACTGAAGTCTGGAAAAAGCAACTTGAAGATGTCAGTGGTTGAGCTGAGACCTCAGTTCCACCATTATTCTCCCTACAAATGCAATCGGGCTTTTCCACATAAGCCAGTACCTGCCCAACACTCCCACCAAAGCACTAAGTCATTTGGATTGGACTTTACCTGCCAGCGTGTGCAGTGCTTCTGACTTAAAAGGTGACAAGGACAAGCTGTTGGTGCAGTGGGATAAGCAGCAGACAAGAGAGAACCATGAAAAGGCTGTACAGAGACAGTGTCTGCCTGCACTGACTCAGCTCCTCCAATGACAACCTAGTACAGAACTAACCTATTTTTGGTATTTTCTGTTCCATTTATCAGCAGTAATTCAGTGAGCCTAAATGCTCACAAAATCAAAAGAGGTAAAGCCTTAAGGTTAACAGCCAATAAGGTACTACCCTTTCTCCATCTCTGCTAAAGTAGTGGACAAAAGGGACTTTGTCGGTGGTCCAGTGGTTAAGAATCACTTCCCATGCAGGGGGTGGGTTCGATCCCTGGTGCCACATGCTTCAACACATGGAACCCACCCCCCCAAAAAAAAGTAATGGACAGATTTTCTTAAGTCATGGACCAACCTGAAAAGTCTGTTTCATTCAGCCTGTTTTGGTTAACCAAGTTCAAGGCTAGAATGACTCATCAGACTTATGTTCCCTAGCTCAAAAAATTGCAGACAACATCCCAATACAAAGGCCACTGTGAATGCTGGTGTTTGTGCTTTAAAACTGCAGACATGTGAATAAACAAGGCAGCAGTTGAGAAAGCACAAATCTTGCAACTGATGAGATCCAAGGGATTAGCCGGCAGTAAGGAAGTGCGCATGCTATACTCAGACATCATCAACATTGCCCAGCCAAAGCTGCTACTGAATTCTGCTTTCTCAGAACACTGCCACTAACAAAGAAAAATCACTCTAGGAAGTCATCACACCTGGGAGATATCTTGGCATAGGGTGGCATGATGAATACATCCAATTACATACCAAGCTAGAGATCTAGAAAAAGGTCCTTGCTTGCACCCAACCTTTTAATTATTACTGAGACTTGCCTGTATCTCTAAAATCTGACTTCTTAAACATTCATCAGCAGAAACAAAAAGCCAGTCTCAACATAAAGCTCAAGAAAGTCCCAGCAAGGTCCATACGTTGTAGGACATCTGTTAACACTGAAGTCAGATTCACCATTGCTGCTTAACTCTACTGGACAGGCCAGGTGGACAACAGGCAACAGTGGGATTGCTAAGCAGATATTGAATGGCAACAGAAATATGGTACCAAAGCTGCGTAACTATGAACCTCAGAGAAATGACAGCATACATTCCAGAAAGACTTCTAGCAATCAGAAAGGAAGACGAAGTCCTTAAGGATAGCAGAGCCACAAGCAGCAGCAGAATCCATCAACCAGGGCTACATGGATAACCAGAAGAGTGTATACGTCCTCAGGATACCCAAAGTAACTATCTGCTTTCTCAGCTACAAGTATAGAAGCAAGTAATATAACTGACAGGAGCAGCATCTTCCATTTTGAAAACAAGCAATAACCTGAATAAGAAAAACATTCCATTTTGGGCACATCCCAGAACACTCAGGAACCTAGGACTTAAAAGGAAGATTAAAAAAAAAAAAAAATATATATATATATATATATATAGCAGGCATGAAAGAAACTAAATTTCTTCTCGATAGGATTTTCTAGTTGGGAATTTTTGAATGCTCAAACTATATTTAGTTTCTGGACTAAAACAGTGAATGCTGAGTATCCTAACAGTAGTGTAAAGAGAGATGCATGTGGTTTGTAGAGGGTGATCTGGGTAGTGGGAAAAATTGGCAGGATGTTTAAAATGCTGGACAGGAGAAGAGGGAAGTTTCGTTAAAATGGGTGCAAAACTTAGCTTTGAATCTCCCTAAGTCAGATGGCCATTTAAAGTTATCAGATAAAGAGGCCTTAGTACTATTGCAGAAAGCAGTAAATCAAGCATCCTGTTAATTGCCAGAGCTGACCTGGGATGGGAGTGGGGATGCAGATACCTATGCAGTCAGCCGACAAAACACCATGAGGAAGGGGCATGAGGGAAGTCCTACCTTACAGAGGACCTTGGCCATCTCAAAGGTGCCCACAGTATCCATATTGGCAGCAATAATGGGGATCCCAGTGTACATCTGCTTTGAGTTCCGAAAGGCAAAGGATCTTGTGAGATCCACCTGCAGATGCGAACAGGAAACTGAGCGTTTCACTCATCCAAAAACAAGTACTGCAGGAGAGCAAAAGCCAGGAATCTTTCCCAGTTCAGGTCCTCCAAGGAGCTTGGAATCAAAAAAGAGCAACTAGGAAAGCAGGCTCACCTCACTTCGAGACTTAAGGGTACTGCGTTTGGGCCTCAACAGGACATCCTTGAAATCCAGTTTGACGTCGTTGTCGATGTGAGGCATGGCAGGGACCTTAAGATAGCAATGAATCTGAGGGTTGGAAGGTAGGAAAAGTCTAGGAGAGGGTAGCTGAGTCAACTTCCCTTTAGCTCTTAATGCCCTGTTAGGGCTGGGTGGCTTATCTCTCTCCTAGCTTAAATCGTGGAAAGTCTGAGCATTGACTGAGGTACAGTCCCTGAAGAATGTCACTTCAGACCCATGCGGTTTCACTTTCTCTCGGTGTCTTCAACAAATAGTACTATTTGTTGGGGAGAACTGGGATGGAGTCGTGAGTGACCCTAAAATGGTGCATTCTTTACCCCCACCACTCTTCTTTCTGCCACCCTTACAAAGACCAATCTGGGGTAAGGGGCAGATTTGGAAGCGAGGAGTGGTGGGTTTCTCATAAACCAGCTTCCGGGATAGGGGTACTCACTTCCTGTCTCCGTGATTCGAGTGGCAGTTGACCAACGCTTCTCTCGCTTAACCACAGCCTCGCGCAGCCCCGCTGAGCCTTGTGGGATAACAGGTTGGGCTAATTTGCCGCAGAGAACTAGCAGCCGAGGAATTCCGGCTTCGGTGGCAGCCGTGCAAGGCCTTCTGGATAACAGAGTTCACACACTGAGGATGCCGTCGGATCCGAGGGACAGGGGACTACAACTCCCAGAGTGAGACGCGCGGAGCTGCCCCCTGGCATGATGGGAGGAGTAGTTCGTTCCGTGCCCTCTTATTACTAGCCCCAACTCACTGGGGACTCTCAGAATTGTCATCTCTGCTGTGACTAAGCTGGCTGCCTTTTTACTTTCTTTTTTTTCTTTCACTACGCTACCGAAACGAAACGCAGAAATATTCCTGAGCCTTTCCGGAACCCCTTGGAAAGAAGGGAGAGGGGGAATGCGAGGCAGGGGTGGAGCCTGGCTGTGACCCGGAAGTAGAAGTGATTCCTGCCGGCGGAGTGCTGGGGAGAGGCATCGGCGACCGTAGCGGCAGAAGCAGCAATTTGTCTGTGTGCAGCCCCAAACTGAGAAGAAGATGCTAATTAAAGTGAAGGTGGGAGCACCACCAGCCTTGCCAAGACGCAGTGGTACTGGGCTGGCCGCTGTGCCTTAAGGGAGAAACCGGGAAGGAAAACCACGCCTTTCCCGAGCCTGGAGGGGGTTGACAGCTTCGGGGCTCCGCGCGAGGGGTGCCGGGAGGTAGGGGGGAGGCCCAAGAGGACTTTGAGAGCAGGGGGCTGGCCCCGTCAGGAGACTTTTCCTTACCTGCTTTTACTTCAGGGCCGCCTTTGTCCGAAGTCTCGCTGTTTGTATGCACCCCCGCGGTCTTAGAGAAGGCCTAGCAGCATCTTGGCCTCCTTATCTCTCGGTTTTTTTGGAATGAGCTCTGTTCCCCATCCTTCATCCCAAGTTACCCGGTTCTCCCAGCGCCTAACGTAGGCTACTCCGAGTACAGCACAGCACAAAAGCGTTAGCCTTTTGTGGGAAATGGGGCCTCCCAGAAACTAGACTGTAAGCCTTGGCTAGTTGTTGCCAAGATGTAGTATCTCAGCCTTCCTTCAGGAACCAAAGGTGGGAGCGTGTTCAGTCAGCGCCTGCCTTTCTGAGCCAGCATCCTGGACTAGCCTCAGTTCCTTGACTGAGGCAAGTTATCAGTATCCTAGTACGCGATCTCCATCCCGCCTCCCATGGTTCTTCACTAATTCCCAACCCTCATTAGCCCTACCTGCAGTTTCCTCCTTTGTGCCTTAAGACGGAGGGACAAAA
>NW_011495077.1:2656958-2660919 GCF_000754665.1 Bison bison bison | reverse complement strand
GGCAGGGCAACGTTAAACTTTTTTTTTTAACTGCTAAGTAAGTCTGTCGTTACTGCGTCTGCTCCTTAGTGTATTTACCACGCATAATAGCAATTAACATCTTTAGCTCTTCTGAACTACCTCTTAGCTAGGGATTGGGGCCAAGCAGTATTTTAAAGGTCATTGTTTTTTAAAATTTGAATAATGACTTACAGCTTATAGCTCAGTCAGTAAAGAATCTGCCTGCAGTGCAGGAGACTTGGGTTCGATTCCTGGGTCAGGAAGATAGATCCCGTGGAGAAGGAAATGGCAACCCACTTCAGTATTCTTTCCTGGAGAATCCCATGGACAGAGGAGCTTGGCAGGCTGCAGTCCATGGGGGTCACAAGAGTTGGACACGACTTAGCAACTAAACCACATATTTTCATTTCCTTTGGATAAATACCAAGGAATGGAATTACTAGGTCATGTATAACTTTAAAAGAAACTGCCAAACAGTTCTCCAAAATGTGGCACCATTTTACATCCCCACCTGCAATGAGTAAGCATTCTAGCTGCTCTGCACCCGTCTTTATTTTAGCTGTTATAAGGCAGTGAAATGTTACCTCAGTCAGGTTTATATTAATCACTGTTGGTCTTCCCCCACCACAGCATTTTGTCATTGAACTTTTGTATTTGGACAATAATAATCAGTATGGCATTTCCTTGTATGTTGGTTTGTTTTATTAATTGTATGTCTCATTGTCTGTTGACTGTAAATCTTCACTTGAAAAAGATTGTTGACAGAGGCTGAGTCACTTAATTTCTTTTGTATCCCCTCCAGTGCTTAGAGCAGAATGTTAAGTTTAGCTTCATCATAGTTCAGTTGAATTCCATTAGATGTATTCCTAGGTCACAATGATCAGATTTGAGGGAAGAAACCCAGTATGACGTGATCTTTTAAAATTGTTCGGTTTTATGTATTTATTTTTAATTGTTCAGTTTTAAACAGTTTTAATTTATGGACAATTTCAAACATATAAACAGCAAAGAGAAGGAATAATGCACCCTATGTTGTTGTTTAGTCACTAAGTCATGTCCAGCTCTTTTGTGATCCCATGGACTGTAGTCCACCAGGCTCCTCTAGGTCCATGGGATTTCCTAGTCAAGAATACTGGAGTGTGTTGCCATTTCCTTCTCCAGGGCATCTTCCCAGCCCAAGGATTGGACCCAGGGATCAAACCCATCTCCTGCATTGGCAGGCGGATTCTTTACCACTGAGCCACCAGGGAAGCCCAAAGCACCCTATACACAGTTTCAAAACTATCATCTCATGGCCAATCCTATTTTATTTATACTGACTACTTTTCTTACTTGATATTTTAAGAAGCAAACCCCAGATAGTGTACCATGTATTATTTGTACATATTTCAGTATTTATCTGTAAAAAAATTTTTTTCCTAACATAACCATAATTATTACACCTCAAAAATCAATGATAACTCCTCACTATCATTGTCTTATTTATTTTTTACAATTTGTTTGAATCTGGATCCAATTAAAATTCATACATTGTGCTTGGTTGGTAAGTATTTTAGGCCTCTTTAAAATTGTAATTCTACATTTCCCTCATTTTTTCTTGTTTAATAACCTAGATTATTGGCCCCATAGAGTTTCCTATGTTTTGGATTTTGCTGACTACATCCCCATGTAGTCTTTTAATATATCTCTTTCCTCTTTATTTCCTGTCAATTGATAATAAGATCTAGAGGCTCAGGTAGTCCTGTTTGTCTGTTCATATGAGAATAATTCAGGGGTGGTTTTGTGACATTTACTTCTGTCAGGTGGTTTTGCTTTCTGTGATGTTAGTAGTTGCCTAGATCTATTATTGCATTGGAGTTTACAAAATGGGGATATTCTGATTTTATTGTTGCTTCCTACATAAGCTGGAATGCTGAGCCGTGTCCAGCACAGTGCCCATTAGCCCTCGTGGGCTATCAAGCACTTGAAATGTGGCCAGTGAGACTGAGGAATTGGAAGTTTTATTTCAGTTATTTATTTTATTTGTATTTCATTTTAGTTAAATATAAGAACTAAAACTTTATTCAGCCCTTGCTACTGCTGCTGCTAAGTCACTTCAGTCGTGTCCAACTCTGTGCAACCCCATAGACGGCAGCCCATCAGGCTCCCCCGTCCCTGGGATTCTCCAGGCAAGAACACTGGAGTGGGTTGCCATTTCCTTCTCCAATGCATGAAAGTGAAAAGTGAAAGTGAAGTCGCTCAGTCCTGTCCGACTCTTAGAGACCCCATGGACTTCAGCCTACCAGGCTCCTCTGTCCATGGGATTTTCCAGGCAAGAGTACTGGAGTGGGGTGCCATTGCTGGGAAACCTTTTAACTTGTTTGGAACAAGTTGGGAATGTAAATCTTTTTCAACTGTAAATTATGAAAAAAATTTTAATCTTTTTAATACTTATTTATGTGGCTGCATTGGGTCTTGGTTGCATCATGTGGGATCTTTTGTTGTGGCACATGGACTCCGGCTCAGTAGTTGTGGCACTCCGGCTTAGTTGCTCCTTGGCATGTGGGATCTTAGTTCCCCTACCAGGGATCGAACCCTGATCCCCTGCGTTGCAAGGTGGATTCTTAACCATTGGACCACCAGGGAAGTCTCATCAACTGTAAATTATGAAATTTAAATACAGATCAAGTATTTGAGATGAAAACTTACCATCTGCATTGAAGTGTGCTGTAAGTATGAAATGCACACAGGATTTTGGAGATTTAGTTAGAAAAAAGAATGTAAAATATATTAATAATTTGCATATATTGGGTTTCAGAATATTAAAATTGCACCTTAAAAAATGTGGCTACTAGAATATTTAATATTGTATATGTGGCTGTTACTAAGTTTCTATCTCTAGTAGACGGTGCTACTTTACTCTCATCAAGGACATTATTTTAATTTTTTTTTTTATTCCAGAGTGTTCATGGTTTTTAAAAAAGGAAAATACAAAAAAGCACAAAAAAAGTAATTTAAGTCAGCCATAATCTCACAACTCAAAAGCACTGATGTGTATATCCTTTCAAACTTTTTTGAAAGCATATAAATACATATGTTGATTTATTTATTTACAAAATTAGAATTATACTATTAATCTAAACACAATTTGAGGAGTCTGTGATTTTCCCCCTGTGTCTGTACCATAATTTATTTAACCTTCAATTTAACCTTAAATTGCTCTTTCTAATTTTGCAGTTTCAAAAGGTTGCAGTCCCATTATCATAGATATATTTTTGGACATATTATTTTCCCAGAAGCGTTGTTGCTGGGATGCCATATGCCAGAATGCTGTCTGGATACATTCATAGGCTTTTGTAGTCAATCTCCAGTAATTTTTTTCAAACCTTGTAAAGCACAAGCATCCAACTCTTGGGAGGGCAGTTCTAGGCCTCCTGTTAGAGTTTTTTGTACTCTTTAAAAATTGTTATTATTAAATCAGAATGAATATTTATTAATATCCATATGATAAAGGAATATATTTTTATTAGAAATGTAAATAGTACAGATAAAGGGAGAGTCAGGTTTGGTAAACCCTGTGCTCAGTCCTACTCCTCTTCTCAAGGATAATCATCATTTTAAGAGATATGTATACTTTTAATCCTTTTTATGTATGTATGTATATATGTACATGTAGAAAGTGATACTAATCGTATATTCTTTTAGATCTTTCCATGTCTGTGTATAAGCTGTTGCATAATAAATATATCATTCTATGGATGTACCATAGTTTGTTTTCTTATTAATAGGCATTAGGCTATTTCTCGGAGAGGGCAGTGGTGCCCCACTCCAGTACTCTTGCCTGGAAAATCCCATGGACAGAGGAGCCTGGTAGGCTGCAGTCCATGGGGTCGCTAAGAGTCGGACACGACTGATCGACTTCACTTTCACTTTTCACTTTCATGCATTGGAGAAGGAAATGGCAGCCCACTCCAGTGTTCTT
>NW_011495077.1:2619815-2656858 GCF_000754665.1 Bison bison bison | reverse complement strand
AGCTATTTCTAGTGTTTTGCTTTTATAAAAGGTGTTACTGCTACTGCTAAGTCACTTCAGTCGTGTCCGACTCTGTGCGACCCCATAGACGGCAGCCCACCAGGCTCCCCCGTCCCTGGGATTCTCCAGGCAAGAACGCTGGAATCGGTTGCCATTTCCTTCTCCAATGTGTGTTACAGTATACTTTATATGTTCCTCTTTGAATATGTACTGAAATTTCAAGTTTTTCCTTTAGGTTAGTTACCTAAAGATAGAATTGTCTGGTTAAAGAGTCTTTGCATTAAGAACAATAAAGTGAAATATTTGTGGACAACGCAGAATTGTATACTTTTCATTTGGTCAGGAAAGAGCCTAAAAAAAATACCGTATATTGTCACTGTCATTTCATAAAAGGATTTTTAACAGCTGAATATATTTAGTTTCAGGGCTTCCCAGGTGGCACAGTAGTAAAGAATCTGCCTGCCAGTGCAGGAGATGCAAGAGACACAGGTTCGATCCCTGGGTTGGGAAGGTTCTCTGGGGTAGGAAATGGCAACCTGCTCCTGTATTTTTGCAGAAAATCAGAGGAGTGTGGCGGGCTACCGTCCATGGGGTCACAAAGAGTCAGACACAATCGAGAACGCATGCACATATTTAGCTTCATGAAAATCTCACTGTTGCTATTCCTTTTCTCATTTTAACATAGACTATTGAATTTTCATATAGCCCAGCTTGGTTTGGGGTGGAAACTTAAGAATCACTATTGTAATTTATTATTTTGTATCCAAACAGGTCAATCCAAGGGAGTTACTCCTGCATTTTTTTTTTTTTTTAATATCCTTAGTACTGAGCCATTGTCATGGTTGAGAAATTAGGTCTTATGTCCTTTCTTCATTCTGGCCCCATAAGTGGGAACCATATGTTATTTTGTTATCTGCCACAGGAGTGTACATCGAGTCCCAATACTAGATCACCTGGGCTTCCCAGGTGGCTCAGTGGTAAAGAATCCACCTGCCAAGGAAGGAGTTGGAGATGCAGGTTCGATCCCTGGGTCAGGAAGATCCCCTGGAGAAGGAAATGGCAACCTCGTCCAGTATTCTTGTCTGGAAAGTCCCATGGACAGAGAAGCCTGGCGCACTACAGTCCACGGGGTCATAAAGAGTCAGATGCGACTTGGCAACTGAGCACGCATGCAGTAGATCAGCCAGACTCAGGCAGTGCTGAATATGGAGCTAAAAGCTCTGGTTCTGGGGCCAGCGAATTTGTGTTTGGATCCACACCGTCCTTTTGACATCATAGGCATGCTTTTTAACCTGTCCAAACCCCATTTTCCTGATCTATAAATGGTTATAGGAATAGTACATATCTCAAGTTACTTGCAAGGATTAAATATTGATGCATTTAAGACACTTGGTATAGTTTCTGACTCTTAGAAAGTGTTCAGTAAGTGTTGGCTGTGATCATAACATGATCTTCAGTGTATTTAGTGAGTGAAGTTGCTCAGTTGTGTCCGACTCTTTGTGACCCCATGGACTGTGGGTCCTCCGTCCATGGGATTTTCCGGGCAAGAATACTGGAGTGGGTTGCCATTTCCTTCTCCAGGAGATCTTCCTGACCCAGGGATTGAACCTGGGTCTCCTGCGTTGTAGGCAGACGCTTTACCGTCTGAGCCACCAGTGTATTTAGCCTTTCCATTATTATTTATTGACTGCTTATATGTCAAACACCATACTTTGTGCTTAGACTGGGAAGATTGAACAGTCTCTGTCCTTTAAGAAGTTGGAGTATAAATTGGAGAGTTTGACACTTAACTAGCTGTAATATCTATTAAAGTGCATTGGTGACAAGCCATCAATCTTAAAGGGTCCCTTAAAGGTTTGAGAAGGAGTGGAAGAGGGGATGGCAACAAGGAAAACAGTAGAAGCAAAGAAAATGCCCCTAAATTAGACCGTCCATTTGTAGTCTAGATTACTGTAGACTGATGCAGGTGGAACTTTAAGAGCAAGGATGGATGGGAGATAAGATAGGATGAAGCACAGTATTTGTAAGTGTACAGTTGTGTTTTGGGTATCAGCAACCTTTAGCCTATGGAAGAAGTCAAGAAGACCAGAGCTGCAATTTTAGGATTTAGGTGAAAATCTGGAGAAGATACAGAAGAATAGAATGTTGAGTTCTAGTATGGCTTAAAAAGCTGGTCAGAGGTGATCTCTAGTGTCCTTGAGAATGCTTTGAATTATCTGAGTGTTAATTTCTAGCATTAGTACATAAAACAAGGTCCTTTTCAAAGGAATACTCTCCTTAGGACAACTCTCATTGATGTCTTATCCAAAGGAGTTATAGTATCCTCATGGATTCTAATGGGGTGGGGGATGAGATGACCTGTGAGATTAAGAGGTCAAATGGTTTACAGACTCTTCCCCTGTCAAAGTTGTTCACAGCCTAAAAATGTCTGAAATTGGGTATGAGCAAATACTCCTGACACTTCAAATCAACTTTGCTGAGAGTGTGCATTTCTCAAAAGGAAGTCGATCCCCCAAGGCTAGGCCAGGATGTTTTACCTAGGAGACAAATTGTATACTGAACTATAAGACTCAGGAAACCCTTGCCTATTTCAGACGCTGACCGGAAAGGAGATTGAGATTGACATTGAACCCACGGACAAGGTAATGTATGCCCAGTACCTCTCCAAGCCTATCTCCCTACATGTACCTTTGCCTGGGTATGCTGATGAACTTAGTCCTTTTGCTCTCATGCTATCTGCATAGCTCTTGTTCTTTCCACTTCCATGGTCCCTCCCCCTGAGCAGCCCCTGACTACTTGTACCCCTAAAGGTGGAACGAATTAAGGAGCGTGTGGAGGAGAAAGAGGGAATTCCACCACAGCAGCAGCGGCTCATCTACAGTGGCAAACAGATGTAAGTATGGAATGGAAATGAAAGTATGCTGATGGGTTTTTTTTCTTGGCTGTGCTGGGTCTTTGCTGTGCTGCCTTTGCTGTAGTTGAAGTGCATGGGATTCTCAACGCCGTGATTTCTCTTGTTGCAGAGCACCAGCTACAGGGCATGTGGGCTTCAGTAGTTTCAACTCCCAGGATCTAGAGCACAGGCTCAACAGTTGTGGTACATGGGTTTAGTTGTTTCTCGGCATGTGGGATCTTTCCAGATCAGGGATTGAACCTCTGTCTCCAGCATTGGCAGGTTGATTCTTTACCACTCAGCCACCAGGGAAGTCTGAAAATATCTCTAATTTCTCTTGTTAACAGGTTACCCATATTGCTAATACCCCTGTGGGCTTTTGTCTGTGTTCAAAATTGAAAGAAATATCAAGTTACAGTTGGGGATTAGTAAAAATATAAAAGATGTAATTTTTTTTCTCATATGCATTCATAGATCTCCAGAGATCCGTGAAACCCAGGTTAAGAACGCCACTCTAAAGGGTATTGCTAATACCTTTTTTTTTTCTTTTTTGCCTCTTCTGTAGGAATGATGAGAAGACAGCAGCTGATTACAAGATATTAGGTGGTTCAGTCCTCCATCTGGTGTTGGCTCTGAGAGGAGGAGGTGGTCTTAGGCAGTGACGGACTCTGCTCCATTTTACCTCCCTGCCCTGTCACTCATAATGAGGCATCATATATCCTCTCACTCTGTGGGACACCAGAGCCACTACCCCCTCCCCTGGATGCCCAGTCTTGTGTGTCTGTTGGTGGGAGATTGTGAGGACCCCAGGAGGCAGTGTTCCTGGCCCAAAGGGCCCTTGCTGGCTATTGGGTTTTAGTTTGCAGTCCTGTGTGCTTCCCTCTCTTATGGCTGTGTCCCTGGTTCTCAATAAAATATTTCTTGACCTCCTGGAATCTTTCTTCTATTGCACAAATGTGACTGAAATCAAAGTGGACCCAGGGAATTCCCCAGTGGTTCAGTGGTTACGATTCCCTGTGTTCACTGCTAAGGGCTGGAGTTAAGTCCCTGGTTGGGGAACTAAGATCCCACAAAACGGGTGGGATCTTAGTTTTGGGTGTGGCCAAAAAAACCCAGAACGGACCCAGTGCACACCCAGTTACACCAGGTTGAAGGACTGTGACAATGGAAGGGAACATACCCTTAGAGGAATTCTCAAACTGTAAGTGTATACTCAGGAGTGTGCTAGAGCCAACTGTTACTTGTGCCAGAGCTAATCGTTGGCATCTTTCCCAGCCCCATATTAACTTACTTCATGTTGGTAGCTTGAAATTGGTCATGGTCAAGAGTATTTACAGAAATTGACAATACAAATCAGTCCTTCCCCCCAAACTGGTTGTTAAATCTCTTTCAGCATACTACTGATGTGGGTGGTAGAAACCAGGAGAGTGAGTTCTCCCCCATTGAGATGCTACAGGACATTTGGGCCTGGTTCAAGAAAAGCCCTCAAGAGCTTAATCAACACTACATTCTTTTATGGCTGGAATATTGCTGAGGGCTTAGGTTTCTATACCATGGAGAGGCTGATATTGAGATAGGATGAGGAGTGATGAGCTATGATGGATCACTTTAGGTCTCGGTGAGATAAAATGAGAGAGGGGTACTAGAAGAAAGGGCTTCCCTTCCTTGGCTCCTCTAGTTCAGTAGCATATGGTGAGCCTGGGTTGGATGGAGAAACAAGACCTTGCAGAGACCTGAGGGTCATAGGAGCTGTCGGCGACGGTACTTTGCTGAGGTCCTTCCCCTCCTCCACCACCAGAGGGCGCCCTTGTGCGGTCTTGGGACCGACCTTCCCAGCTCGGCTTGGCGACGCTCTAGTCGCCGTTTCTCTGAGGCCCGCCGGCGGCCACTGAGCTGTGAGAGCAAGGCCTGCCTCCGTGCGCACAGCCTGCGGGCACGGGTCATGGCGCGACTCCCCAAACTCGCAGTCTTCGATCTAGGTGAGGGACCGGGTTGGGGAAAGTTTCGTAAGGCACAGTATTTCTCCAAAGCCCAGTAGCTGCTCTCGAGGCCCTGCGCCCTCGCAGGCTGAGACACCCTCATCTTCTCCCTCTCGCAGATTACACGCTCTGGCCGTTCTGGGTGGACACGCACGTAGACCCCCCGTTCCACAAGAGCAGGTGAGGCAGGGCTGGGGAGGCCTGGGGCCAGGCGGGGCTCCGCGGGAGCTGAGCGCACTCTCGCCGTCTCCAGTGACGGAACTGTACGAGATAGGCGGGGCCAGAGCATCCAACTGTACCCTGAGGTGCCTGAGGTCCTGGAACGATTGCGGGGCCTGGGAGTACCCATCGCGGCCGCTTCACGGTAAGAAGAGGGGCTGAGTCGGTCTAATGTTGAGAGATGTGTGCATGAGGAGACTTACGTGTAACCCTTTGGCTGCAAAAATTTAGGCCGCGCAAATTTGCAGGTATTTGTACATTTTCGAATTGTACCCTCTGCTGTGCATTTTGTAACTTTATAAACATTGGCTCAGTGGTACCCGTATCAGGCAGGAAGGATATGGAATTGAAGCTGGACGGAAGATGCTTGCCCATCCCGGACAAACAAGAAGTTGATTTCCCCCTGGTTACACATTAACTTCACTTGCAGCCTTGGCCCTCCATTCTCCCCATCTACTACACCTTTTTTCAGGACAGGTGAGGTTGAAGGAGCCAACCAGCTGCTGGAGCTCTTTGACCTTGTCAGATACTTTGTTCATCGGGAAATCTATCCAGGCAGCAAAGTCACGCACTTTGAGAGGTATGAAGCGATAAATGGTGAAGCAGGGAGAGAGAAGACCAGGGAGACTGGAGGGGCTAAGAAGCCAGCGTGGTCACTCCCAGCGTGTCTTGCACAGGTTGCAGCGGAAGACTGGAGTTCCTTTCTCTCAGATGATCTTCTTTGATGATGAGAAGAGGAACATCGTAGATGTCAGCAAATTGGGTACTAAGTGGTGAGGCTAGCCATTTGGGGAATGAGGAGAAAGGCTTCCTAAGAGGGAAAGGGTTGGGAGGTATGTACAGGATAGTCTGCATGCAGGTGATGCCCCCAAAAAGGCGAGAGTCCTAACTGGGAGCCCTGAAGGCCTGATGAAATGTGGCTTCTTTTCTTTCTAGGTGTTACCTGCATTCATGTCCAGCATGGAATGAGCCTTCAAACCCTAACTCAAGGATTAGATGCATTCACAAAGGCCCAAGCTGGACTCTGAGGTCCAGTCATTTGAGGCACAGAACTGAAAGGAAATCAGGAGGGCATTTTCAGGTGCATTTGTAAATTATTAAAGTGTATTTGTGTGCGGCAGAAGAGATCTTACCCTGTGTGGGTTGTTTCTGTTTTGACCTGGGGTGGGCCATCCGGAGGTGCAAAGACCAGAACGTGAGGCACTGGATCCGCCTTATGAACTTGTGGCAAACCGACTACGATCTCCTTGTGCGCTCCCCATTCCCACCCCTCTCCCGAGCTCTGTCAAGGGCGTAAAAAACTCTTGCACTGGCCCCAAGTAGTAGGGTGCATTACCCTGCACATTTCTTTCCAGGAAACAAAGAGTTTGTTTGCGGGTTGGAGTGGGGCGGCCTTTTTATTCAGCGGGAAACTAAGCGGCCGCTTTGAGAGGAGCGCGTGGGTTTGGGGCTGGTGTGTTGGCTCACGTGATAGCAGTGGTCTCACTGGCGCCTGTTGATGATGTCGCCGCGGTGCCCTAAGGAGGGATTGGCCGAGGCCGGTCTCGGAGTGAGGCGTACGGCACCTACTCGGGAGCAAGGCGGAAGCGCACGGGATACCGTGGGGCGGAGGCGGGAGAGGCGAGGGTCGCGATGAGTGGGCTTGGCCGGCTGTTCGGGAGGGGTGAGCCCGGGCAAGACTGGTCCCCGGGAGGTGCTGGCCGCAGGGGGCTGGAGGCGGGGAGAGCAGGAGACGCTGTCTGGAAAACCCCTATAGCCCGGCCTTCTCCCGAGCCAGCACCGCCGCCTTGTCTGCGTGCGCGGTTCCAGCTGCCTTCCTGGGAGGGAAGAGCCTGAGGCCCCGGAGGGGGCGCGAGTGGAGGGCGTGGCTACTGTGCTGGCTCCCACTGTTGAGGCTTTGGGGACGAGTTTCTTGGCATGCAGTCCTTTCCAAAGCACTGGTGCTTCCTTCATGCTGGGCCGGAGGCAATCTGAGGTGACCCAAGAAAGTTAGCCCTCTTGAGCTCCTCTGAGGTGGGGGAGACAGGCAAAATCTGGCATTTACGGTGTGGTGTGGCAACTCCGTGATGGAGATTTTCCCGAAAGCCAGGGGGTACACAGAAGAATCAGGGTGCCAGGTGGTGATCCGGAGTCTAGCAGTATGCCAAGCGGCGGGTGGGTGGGTGGAGGGGTGGGTGGAGGGTGGCGGGGGTGGGAGGGTGGTTGAGGTTCTCTAGGAAAAGGTAACTGTGCAAAACAGAGGCAGGGAAAAGTGTGGTATATTTAGGGAAAAGAAGTTCTGACCTCTGAGTGTGGGTGTGGGTGTGTGTGGGGGGGTGTGTGTGTGTGTGTGTGTGTGAAGGACCCTGTGTATCTTGTTAAAAAACCTTTTTTGGATTTTATTCTGTAGGCAGTGGAGAGTATAGAAGGATCTTAAGCAGGTTCAGGCCTTCAGCTTTTTTATTTTTTAAAAAATAAGTCTGTTAGAAGTGCAGAAGATACAGGGGAAAATTGAGATCAGACTTTTTTTCTTTAGCCTCTATGCTCTGTTCACTTTGATGCTGTGGAGTCAGGACCTTGAGTATCTTCTAGGATAACAAGTGGAACACTGATTATAAAACATGATTGAACTCTGGTGGGGAACAAGATAATGAGGAGGTTATGCATGTGTGGGTGCCGGCGGCACACGGGAAGTCTTTCTACCTTCCACTTGCTCAGTTTGCTGTAAATCCAAAATTGTTCTAAAAAAAAGAAAGAAAAAAGATTGGAAATGACTTGAAATGTAGCTAGGAATAAAAAGGATACTGGCTTTGGAATTCATACTGTCACATTTCAGTTCCCTTGCAGTCTCTTACTACAGTAGTTGTGATTTTAGATCAAAATGTTAACCTCTTTGTGCCTGTTTTCACATTTGTAAACTGGAGTTAGTACATTCATTATAGAAGGTCATTTGGGGATTAAAAACAACACTATTAAGTGCCTGGCACATACCATGCACTCCACGCTGCTAAGTCGCTTCAGTCGTGTCCGACTCTGTGAGACCCCATAAACGGCAGCCCACCAGGCTCCCCCGTCCCTGGGATTCTCCAGGCACGAACACTGGAGTGGGTTGCCATTTAATCGTTGGCTAATATTTTTCTTTCACACAATGTGGGCTGCTCCATTGGATTCCAGGAAAGAAGGAGAAGGGGCCAACCCCTGAAGAGGCAATACAGAAACTGAAGGAGACGGAGAAGATATTGATCAAGAAACAGGAATTTCTGGAGCAGAAGATTGAACAGGAGCTACAAGCTGCCAAGAAGCATGGGACCAAGAACAAGAGAGGTAATGGGGAGGGAAAGGTGCCACCAGGGAGGGCCCGGGGGAGGCAAGGGCTTCTGGCTCTGATGTTCAGGGTGTGGGCTGGATCAGCTGCCCTACAGGCTTTGCGGAGGAAGAAAAGGTTGGAACAGCAGCTGGCACAAACCGACGGGACATTATCCACCCTGGAATTTCAGCGTGAGGCCATTGAGAATGCCACCACCAATGCAGAAGTGCTTCGTACCATGGAGCTTGCTGCCCAAGGCTTGAAGAAGGCCTACCAGGACATGTGGGTATGGGGGGAGGGGAGGACGGGACCCAGGCACTGGGGAGAGTAGCTTGGTTTTGTGCTGTGACTCTTAAAACCTCTCCAGATGTGAATTTAGAGTAGAGACGCCTGTGATGGCTAGACCTCTGTCAGCCTTCTTGCTTACTACAAGATGATCTCTGCTGGCTGGGACATTCTAGGGAGGAAATATGATTTCCTGGGTTTTTTTTTTTTTCTTTTTGGCTGTGCCGAGCAACTATGGGATCTTAGTTCCCCAATCAGGGTTTGAACCTGGGCCCCCAGCAGTGGAAGTGAGGAGTCTTAACCACTGAACCACAGGGAAGTCCCAATTTTTCTCATTTTTTAAGACCCTTCAGAGAGAGCAACCAGTCTTCCCCACTGTGGCTTCATGTCATTTCTCAGCCCATGTTTGCCTCTTTATACTTTTCCAGGGGTCTCTTTTACCTGGTAGCCCTGGATTTGTCAGTCTGAAGCCACAGGCAGGAGGGACGTCATTCATGTGAGATTAAAAAATGAAGGGGATTGTCACCTGATTTCTGGGCTGTGTATCTTGTTCTCAGGGACATTGACAAGGTGGATGAACTGATGGCTGACATCACAGAACAACAGGAGGTGGCCCAGCAGATCTCAGATGCCATTTCTCGGCCTGTGGGCTTTGGAGATGACGTGGATGAGGTGACTGGGCGAGAGGGGTCAGGGAATGTTGAAGGCATGGGACCAGCCAGAAGGAATGCCCAAGAGAATTGTGGGGCAGGTTTGGGGGGAACTCCAAAAGTATGTTTTTGGAAATAGAATTTTCCTTTGTTCTAAGTGGCCTTGTCCTCCCGTATCCAGGATGAACTGTTGGAGGAGCTAGAGGAGCTGGAGCAGGAGGAATTGGCCCGAGAGTTGTTACACGTGGGTGACGAGGAGGAGGAGCCCCCGGTCGCACTGCCCAGTGCACCCTCTACACATCTGCCTGCGGAGCCAGGTGCCCAGGGCTCTTCTGTCATCTCAAGGACTTGAGAGGGTGGGATAGACAGGGGGGAAATTATTCCTCATCCATCCTGCCTCAAAGGATCCAGGCAGAGAGGGTTACTGCTACAGTTGCATAGGTTGTTGACTGCATAAGGGTACCTGGCTGAAGGGGAATGGGGACTGAGATCCAGCTTGTCCTTCACCCCACAAACCATGTATCCTGGTTTAGGGATGCAAATGCTGGGAGAAATGAGCACCTTCTGATTTGCACAAAGGTGCTATGGGAATTAGCAGCAGCCCAGCAAGGAAGACCATACCCTTAGGTTCTTTGCTGGGAGAGAGCATTCAGCAGGTTCCTAGTGTTACAGAAGGGGATGGTTGGAAGTTGCTGAGACCTTAACACTTGTCTTTCTCTGGGTGTCCTTGTCTCCAAAGCTCCCAAAGCGGATGAAGATGAAGCGGAACTAAAGCAGCTGGCTGAGTGGGTGTCCTGATGAGTCTGGGGTTGTCAGCCTGACGCTGCCTTTGTTGCTCTCTTTTCCTTAAGTGCCAAATGCTGAGCTAAAGGAACATGGCCTTGTTGGTAGGTCCTGCTGAGGGTGGTGGTGTGACCCTGCCTGAGAAAAGGGTCTGTGGCCCTCCCTTCCCTGGCTCAACTATGAAGAAGGATTGGTACGGGAAGAGCCCCTGGGCTCCCATGGATAGCATTACAGTGCCCTCATCCCCAATAAAACTGGGTGGACGGAACCCTAGTGCTTATGCTGCCTTGTCTACCACTGAAACTCATCTCCTGGTTCTTGGAGCTTTGTATCAAGAAATGAGTGACAATGAGAGTGAGAAAGGGGAGCTGTAGCGTAGAACAAATGGAGCTTCCAGTATCTTAACCTGGTGTGTTCCAGGCAGATATTGTTCCATCTCTCAAGCTGGTTTGTCCTAGGGATGCCTAGTGCTGAGCGTAAGGAAACTGCCGTCTAGTATTATCCCAGAATCATGTGGGGCCGCCCCTAAGTCTTCCCTCATCCCTTTTTACCCAATTGTGCCACTGCAAAGAGAGCCGCATGATTTACTACCCATATTCCTTTTACTAAGCCCGTTCACAGATAGGAAAGGAGAAATACACGGATGACGGGGTAAACAGGTTTGCTTTCTCCAGAACGCATAGTGAATAGGCTTGGTTTGAAACTGTTACTTCCACGTGTAGGAACAATAATGAGGGACCCTAACTCCTGGGACTGTTTCAGTGGTGGTTAAGGTGGCATTTGGAGGAGGAAGGAACCAAAATATTGCCCACCTCCTGATACTGGTTTCTAAAAGAATGAACAATGCTGTCCCTTTGGACTGTAGACAAACAGAGCAACCAGGGTAGAGCAAGTTCTGCCCCACTACTTGAACATGTGGAGTGCATGGAGACACACAGCAGCGAGCATGTCCTCAGCCAGAACAGTGAAGCGTCTCCGAAGCAGGTGTTCCTCCCATCTCGCCCAGCCCACCTTCAGAACCACAGAAGAGCTACACTGTAAATTACAATCTAGACTTAACTGGTGTCAGGATGACTGGTTACAGGCTCTGGGCAGAAATCCACCTCTCACCCTCAGCACTGTTCCCTGCTAAGGGTCCCCTGAGGAAAGAATGTGACTCCAGCTAATGAAACTAAAACAGAATTAGATTTATTTGTTTTTGGTATAAAAGATTTTTATCCCCAGACCCTCCTGCTTTGCTCCTCTTTCAACCCCCCTCCCCCCTCTGCCACTTTCAGGTACTGATTTCCAAGGACTGGTGACGATTAGTGGTGCTGGGGGGCTGGCACATGGCCTCGAGTAGCCTGATCTCATGGGTGGGTTGCTCAGGCTGGAACTTCAGCACCCAGGGATCCTTGATGATGTCCAGGATGGTGGCACGCTTGGGGGCTTGGCGTAGCGTCTGGAGGATCAGGTTCTAGGGCAGGGGAGAGAGAGGTCTTGGCTGAGCTGGCCCCCTACTGTGCCACACAGGCAATGAGCAGCTGGACCTAAGGAAGAAGCAGGATAGCCCATCACACCACTCTGGTGAAAGGGAGTATGGCCCTGACTTTACCCTTAAAAGCCTCCTGTCTGCTCAGAAAGCCAATATCTTGAGGGGAACCTTGCAGAATCCCCTTCTGGCCTAGAGATAGAGACTAAAACCTGCTCATCACTCATCCCAGGGGTTGGCCCTTTAAGCCCTCCCTGCCATTCTAGGGCAGAGGGTGGGCGTGAGATAGCTCTGGTGGCGGGGAGCCTTCCCCTGGATCGGGAGGTCTAGGTTGGGTGTTCCCTCCCTACGGGGCACCCAAGGCTTCAGCCCTCCTAGGGGAGCCAGCACCTTGCACTCCTGGGAGATGGCATAGTTAGGTGGAAAAGTGACCTCCTTCTGAGTCTCTTTCAGCAGCTTCTTGAGATTGGTGTCATCAAAGGGTAGACGGGCGACCACCAGAGTGTAGAGGATGACGCCCATGCTCCAGGTGTCAGACAGGAAGGGGTTGTAGGGCAAGCCTAGCAAGATCTCTGGGCAGGCATAAGCAAAGCTGCCACAGTAGGTCTGGCTGAGGTGGCTGAAGCAGTTCATTTGGCGGTAGGAAGGGCTATTCCGCACAGACTGGTTGGAAGGCACCATCTTGGCGAAGCCAAAGTCCGATATCTTCACGTTCTCCCGCTTGTCCAGCAGCAGGTTCTCCAACTTTAAGTCCCTACCAGCAGCAGAAAGGCTGGGGGTCAGGAGAGGGCTTAGTATTAGACTGGGAGCTGAAGGGCCAGGGGTCAGAGGCTAGAGATGAGGAAAGGCAAAGGGAGAGAGATGCCATTATGAGGACACAGGGCAGAGAGGAAGGAAAGCCAGGGAGTTGTGAGCAGAACCCAAAGGGGAGAGGATGGCAGCTAAGGACTACTGGGAGCTTAACATCACTTTTCATTAAGTGCTCTGCTCACAGGGGGCACTTAATATGTGTTCTTGAGCAGACGATTAAAGTGGATGGATGGGCCTAGATACTCAGGAGGGAGATCAAGGAGGGGAGGGTGAGGGAAAGAGAGCAGAAAGTAGATGTGCATAAAACCCCCTGGAGCCCAAAGGCCCCAGTCTGAGTGGCAGTGCCCTCACCGGTGCACGATGCCTTTGCTGTGCAGGTAGGCGATGCCCAGGGTCAGCTGGGAGAACCACTTTCCAGCAAGGGGCTCAGAGCAGGCCCCGTAGCGCTGGATCCACTCAAGAACGTCACCACCCTGAGCCAGCTCCAGAATGATGTAGACCCGGGATGTGGTCTCGATGGCCTGATAGAAGTTGATGAGATACTTGTGCCGCAGGACCTTCATCACCTGGCTCCAGAAGAGGGACCCATCAAACCCAGGCAGGGAGCTGTGCTCCAGCCCTCCTCCTCTCCCACTGCTGCTTTTTTAGAACTCTGCAACAGAATCAAACCCCAGAGGGCTGGTGGCCTGTGGACAAACCCTGTTTTGTACTTTTACTTTTGGAGGGTCTGAAGGTGAGGTGGAAAGAAACTTAAATTTTCCTAGCTGCCTAGTGAGCCATTCAGTCGTGGTTTAGTGGTTTCTGGCTCCACCCCCTCCTAACCGTACCCCTTTTGAGAACCATTAAGTATCTTGGTATCAGTTCCCTCTTCTAGACCCCTTTCCAACCTGTATCTCACGGGGCAGGAACTTGTTAAGATAGTCCTCAGAGGCCTTCTTCTTTGAGATGATCTTGACGGCCACCATGACCTTCTGCTTTGTGTAGTAAGCCTCATACACTGTCCCGTAGGAGCCATTGCCAATGACTTTGCCCACTTCGTAACCATACTCCTCCATGACAGAGCGGTAGGCCGAGGTGGGTGGTGCTTCCATGTCTCCCTTCCCCATGGTGTTGGGCTTGCTGAGTGCAGAGAGCTTTGCTACTTAAAAGCCTCCTGTCTGCCTAGAAAGCCAACACCTTAAGCTGCTGTAGGCTAAGTAACTTTAAAGTGAAGTTAAAGTCTCCAAAAGCTTGCCTATGCAATCTGGGATGCTGGGCTCAGCTCTCCACTAGGAACTTGGAGGGGGAAGAAGGGAGAAGCAGTTCTTTTGTCTACACTGGCTGTTGTTACTTCTTTCTCTTCTTGGTTACGGAACTCCCCAAGGTCCCATGTTCTGCACACATCATAATTCACCTTCTATCTACCACTGGCCACAAGGCTTGAGAGGAAATGCAGTTTCATTGCTGGAAATTATCCCTTTGTAATCTGGTGAGACTCATTCCATGGATCTGGTCCTTTCAACCAATCATGTTTATTGAGTACCTGCTATGTGCCAGGCAGTGTGTGGCATCCCGGAAGAAAATTACCAGTAAGACCAATAGAGACCCTATGCTACTAGTGTTTATAATCCAGCATGAGAAACACCTGAGTGTGAGAATATTACAGAGAATGGTAAGGTATTGCAGAAGCATGTTCTAAGGAATCTAAAATATTCTTTTTGTGGAGGTGGCTTTTTTTTTTTGAACAGATTGAGCTGGACTCACTTGAGTAGTTCATCTGGTGACATCATCTCAGCTAGGCTGGTTTGTTTCTGCATAAGTGAAGTGAAGTGAAAGTTGCTCAGTCGTGCCCTACTCTTTGTGATCCCATGGACTGTACTGGAGTAGGTAGCCTTTCCCTTCTCCAGGGGATCTTCCCAACCCAAACCCAGGTCTCCCACATTGCAGGCAGATTCTTTACCAGCTGAGCCACAAGGGAAGCCCAAGAATACTGGAGTGGGTAGCCTATCCCTTCTCCAGGGATCTCCCCCACCGAGGAATTGAACTGGGGTCTCCTGCATTGCAGGCGGATTCTTTACCAACTGAGCTGCATATCATGTCATTATTCAGTAGACTAGCTCAAGTTGCCTTACATACTTTGCACTGAATTCCAAGTGGAAAAAAAAAAAAAAAATCGGAAGCTGCATGACCAATTGAGACCTAGGGTCCAAAATCAAAAAACATCACTTCCGTACCTTTATATGAATAAAGACAGGTACAAGGATCACTCGGATGTATGGGGGTGGGGATGGACATGCTTCTTAACCTTGAAATGCACACTTATCTTGCCTTCCATGACCCTGGACTCCAGTTTTCCTTACATCCAGCCAGCCATTCCCCAGGATTCACTGGAGCCTCTCCCACCATCCATCCCTGTAACAGAACCTTATTTCTGTTATTTCTCCCTCTGTTACTAATAGAAATAAGGTTCTGTTACAAGCCTTATTTCCTCTGACCTTTACATCCTTCCTAAGGATCTCATCAAGACCCTTCATTTCTTCACTGATGACTCCAGCAAGCCTTCTGCTCCTCTCCCCTTGGTGTGTTCACCGTGAAATCCAGGAATAAATGATTTTGTTCCCACAATAGTTCAGTGCCTCCCCATTCTCCTTAGGATCAACTCGAAATTCTTTTATGTGACTTCAAATTTGACCCCACTTACCTCTCCAATTTTCTGTTGTAACATACATGTAATGCTCCAGCCAAACAACTGCTTTTCCTTCGTTGTTCCCTCTGTTCTGGCAGACTGTGACTCTTTTCAGGGCTTAGCTGATGTGCTATTTTAAGGAAGCCTTTGACTGCTCAGGTCCAAATCAGATGTCCCTCCCTCCTGAGTGCTCCCACAGCTCCAATACTTTGTCTAATGTAGTGTCTGTTGTTTTTCCTGCTTGCATCTCCCACTAGGCTGTAAGGAAGGTCAACTGATGAGAGAAGGGGTATGAAGTCAAAGATCTGAGAAGAAAGGCTTGTGGAGAATGGGAGGGAGCTGACTGGGAAAATGAACACTGGGCAGCACTGACGGTCCCACTGAGACTGGAAAACCCAGCTTATGGACACAATCTTAACACAGTGTAGTGTTAAGATTCTTTTAGCATCCTGGATATTGGTGCTTGAACATTAACAGACAAACTGACCCAAGATTAAGATTTCACTTGGCAGCTGCAGTGAAAGGATAATCAAGAACTCAGGCAAGAAGGTGGCTAAAGACCCAAGCTGCGTGGGTTAGGAAGACAAGCAAGAAAAAGGCCAAAGGGCAGGGGGAGGGGTTGCAGGTCTCTGTGAAATGAAACGAGTCTGGTGGGAAAGACGGAGGAAGAGAGGTTATCTGGATTTAAGATGATGGAGTGGGGGGGTGGGGATGGCACACAAGGAATAACAAGGGAAGAATCAAATTTTCTTTTATCTTCCATCCTCCAAAACAAAACTTTCAACAGATTATGCCATAGGCTACTGGTAAATTCTCATTTATTGATAATCCTGCTGGCAGGGTGGCTGAAAGTCCTGTTGGAGTCAGATCTACATCCTCAGTCTATCAAAACGAGCAGCTGTCCAGGACACACCATGGGAAGAAGGCGCACCCAGCCCCGCCTGTCTTCTGCTCCCCTGGATAGGCAACTTGGTGGCACCTCTGTTCTCATCATGTATAGCAGGTAAATCAGTTCATGCACAGAATGCGTATTAAGCTGCCTCAGTCGCTCAGTCGTGTCTGACTCTTTGCAACCCCATGACTGCAGCACTCCAGGCTTCCCTGTCCATCATCAACTCCCAGAGCTTGCTCAAACTCATGTGCATTGAGTCAGTGATGCCATCTAACCATCTCATCCTCTGTCAGCCCCTTCTCCTCCTGCCTTCAATCTTTTCCAGCATCAGGGTCTTTTCTAATGAGTCAGCTCTTCACATCAGGTGGCCAAAGTATTGGAGCTTCAGCTTCAACATCAGTCCTTCCAAAGAATATTCAGGACTGATTTCCTTTAGGATTCACTGGTTTGATCTCCTTGCTGTCCAAGGGACTCTCACGAGTCTTCTCCAACACCACAGTTCAAAAGAATCTATTCTTCGGTGCTCAGCTTTTTTTATGGTCCAACCCTCACATCCATACATGACTACTGGAAAACCATAGCTTTGACTAGATGGACCTTTGTTGGCAAAGTAATGTCTCTGCTTTTTAAAATATGCTATCTAGGTTTGTCATAGCTTTTCTTCCAAGGAGCAATTTCATGGCTCCTTAATTTCATGGCTGCAGTCACCATCTGTAGTGATTTGGGAGCCCAAGATAATAAAGTCTGTCACTGTTTCCATTAAGCTGCCTACTGTATACAAAAACACTGCTAGGTTGTGCTTGCTAAGGATTTATCCTTTGCTAAAGATACCAAAATGGATAAATTATAATCCCCCTGTGAGGAGTTAGCAATTAGCAAGGGAGACCGACACATAAGAAGTTAACGAAATCAAAATGAATCCGCCACAGGTATAAATAAATAATTTTTTTATTATTTTTTTAATTTTAAATAAAAATTAAAAAAAAAAAGAAGTTAACGAAATAGTACAGTGAGATAAAGTTCTATAAACAAAGTCTGAAAGGAGATGCAAGGGAAGGCTTTATAGAGAAGGTGGCATTTGTACTGTTCCAAAGAAAGGTAAGCAGGGAATGCTGGATTGAACAGTATAGGCAGAAGGAACCATATGAAGCTTGTAGGCCTGAGAAAATATGACATTCAAGATTTCAATTTAAATACAGGATAGGGTTCCAGAGGGGAATGTACCCGGAGAAGTAATTTAGATCCAGGTCTGAGAGGCCTAATATGCCAAGTTTTTTTTTTTTTTCTCTGTCCTATGTACTCATGGTTAAAGTTTGGTATGCATCAAAATCAGAGCTTGTTAAAAAATACTGATGCCCAGTAATGTCCTCCCCAAGATCCTGATTTGGGAGGGGACCCAGGTATCTCTGTTTATAATAAGTTTCTAGCTGAACCTGATGCATACTGAGATTTAAGAACCGTTGTTGCAAACTAGTGAATTTACTTTTTTTTTTGGTCGCACTTCGAGGCATGTGGGATCCTAGTTCCCCAAACACGTTCCAGGCATTGGAAGCAAGGAGTCTCAACCACTGGACTGCCAGGGAAGTCCCAAACTAGTGAATTTAACAAAAATAAGCAGACTCACAGATAAAAAAACAAACTAGTGGTTACCAGTGAGGAGGGAGAGAGGGACAATACAGGGGTGGGGGGATGGAAGATACAAATTACTGCGTGTAAGATACGCTCAAGGACGTACAACATGGGGAATACAGACAATATTCTGTAATAACTAAATGGAAAGAAACCTTTAAACATCATATTAAATTTTTTTAAAAAAAGAATCATGGGTGCTGGAAATAGGACATCTTTAAGATTAAAGAAAGAAAAAAAACTTGCAGCAACAGTGTGGAAAATAGATACAAGGGGAGAGATGACCAAGAGAGAAGCAAGGTGGCTGTCAACTTAGTTGAGGGGATAGGGCCAGCACCAAGGCAGCATGGAAAGCAATTTGGAAGATACTCGAGAGAAAAGCAGAGGAATCCTGGTGGCACTGATCTTATTGGGGGGGAGGAGGGAGTGACTGTTAACTGTGAAAGAGGCCCAGGTTTAGAGACCAGGGGGTTGTCACATAAAAGATTATTCCAAAGCCACTCTAAGTTACTTTTCTAGTTACAAAACTCACTGTCTAAAAATCTGAACCCCTACATCCTGGAACCTCACCTCCTCCTGCAGGGAGGGAGGGAGTAAATGAAGGACTTCTCAAGCCAGAAGTTACTTAACACTTTCCACTTTATTTACTCCAGTAAAAGGAACCTTAAGTTGTTCCCAAGTGACCAAAGTCACCGACCCTAGGTCTGATCTCCATAGGAACTTCCCTAATGACAGATCCCCTTGACAGAATAAACTTTTCCAGAATAATCTGCAATACAAAATTAAAAAGATGCTCAAACACATACCAAGAACTTCCAGATGTTCAAGCTGAATTTAGAAAAGGCAGAGGAACCAGAGATCAAATTGCCAACATCTGCTGGATCATAGAAAAAGCAAGAGAA
Source organism: Bison bison bison (assembly GCF_000754665.1). Taxonomy (NCBI): domain Eukaryota; kingdom Metazoa; phylum Chordata; class Mammalia; order Artiodactyla; family Bovidae; genus Bison; species Bison bison. Next base: position 2,638,394 of record NW_011495077.1, on the reverse strand, counting down.
TTCCAGAAGAACATCTACTTCTTGCTTCATTGACTACTCTAAAGCCTCTGACTGTGCATCACAACAAACTGTGGAAAATTCTTCAAGAGATGGGAATACCAGACCACCTTACCTGCCTCCTAAGAAGCCTGTATGTAGGTCAGAAGCAACAGTTAGAACTGGACATGGAACAATAGACTGGTTCCAAACTGGGAAAGGAGTACATCAAGGCTGTATATTGTCACCCTGCTTATTTACCTTATATGCAGAGTACTTCATGCGAAATGCCGGGCTGGATGAAACACAAGCTGGATTCAAGATTGCTGGGAGAAATATCAATAGCTTCAGATATGCAGATGACACCACCCTTATGGCAGAAAGCGAAGAGGAACTAAAGAGCCTCTTGATGAAGGTGAAAGAAGAGAGTGAAAAAGCTGGCTTAAAATTCAACATTCAGAAAACTAAGATCATGGCATCTGGTCCCATCACTTCATGGCAAATAGATGGGGAAACAATGGAACAGTGACAGACTTTATTTTCTTGGGCTCCAAAATCACTGCAGATGGTGACTGCAGCTATGAAATTAAAAGATGCTTGCTCCTTGGAAGAAAAGTTATGACCAACCTAGACAGCATATTAAAAAGCAGAGACATTAGTTTGCTGACAAAGGCCCGTCTAGTCAAAGCTATGATTTTTCCAGTGGTCATGTATGGATGTGAGAGTTGGACTATAAAGAAGGCTGAGTGCCTAAGAATTGATGCTTTTGAACTGTGGTGTTGGAGAAGACTCTTTAGAGTCCCTTGGGTTGCAAGGAGATCAAGCCAGTCAATCCTGAGGAATATCAATCCTGATACTCATTGGAAGGACTGATGCTGAAGCTGAAGCTCCAATACTTTGGCCACCTGATGAGAAGGGCTAACTCATTAGAAAAGACCTTGATGCTGGGAAAGATTGAAGGCAGGAGGAGAAGGGGCTGACAGAAGATGAGATGGTTGGATGGCATCACTGACTCAACGGACATGAGTTTGAGTAAGCTCCGGTAGACGGTGAAGGACAGGGAAGCCTGGAGTGCTGCAGTCATGGGTTCGCAAAGAGTCATACACGACTGAGCGACTAAACTACAACAAACACATACACACAGGTAAATAAAAATAAAAACAGCGATCAAGGCATGTTAAGATGCTTTACCTGCAATTAATAATAAGCATCAGGCTGCCCAACTCACGGGGTAAAAAACCCGATCTCTTTGCCTGCTTCTGCACCAGACCTGGCCCAGGCCTGCCTATCGTCGGACACAGGACGGTCACTATACAGTCAAGGAGGCCTCCAGTAGAACCTCGGAAAGATACTTTTATTTACGTATTTGGTTTTTGGCGAGAGGCCATTTATGACTGTTGGCAGAGCAGCCGTGAGGTGAGATCCGACTCCAGGGCCGTTGTACGGGCTGTGTCCTCGCTGTCCTAGCACAGCAACGCCCAAAGCCTCATCCTCGTCCTCGGTGGGAACCTTGAACCACCTCTCGGGACTCGGCCTAAGCACTCGGCGGCGAGTCCCGTTGGTTCAGCCGGCAAACGCTTCGGGCATCCACTAGGCGTGGGCTAGCCGCCCCCGGGATCCGGACGGTCACTCGGTGCGCGCGGCGGGCACTGCTCTTAGGCGTCCAATCCCAAACTTCCCGAGGAGAGGGGACGGACTGTCGGCGACTCTTATCCAAAAAAAGGTGTTTGTGTCCTCTTAGCGAGGTCTCAACCGCAACCCCTCCAGTGCAAACAGGATCGCGTAGCATCGGCTTCAGCCGGGGGGCGTGGCTCCCTCCAAGCTCCAGGAAAGGAGTTTTCCGCGGGGCTGAGGTCCCTGCGGGCGAAGGCGGAAGGGGTAAGATTGACGTGTCCCGAGCTGCCCTTTCGATTGCCGGGAGGGCCCTGCGCCGGGCGACGCACTAGCGGAGAGTCGCTGGGTCTGCAGAGGTGGGCCGAGCCTCCAGCCGTAGAAAGTTCCTCCGGCAGCACTGAGGTGAGCCGAGCGCGATGTTTTGCGGTGCGGCCGCAGCCGCTGTGATCAGGCACCGCGGCGGCCAGCCCCGTGGAGGTCGGTCGTCAAGTCCTCTCCAGGCCCCCCGCTAGCGCGCCGCTTTGGGGGAGACCCCGGCTGGAGCGCAAGAGCGGCTACGGGGCCGCAGAGGCCTCCTCGGCCAGCCCTTCCCGCGCGGAGAGCACCCCGGGGCTACAGCGGGAAGGTGCCGGAGGTGCGGGGCCGCGTGGCGTTGCCATGGAAATGGGCTGGGGCTCGCGGGGAGGTCCCAGGCAGGAGGGCTGCTGGAGGGGGGACCCCAGGTTCAGAGGACTACAAGAGCAGAGGCGGAACTTAATGTTGGGGCTAGAGAGACTTGGTGTGGTGTGGCGGTGGGGACGGGGGGTGGTGGTCTCCCGAGGGATGGGAGGAAAGGCCAAGGGGAGGAATTGGAGCCATCGGCTTCAGTTCGAAGAACCTGACCTGGGGCGTCATTTGATCCCTGGTTCCCATAACTGCAGGACTCCCTCGAACAGGTTCCGCTGCCTTAAGGATGACAGTCCTAGGGCACCCTCGAAGTTGGAGCTGCCGGTGGTGGCCGCTCCTGCTGCTGCTGCTGCTCACAGGCCGTGAGCCGGGGGTGGAAGGTGTGACACACTACAAGGCCGGCGACCCCGTCATTCTGTATGTCAACAAAGTGGGACCTTACCATAATCCTCAGGAGACTTACCACTACTATCAGCTTCCAGTCTGTTGCCCTGAGAAGATACGCCACAAAAGCCTCAGCCTGGGCGAAGTGCTGGATGGGGACCGAATGGCAGAGTCTCTGTACGAGATCCGCTTTCGGGAGAATGTGGAGAAGAGAGTTCTGTGCCACATGCAGCTCAGTTCCGCACAGGTCAGCCTCTCCACAGTGACTGGGACTCAGCCCACCCTCCCAGGACCTTGAGTTTATGGTTTTCAAAGCACCTTTATGGAAATGATCTGATTTGATTCTAACTACAACTTTATGTGACAGGCAGGACAGTTGGTTGATACAGAAACATCCTTGCTCAGAAGTAACTTTTTTCGAGACTACATAGATGGTGGATTGCAGAGTTGATATGAGAGCCCAGGGCTCCTGACTCGAAGCTTCTCTGTTGATCATAAGGTCCCAACTCCTACGTAGTCATTTTTTTCCATTCCTACCTCTCAGCTATGTTAACTGGCTCCTTTACACTCTGTTTTGCCTGTCATGCTGTTTTCTTCAGCGATTCCTATCTTAGGGCATTTTCCCTTGGTCTACTCTAGGCCTTCCTACACCTTCTCCCTCTCCTTCTAAGGCCTTCATCCTGACAAATCATACTTGTTCATTTAGGAGAATCACAACATACTAGGGTCTGATCCAGTGGCTCTCAGCAGAGGGTTTTTGTCTCTCAAGGGACATTTGGCAATGTCTGGAGATATTTTTGATTGTCGGGATTGGGGGCTGCTGCTGACATTTAGTGAGAAGCCAGGGATGGAGCATCTTACAATGCGTAGCCCCCCAACAACAAAGAATCATCTAGCCCAAAATGTCATTAGTGCTGAGGCTGAAATCCTGCTCTAATCCATTGCTTGGGGAGGCCTTGTCTGACTCCTGACTTGCTCTCTGTAGGTGGAACAGCTACGCCAGGCCATTGAGGAACTGTATTACTTTGAATTTGTGGTGGACGACTTGCCAATCCGTGGCTTTGTGGGCTACATGGAGGAGAGTGGCTTCCTGCCTCACAGCCACAAGATAGGACTCTGGACCCATTTGGACTTCCATCTAGAATTCCATGGAGATCGAATTATATTTGCCAATGTCTCAGTGCGGGACGTCAAGCCCCACAGTTTAGATGGGCTACGGCCTGATGAGTTTCTAGGCCTCACCCACACCTACAGTGTGCGCTGGTCTGAGACATCAGTTGAGCGTCGGAGTGACAGGCGCCGTGGTGATGATGGTGGTTTCTTTCCCCGAACACTGGAAATCCATTGGTTGTCCATCATCAATTCCATGGTGCTTGTGTTTTTACTGGTGGGTTTTGTGGCTGTTATTCTCATGCGTGTGCTTCGAAATGACCTGGCTCGGTACAACTTAGATGAAGAGACAACCTCTGCAGGTTCTGGTGATGACTTTGACCAAAGTGACAATGGCTGGAAAATTATCCATACAGATGTCTTCCGCTTCCCTCCATACCGTGGTCTGCTCTGTGCTGTGCTTGGTGTGGGTGCCCAGTTCCTGGCCCTTGGCACTGGTGAGGTGATAACAATTAATCAGGGATTTCTTTCAAGGGGTAGCACTAAGTAGGTGGTTTGTTCAGAAAAAAGATCAGATCTTTTCTGTTCAAGTTGAGGGGCAGACCTAAGGGGTGGGATGGCTCTAGCGAGGATGCATATATTCTGTTGTGGGTTTTCTGGACAACAGAACTGGGGGATATTGGAAGCCCTGGGTCTGGGAGAAAGGGGGCTGGCTGATCCCTCTGAAGTGGGATAAATGAGATCTAACACAGGCTTTCCACTACCACCCTGCAGGCATTATTGTCATGGCGCTGTTGGGCATGTTCAACGTGCACCGTCATGGGGCTATTAATTCAGCAGCCATCTTGTTGTATGCCCTGACTTGCTGCATCTCTGGCTACGTGTCCAGCCACTTCTACCGGCAGATTGGAGGCGAGCGCTGGGTGTGGAACATCATTCTCACCACCAGTCTCTTCTCTGGTATGACTGCCTGTTTCCTGGTGGGCCAATTTAGGAACTTAGAACACATTGTGGAACCTGAGATAGAGTCCAAGTAAGGCTTTAAGGGAATGAAAATAGGCAAAACACTAAAAAAACTATTCAAAAGACAAAAATGCATTTTTTTCCATAGTTAAAAATGATTAAGCCCTTAAAATGTTCTAAGCAGCATGATAAGCACTTGACATGCCTTCATCTCATTTAATCCTCATTACTGACTTTATGAAGTTGGTACTCTCGTTCCCATTTTACAGATGAGGAACTTCAGCTTAAGGCTGGTTGGGTAACTTGCCTGAGATTATACTTCTAAAAAGCAGGTTTCATAACTAGGCAAATTCTAGAGCCTGTAGTCTCAACCATTCCACTGAAATAACATTTTTTAATTTATCTTTTGATACTCCCTTTCTTTTTCCCGAAGCTTTTTAAATTTGGAAGTGGGCTACCCCACTCCAGCCTTTCAAGCCAGCTTGTCCTTTCAAAGACAGTAATTTGCATTCTGAACCTTTTGTGTTTCCAAATCAAGTGTCTGATTTTTGTTCCATCACATTTACATTTGAACCAAAGCTTTCTGAAAACAGGGCCTTAATTCAAAGGAATGTCTCATACTAGGAGTCAGCCAGTGCTATGGCAGGACAAGTCCTTGGAGGCAGGTGGATTTGTCATTTGTAGATCATTATGTAACGGGCTTGCCTTGATCCTTAATGATAATGGGTAGTGGAGGGAGTGTTGGTAAGCCAGGGAACAAAGAACAAGACATGAAAAGGGTGGAGTCAGCCTGGGAGCAGGATGTTTCACTCCTCACCCCTTTAGGTCCAGTCTGATTGGTGCTCCCAGGGATGTAGCTCCTAGTGCTGACCCTCCCTCTGGGGGCCCATCCCTGCAGTGCCTTTCTTCCTGACGTGGAGTGTGGTGAACTCCGTGCATTGGGCCAATGGTTCAACACAGGCTCTGCCAGCCACTACCATCCTTCTGCTTCTAACGGTTTGGCTGCTGGTGGGCTTTCCCCTCACTGTCATTGGAGGCATCTTCGGGAAGAACAACGCTAGCCCCTTTGATGCACCTTGTCGCACCAAGAACATCGCCCGGGAAATCCCGCCCCAGCCCTGGTACAAGTCTACGCTCGTCCACATGACTGTTGGTGGCTTCCTACCTTTCAGGTATCCTCCCTTTATTCTGTGGCCATCACTCTCAGGATCCTGACCTTAACTTTCCCCTTCCCTACCCACCAGTACCCTAACCCAATGTCAGTGATGGTCCCTGGTTCAGCTGTACCATTAAGAGATCACTAAGTGGTTCCTCCTTTCTCCAAGCAGGAGAATCATTTCAAGTATGAGGGTGTCTTAATTTGAAAAGCTCTCCAGAGACATTGCTCCTTTCACTGTCTTCCTAGTTTCTGACCTTAGTGACACCATGTGGGGCTTAAAACCCTTTTGATTACTCATTCAATTTGTTGAGTACCTTTTCATGCCAGGCAAATACAGTGCAAAACAGAACAGACAAAATCTCTGCTCTCAACCTACCAAAGATGTTCTTGAAACGAAAGCAGCTAATCATAGGTTAAAAACAATCCCCATCAAGCCAGGAACTCCAGGGCAGGAAGAGGCGAGGGCCCACTTTCCACAGTGACCCGGTAACACGGAAGGGTGGTGGCTGGATTTGGCCTGGCCGCTGCGCTGGCAATGCACACAGTCCTTTAACTGCTGTCTACCATCTCTTCTCTTCACAGTGCCATCTCTGTGGAGCTGTACTACATCTTTGCCACAGTATGGGGTCGGGAGCAGTACACTTTGTACGGCATCCTCTTCTTCGTCTTCGCCATCCTGTTGAGTGTGGGGGCTTGCATCTCCATCGCACTCACCTACTTCCAGTTGTCTGGAGAGGATTACCGCTGGTGGTGGCGATCTGTGCTGAGTGTTGGCTCCACTGGGCTCTTCATCTTCCTCTACTCAGTTTTCTATTATGCCCGTCGCTCCAACATGTCAGGGACGGTACAGACAGTAGAGTTCTTTGGCTACTCCTTACTCACTGGATACGTCTTCTTCCTCATGCTGGGCACCATCTCCTTTTTATCTTCCCTAAAGTTCATCCGTTATATCTATGTTAACCTCAAGATGGACTGAGTTTTGGGTGGCAAAACTATTGTTCTTTCCCTTTCTTCATGCTGCCCCTCCATTCATACCAACATCTCTTCGATTGAGTGACTGACTTGTGTGGTGGTTTTGTTGCCTTCCCCTTTGCCCTTTGGGTCTCCCTTCACCAGAGGGCCTGGAAATTATAAATCTCTATTATTATAAGGAGTATATATTTGAATTTTTTAAGTTGCTTTTAGTTTTGGGCCTGATTTTTCTTTTTACAATACCAAAATAAAATTTATTAAGAAAAAGGTTTGGTCTGGCTATAGGAACTCATGCCCTGCCGTTAAGGGCAATGTCCCGTAGGAAGCCGGGTCGGCCGCGAAATGCACGGAACTGGAATTCTCCGCGGAGCTTTGGAACTGTCTGCTGGGGGAACTTATATTACCAGGGCCCTGTTTCCGCGGCTCAGCCGGCGCTCGGCCCAACGGAAGTGGTGGAGCCCGAACTCCGCTGGAAGCGAGTTGAATCACCCTGGTGACGGGAGGGGCGCGGAGTAACGCCCTTTCCGCCGGAAGCGGGTTTCAGAGCCTCCACGTGCTGTCCCTCCCCCCTCCCGGTCCGCAGCCGCGGCTCCGCTGCTGCCATGGAGCCCGCTGGCCTGGAACAGATCCTGCGGGAGCTGCTGCTGCCGGACACCGAGCGCATCCGTCGGGTACGGGGCAGGCGGGACCGGGCCAGGGCGAGTAGGGGATTGCGGGAACGGCCCGACTCTGACCCTCAGGCTCTTCCCAGGCCACCGAGCAGCTCCAGATCGCTCTTCGGGACCCCGCCTCCCTGTCCGCGCTCTGCGACCTGCTGGCCTCAGGGGGCGACCCTCAGGTGAGGCTTCTGGCCCTTCCCGCTGAGCTATAGTGAGCCACATGTCAAGTCCTAGCTCCTGCCCTCGGCCATCCGCTCAGCATCTTCGTGCCCCGGTCCTCACACGCCCGCTTCCTCGTCCTTCCCCGGACCCCCAAACGCCTGCTTCCTCGTCCCGGCCCGGCCCCTCACGTATCTGCTTCCTTGTCCCAGATCCGCCAGTTCGCGGCCGTGCTGACCCGCAGACGACTGAGCACCCGCTGGCGTCGGCTGGCGGCAGAGCAACGGGAGAGGTGGGTTGGGCCAGGGGCGGGGCGGGGCCAGACTGAGGCGGCTCCTGGGTACCAATCTTCTGCCACCTGTGTTCCAGCATCAAGTCCTTGGTCCTGACGGTCCTCCAGAGAGAGACAGAGTAAGTGCCTACCTGCCACCTCCCGGGGTTCTAACAGACTCCAGGCTGAGACCTCCGGGTTTGTAACTTCTTTTTCAGCTCTAGGCTGGGTCTTGGGGGGCAGGGACTTTGGTTCTAGATCAAGGGTGGAGGAAGAATTTTTCTCAGGATGTATTAAAGACTAAAGTTCTTGAGAGTGGGCTGTGATGGTCTGGCAAACTCGAGTCAGAGAATGGAACTGAAATTCAATATGAGGTCAACCCCACCACGCTTCTTTTTTTTTTGTTTGTTTTTAAATTTTATTTTATTTTTAAACTTTACAATATTGTATTAGTTTTGCCAAATATCGAAATGAATCCGCCACAGGTATACCTGTGTTCCCCATCCTGAACCCTCCTCCCTCCTCCCGCCCGATACCATCCCTCTGGGTCGTCCCAGTGCACCAGCCCCAAGCATCCAGTATCGTGCATCGAACCTGGACTGGCGACTCGTTTCATACATGATACTATACATGTTTCAATGCCATTCTCCCAAATCTCCCCACCCTCTCCCTCTCCCACAGAGTCCATAAGACTGATCTATACATCAGTGTCTCTTTTGCTGTCTCGTACACAGGGTTATGGTTACCATCTTTCTAAATTCCATATATATGCGTTGGTATACTGTATTGGTGTTTTTCTTTCTGGCTTACTTCACTCTGTATAATAGGTTCCGGTTTCATCCACCTCATTAGAACTGATTCAAATGTATTCTTTTTAATGGCTGAGTAATACTCCATTGTGTATATGTACCACAGCTTTCTTATCCACTCATCTGCTGATGGGCATCTAGGTTGCTTCCATGTCCTGGCTATTATAAACAGCCCACCACGCTTCTTGTTTCTGAGTTGCCATCTTCTGTGTCCCAACTTGGCAGAGACCATGTGCACACACCTGGAGGTTTCTCTTCTGGCCATCCTAGGGAGACAGAGCCATTGTGTACAGAAGGGGAGTTGGGTGATATAGGGTGGGGAATCTCTCCTGTTTGCAGGCATTCTGTGAGTCTTAGCCTGGCCCAGCTCTCAGCTGCCATTTTCCGAAAAGAAGGCCTGGAGGCCTGGCCTCAGCTCCTGCAGCTTCTTCAGCACAGCACACAGAGCCCCCACATCCCAGAGAGAGAGGTACTGTCACATGGTTGGTGGGAGGAAGAGACCCAGAGGCTGGATAGACTCTAAGCTTTTCCCTCTCAACCCTTCTTTCTGAGCAGATGGGGCTTTTGCTTCTAAGTGTGGTGGTGACCTCCCGACCCGAGGCCTTCCGACCCCACCACCGGGAGCTTCTTCGACTTCTGAATGAGACCCTTGGTGAGGTGGGCTCTCCTGGGCTCCTCTTCTATTCCCTGCGCACTCTGACTACCATGGCCCCCTACCTCGGCATTGATGATGTGGTGAGATGTGGGCCCTTACCTTCCTTGGTTCCTGTCCTCGGGCTTTCGTGTCCTTCCCCTAGTGGACGCAGATCTACTTGAGATTGTTTCCCTGGTTTTTGTTCTGCCTAACAGTTGAGAGGGGATCCTGTGGGTGGCTGTCCCTGGACTCCTCCTATGTCCAGACTTTGAGGAAGCTGCCAGTTTCTCGGGCTGGAGATTAGGCTGTGTCATGCTGTCTGTGATTCATCTCATCTTGTGTCCTCCAGCCTCTTGCGCGGATGTTGGTGCCCAAGCTCATCGTGGCCATGCAAACTCTGATCCCCATAGATGAAGTAAGGACATTTGGGTGGGAGCTCTGTTGGAAGGAGGAAGGTTGCAGGAGTGTTCAGCCTGATCCACTAAAGAAGAGCATAATAGGCCTGTGACTTCTCTGTTTGGTAGGCAAAAGCCTGTGAGGCCATGGAGGCCTTGGATGAATTGCTGGAGTCAGAGGTGCCCATCATCACCTCACACCTCTCAGAGGTCCTCACATTCTGCCTGGAGGTGAGCCTGGGGTCAGCACTGTCCTCGCTGCTTGTTCTGCTGGGAGCTTCCTTGCCTGTTTCTGACTTGAGCTGGTCTCTGGGCAGGTGGCTAAAAACGTGGCCCTGGGCGATGCAATACGTGTGCGTATTCTTTGCTGCCTCACTTTCTTGGTCAAAGTCAAGAGCAAGGTGAGTTGCCTTCTGACACACATCAACCCACCCCCATCTCCTCCTCTGCCTCACTCCTGGGGCTTGCTGTCCTTCTGGGGATATATAAAATACCATAGCTAAGGTGTTCCAGATTTGGCCTGGACTCAGCCCAGCTCTTGGCTTGGGGACTGGGAATCTCCTGCTGGACCCGTTGTAGCCTGGAAGGCTAGAATTTTAAATGTGAGCCCATCTTGGGAGCAGATTCTCAGGACACCCTTCCATCCTTCCCCTTCAGGCCTTGCTGAAGAATCGCTTCTTGCCACCCTTGCTGCACACCCTTTTCCCCATCATGGCTGCTGAGCCCCCCCTGGGCCAGCTGGATCCTGAGGACCAGGATGTGGAGGAGGAAGAGCTGGATCCTGGGCTGGTGGGGGAGACCCCCAAGCACTTTGCTGTTCAGGTGCGATAAATGTGGAGGGTCCAGTGGCTGGGCTGTGAGGTGGTTGGAGAAGGTTGCGGAACAGAGATGGAGTCCGGCTGGGTCTTCCTGTCTTGTTCCAGGTCGTGGACATGCTGGCACTCCATTTGCCTCCTGAGAAGCTCTGTCCCCTGCTGGTAAGTGTGGCTCTGTCCTTCCAGTGCTCCTAAGCCCAGGTTTGCCTAGTCCCTCCGAGGCTGAGGATGTTTGGGCTCTGGTAGGCGTGGCAGGCTCTTGCTGGGGTCTCAGGAGACTGCCATCTGCTCCCCTAGATGCCCATGCTGGAAGAGGCCTTGCGGAGCCAGAGCCCATACCAGCGCAAGGCTGGGCTCCTGGTATTGGCGGTACTCTCCGATGGAGCTGGCGACCACATCAGGCAGAGGTGTTTGTTCCCCTGTCTTGGAGTGAGGGTGGGCCATGGTGAGGAGGACCACACCGCCCATGGCAGTCCTGGGCTGCGCTTGTGCTTCAGCCTCATCATCAGTAGCATCTGCCCTTCCTCTCGAACGTCCTGATCTGGCAGATCAATGTCCATACCCCAGAGGCCGGTGCTTACCGTCTGGTGACAGAAAGCTTGGTTTTCCCAGGGGAGATAGCAGCCTGGCTCAGCCCAGGGATCTCAGGGCCTGCCCCTCAGACTCCATTGTCTTGTCCTGCCCCATCCAGACTGCTGCCCCCACTGCTGCAGATTGTGTGCAAGAGCCTGGAGGACCCGTCGCAGGTTGTGCGCAATGCCGCACTCTTTGCCCTGGGCCAGTTCTCAGAGAACTTACAGGTCAGCAAGGCCGCAGGGGGCAGCCACCATTCCAGAGTTCCCACCGCTCCCCCAACCCCCTGCCCCGTCCCAGGAACCAGCCTCCCCTCAGCTCATCCCTCTGTATACCTGTTGCCCTCAGCACTTAGACGCGTGCCCTGCAGCTAAGCTGACTCAGACCCCCTTTCTCCTCCCCCCAGCCTCACATCAGCAGCTATTCTGGGGATGTGATGCCACTGCTCCTCTCCTATCTAAAGTCAGTGCCTCCTGGGCACACACATCACCTGGCCAAGGCCTGCTATGCCCTGGAGAACTTCGTGGAGAACCTAGGTAGTGAGGGCATTTGGGGGTGTGAGGGAGCGGATGGGGCTGTGGTTTTGGCCGAAAGGGCAAGGATGTGCAGCTCCATAAACCACTGCCCGTGGTGGGGACAGGTGTGGCAGGGAGACAGGCGCGGTGGGGCCACAAGGCGGATTGGCCTGGAGGCAGGCATGAGAACCTTGGTTGCTGGAGGGGTGCCCTTTCCCACAGGGCCTAAAGTGCAGCCCTACCTTCCGGAGCTTATGGAGTGTATGTTGCAGCCTCTGAGGACCCCCAGCAGCTCCCGGTCCAAGGAGCTGGCTGTGAGCGCTCTGGGAGCCATTGGTGAGTCCGAGGCAGGAGGTGGGCGCCCAGGGTTCACTCACCGTTCACTCACTTGCCGTGCCTGTGGCAGGTATCCCGGCTCACCCGCCGGCTCTGAGTCTGTCCTTCCATCCATAGCCACGGCTGCCCAGGCCTCCATGCTGCCCTACTTCCCCACCATCATGGCGCACCTGCGGGAGTTCCTGTTGACGAGCCACGAGGACCTGCAACCTGTTCGGATCCAGAGCCTGGGTGAGTGAGGGGCTCCTGGCAGGTTTCCCGGGGCCAGGGAAGGGCCAGTGCTCACCTGATGTTCACAGAGATGGGCTCCGGGGCAGCACAGGTGTCTTCCTTCCCTCGCACTGTACCCAGGGGTGGGAGGGTTTCTGAATCCCCCTCAGCTACCTCTAGTTCCCCAAGCCTCGGTCCTGCACATCTCTAGCCTAGAGCTCCTTGTGCTAACCATGCCCTTGCCTCCGCAGAGACGCTTGGGGTGCTGGTGCGGGCAGTAGGAGAGCCCATGAGGCCCCTGGCTGAGGAATGCTGCCAGCTGGGGCTGGGCCTGTGCGACCAGGTAGACGATCCTGACTTGCGGCGCTGCACGTGAGTGAGCCGTCACCCTGCCCCCACCCAGACCCCAGACCTCCTGTTCTGGACCATGGGTTCCCCGGGCTCCCCCATCCAGCCTGGCTACAGCAAGCAGGACTATACAGCTTCCACCTGCCTCTCCCAGGTACAGCCTGTTTGCAGCCTTATCAGGGCTAATGGGTGAGAGCCTGGCTCCCCACCTGCCACAGATCACCACACTCATGCTGCTGTCTCTGCGTTCCACTGAGGGCATTGTGGTGAGTGGAAGGTCAGGGGGAGGGTGTGGGCCCGTGGGGGAAGGCCACCCCTGGGATGGGAGCTCTCTCCAGGGCCCAGCTGAGCTGAAGTCCCTGCTGGGCCTCCCCATCCAGCCTCAGTATGATGGAAGCCGCTCATTCCTTCTTTTTGACGATGAGAGCAGTGGTGAGGAAGAGGAGGAGCTCATGGAGGAGGATGACGAAGAAGAGGATGACTCAGAGATCTCAGGGTGAGGCGGCTGCCCTTCTGGGCCGGGGGTCCTGGCGCAGACGGGCCCAGGGCCAGCTCTGCTCTTCCTGGCATTGATTGCTGCTGCCTGCCCGCCTTTCTCTAGATACAGTGTGGGAAATGCCTTTTTTGATGAGAAGGAAGACACCTGTGCTGCCCTGGGGGAGATCTCTGTGAATACCAGGTGGGCATCAGCCCTTCCCCAGCACTGGGAACCCCTCCTGGGACCCTCTTCTCCATGGTGTGTCTGTCTGTCTGTCACAGCGTTGCCTTCCTTCCCTACATGGAGACTGTCTTTGAAGAAGTGTTCAAACTGCTGGAGGTGAGTGGGCCAGTGGGCCGGTGAGCAGGGCCAGAGGGCTCGGGTGGGCCCTGCACACAGCGTGCACGACCTGCCCCTCCTCATGCTGCAGTGCCCTCACCTGAATGTGCGGAAGGCAGCCCACGAGGCCCTGGGTCAGTTCTGCTGTGCACTGCACAAAGCCTGTCAAAGCTGCCCCTCGGAATCCAACACTGCTGGTGAGAAGGGGAGGCCAGGAAACGGGGTGGGTGGGGAAAGGGGCAGGGTCTGACCAGGGCTTCAGCCAATCGTGTCCCCAGCTCTGCAGGCCGCCCTGGCCCGGGTGGTGCCATCCTACCTGCAGGCGGTGAACGGGGAGCGAGAGCGCCAGGTGGTGATGGCCGTGCTGGAGGCCCTGACGGCGGTATTGCGCAGCTGTGGGGGTCTGGCACTGCAGCCCCCTGGGCGGCTTGCTGAGCTTTGCCAGGTGCTCAAAGCTGTGCTGCAAAGGAAGGTGAGGAGGGCAGCAGGCTGCGCGGTGAGGAGCTGGCCCCGCCCCGGGTGGGGCTAGTCAGAGACATCCCCCTCCTTCCACCCCATGGAGCCGGGAAGGGGCTGGAGAGCCCAGACCGAGCTGAGCGCCCTTTCCCGCAGACAGCCTGTCAGGACGCTGATGAGGAGGACGAGGAGGAGGAGGAGGACCAGGTGAGAGCTTCGGGTGCACACTGGGACCAGGTCATCTCCACGGGGCAGGGTGGACAGTGCACTTGGCCTTGGCCTGGGGGTACAGGGGCTGCTCAAAGATTGCTGGTGGCTCTGAACAACCAACCCTGCCCCCACCGAGGCAGTGGGGATTCAGGGAAGGCTTCCTGGCAGCGGGGATTTGGGGCAGCTTGGATCAATGGACGGGGATAGGAGAACCAGGAAAGAGGAAAGGCTGAGCTGCAAACCAGCCTAGCTTGGGAGGGGCCCCCAGTCCTGTCGACCAAGGGCAGCCCTCAGGGGAGACCACCTGCAGTTGCGGAGGAGCGCGATGGGAGCTGGTCCCAGGCTCAGAGCTGGCCCTGGCACTCCAGTGTCTGACCTGGCTCCATAGGCTGAATACGATGCGATGTTGCTGGAGCATGCTGGCGAGGCCATCCCTGCCCTGGCAGCTGCGGCTGGGGGAGATGCCTTTGCCCCCTTCTTTGCTGGCTTCCTGCCATTACTGCTCTGCAAGACGGTGAGTGCTCTGTTCTCTTCCAACCCTGTTCCTCCCAGGCCCCAGTGCCCTCCTCCCCTATCTGTCCCCGTCCCGGGCTGACTTGCACTCTTCCCCTCACCAGAAGCAGGGCTGCACAGTGGCAGAGAAGTCTTTTGCAGTGGGAACACTGGCGGAGTCCATTCAAGGCCTGGGTGCCGCGTCAGCCCAGTTTGTGTCCCGGCTGTTCCCCGTGCTATTGAGTGCCTCCCGGGAGGCAGACCCCGAGGTACGAAGTAATGCCATCTTTGGACTGGGTGTGCTGGCAGAGCACGGGGGTCGCCCTGCCCAGGAGTATCCTCAGTTTGCAGGAGGGGGGGCCTGAATGCAGTTGGGAGCGTGGCCCCGGGGTTCGGGAGGAGAGCGGTCTGCCCCTGTGCCTGTTCCTTGACTTTGGACCAGACACTTCCCCAAACTGCTGGGGCTCCTGCTGCCCCTCCTGGCGCGAGAACGCCATGATCGTGTCCATGACAACATCTGTGGGGCGCTTGCCCGCCTGCTGATAGCCAGTCCCACGAGGAAACCGGAGCCCCAGGTAAGGTTGGGGGGCATCAGGCAAGGCCATGGACCCTGCTGCAGAGCGTGTGGGGCCAGGGGCCAAAGTCTTCTGTGTGTCCAGGTGCTGGCCCCCCTGCTGCATGCCCTGCCACTGAAGGAAGACCTGGAGGAGTGGGTCACCATGGGGCATCTCTTCAGCTTCCTGTACCAGAGCAGCCCTGACCAGGTAACCCCGATATTGGAGCCCTTGCAAGGGGCTTGATGCTCCAGTCTCATTGATGGGCAGAGTTAGCGTCAGTTGAAGCTGCCCTTCTCAGCTTTCTCATTAATATGGCAGGATTGGCAGCCAGGACTTTAATGTGAGAGAATGGGCTTCCTCTTACCACGTAGCATTTTTCCTCAGGGAGCCTTCGTTTCCACCCTCTGTTCTGAGCCAGAAATCCCAGCTTTCATAAACTGATTTCCTAGACCAGGGCTCTTTCAGACTGTGCTCCATGAAGCCTGGTTCCTCTGGGCCACCCTGCCTCCTATTCTAATCAGAGCAGCTCTGCTTTCTGAATACAACTTGCCTGAACCAAGTGGCTAGCTCTGGAACCACGCCCCAGTGCTCCCATCTATCACCCCTGCCTTGCACCTTCAGAGACTGTGTTGGTGGAGCTCCTGAGTGTCTGAGCTCCTGTTGGTCTTGAGGCCAGGATGTCAATTATCTGTGGTCACAATCCCATCCTCCCGCCACCCCTCATCCCCCTGCAGAATTACTACTACCCTGTTTCATGGGTCCTTCTCAGGGTTCACAGTTGTTTGGGATGTCTGTTAATCAGTGTCAGGCTCAAACAGCTCAGGTGGGAGGCTGCCTCTCCGGGGCTCCTGCTGCCCACCCCAGTGCTGGGGCCCAGAGGTTCTCCTTCCCCTTAGTTGGCCCATCTTTTCCCACAGGTTGTAGACGTGGCTCCAGAGCTCCTTCGTATTTACAGCCTCATCCAGGCCGAGAACAAGATCCCATCAGGTGAGGATGGCAGTTGTGGGCAGGGCTGGGGGGAGGCAGGGAGCAGCAGGGCTCGGAGGGCCTGGGGCAGCTAGGGTTGGGGGCCAGTCCTCCCCAGACGTCTCCCTCTTCACTCTCCACTCAGACACCAAGGCGGCGCTGCTGCTTCTCCTCACATTCTTGGCCAAACAGCACACCGACAGCTTCCATTCAGCACTGGGCTCCCTGCCTGGCGACAAGGCTCAGGAGCTCCAGGCCGTCCTGGGCCTCACCTAGACTGTGGGCTGCAGCTGGGCTGGAGAGAACAAAGCCTGCCCATGCCCAAGACCAGCTCTCAGCCCAGTTCCAGCTCAAGCCTTACCAAAGATTCTGGGCCTGGGCCTCATACCCACTTGGAGTCCCAGCCTTACTTGCTGCCTTACGGGGGTGTCCCCTAGGGCTGGAGCTGTGGGACAATACAGAGTCGTGACACCATTCTGTAATAAAGGCATTTATTTTCTTCTTGAACGGTAGCTCTAGGAGCAGGAAGGACAGAGATACACGTTCAGAAGGACACAGTGTAATGTAGTTGGTTGCCTGGCAGCTTTGTAAATTGGCTCTTAACTGTCGTGGAATCGGGGCCCTGGCTGGATCAGGAGGCGCCCATATGGCTCTTCTTGTTTCACACGAAGGATCTGCTGTGCGGCAAGCACTGGTCAACAGAGGAGGAGGGGGCGGTCAGAGGAGTCGCTACCACAGCCTCTGGCCCGTGTGTCCGCTCCCCACCCTCCGCGTGGGCACACACGCTCCTCACTCACCCAGGAGCAGGTAGAAGACGCGGGCGGCCATCCTGCGGGGGCTGAGAGGTGGCACCAGGCTGCTGAAGTCGGGCTCCCTGTCGGCCTGCAGCTCCCGCGCCACTGCCCTGTGGTTAAGAACCAAGAACCGTCAGGTGAGGCCGCAGCCCGGCCACCCGTGGAGGGACGTCCTTCCTGGTACCTGTGCACAGCCTCCAGCGAGAGCAGCTCGGGCTCTGGGGGCAGCTCCACGGGCAGCTCCACGGGCACCTCTGGGAGCTCAGGCACCACAGGCAGCACAGGGGCCTCTGGCTGCTCCGCCTCCACCCAGGCCCTAGAAGAACACACGAGTTGGGCGGAGCAGGGGAGGAGGCAGCGGTGACAGGCCCGTCCCACTGCTTGCCCCTCCTGGCCAGGGCTGCAGGCAGGCTGCTGCTCACCACCGCTCTTCCGGGGGCACGAGGCTGATGCGGGTCTTCTCCTCCTCAGCTACTTCCAGGGAGAGCTCTGTCAGGGAAAGGGGAGTGTCTTGAGCTTATCTGTGTGCATCTGAGCAGTCAGGATTTGGGGTCACCTGGCTCAACTGGGTGCCACAGTGGGCAGTGACTTGCTAACGGCACTTGGCAGGGAGGGGAATGAAGATAATCAGTCTGTGAGTCCTTATGTTAAATGCACTGACAAGAACTGTCAGCAGTTGAGGCTCCACTTTCCCGGGACAGTGGTTAGAGTGGTGGTTTCCGTTGCCCCTTCTCCAGGTACTTACCAGAAGATACCATGAGGGGCCCACTGGGCTCCTGGGCCTCCCTCAGGACCTGGGGATGAAAGAAAGAGAGCTAAGGCCCCAAGCATCGCACCTGGGGCAGGGGTAAGGCAGGCCTGTTGGCTCATGTGGGCAGAAGGCGGCCTGTGGGACTTTAGTCAGAGCAGACGGGGCTCCAGGAAGGACTGAGGGGGCCGCTACCTCAATATCGCTCGGAGTCTCAGCCTTTCTCCTTTCCTCCTCAGCCGCTGCCTCCCTCTCAGCCTCTTCTAGCTCCTCAGGCAGCCTTCGCCTTAGTGCCCTTGGAGGTGGCTGGGCACAGTGGGTCCAGAAAGCCAGCAGTTCTGGGGGTAGCCAGCCAGCTGAGGAGAGGGGCAGCAGGGAGGGGGTTGAGGTGTGAGGAATAGGGGTGTGGAGGATCCCCTACACCAGCTCCCATCACTCCTCACAGTAAGTCGGGTTTCGGAACAGCTCCACAGGGGTCCTGATCATCCTCTCAGGAGGCTGGACCATTGGCTGTGTGCAGAGAAGGCCAGAAAACCAGTTAGGAAGGAGCTGTGGCCCTTCACCTGTAATGCCTCGTTCCAAGGCCTCTGGCCTTCCAGCTCTTCCAGGCTCGTGCACCTGCCTGCTCTGCTCATTGTTAAAATGATTTTTCAATTGATGCCCTTGGATGTGCTAGGTAGGGTCATGAAGTGCTGCATGGGCAGCTCCCCAACCCATGCGTTTTGGGGACTGTTCTCAAGATTCCCCCAGGAGTTTAGATGGCCCAGCATGCACCTGCCTCCCTCCATCCCTCCAGAGGCTGGGGTGTACTCACACACTCCCTGCAGTGGGCTCTGGTTTGCAGTTGTTCCTGGAATTCCTTCCGGGAGATCTGAGTCTCTTCGTCCCAGAATAACAACTGGCGGCGGCGACGGCGAGCTGGTGGGCCCCTGGGAGGTGGAGGGACTGGGGGCCTCCTCCACTGAATGGGG
>NW_011495077.1:2611730-2619715 GCF_000754665.1 Bison bison bison | reverse complement strand
CAAGGCTACCCATTACTCTTTTTCCTGAGGTCCTGGTGGACTGTAAATAGGCCCCACACTCCCAATCCCTAGAGGTGCCCTGGTGAAGGGCTTGGGTGGGGACTCGGGGGGGTGCAGCCCCCACTGTATGAGGTTCCCATCTGGGAAGTTTAGGCTGGATAAAATGGGGTGTGGACCAGGCTACCTTGTACAAACTTGGACAAAGGCCTGTGGAAGCCAGCAGGGGCCTTGAGGAAACTGAAAATGGGTGAGGAGCTCTGGCAGAGGAGGCAGTGTGGAGGGGCACCACTCACCTCAGGGCTGACTGGGATGGGTGGTGGACGCAGCTCCAGCGGGGGTGTCACCTCTGCAACAACAGTCTAGGTCCACACCTTTTGCCCTCAAAGCCACCCAGGTGAGAAGCTAGAGGGTCCTCCCTTCAGCAAGTTGGGTTACAGGGCATTGTCTGCAGCAGCTGTGCCAGGACCCCCAGGAAGGACCCTGGTTTAGTGGGTACTCACCGGGAAGTGGGACCTCCGGCTTCAGCTCCTCTGGGGCCAGGACCTCCCTGGGAAATGGCTCTGCTGCCTCCTCCACCCTGAGGGGAAATGGGCAAGAGGATGAAAACACCCTCCCAGCGCTGACCCCTACCTGGCCCGGGGCTCCTGCCCTTACCCTACAAGAGCTAAAGGCGAGGGCGGGGGTACTGTGATCTCCCGCTCTGGGGCCCAGGGCTCCTCTTTTAATTCTGTGAAGAGAGGATCAAGCTTAGGACACAGAAGAGATGTGAACATTGCCCGGCCCAGATGGCCAGTGCCTGGGGTCTGACCGTCCACTGCCAGGCGGGTCCTACCTAGCCGACGTTCCTCTAACAAGATGGCTTCATCCTCCTCAGCAATCAGCAGGTCCAATTCTCGGCGGCTGACTTCTGGGAGGTCCAGTTCACCCTGTCAGGAGAGGTGACAATTTCATTTCTGTCTGAGAGACATGCCACAGGGCCAGGCCAGGCCAGGCTGAGGAAGCCTATGGGTACTCAGGCATCGAGGGAAGGGGTAGAGAAATGGAGGCAAGAAGGCAGGACTCTGGAGGCAGAAGGAGCGGGTACAGGGGGCCTGGGCCATCAGACGCAGGACTCAGGCCTTGGACTCTGTGTGCAGGGGGACAGCTCACCTCGATCCGCAGCATACGTATGGGCTCCGCCTCCTGGATCGTGATGGCTTCGGGGGTGACCCGAATCCTTTCTGGAGGGGGAGGGAAGTCACACAGCCTCTGTTTCTTTTCAAGTCCCCACACCCATGTACGTAAGGCAAAAACGGACTCTAGAGTCAAGCCAACCTGGGTTCTAGTCAGGCCCTGGCCAGTCACTGGCAGTCTGACCCAAGGCATATTGCTTAACCACTATGGACTTCACTTTCCTCATCTGTAAAATGGGCATAATAATTCCAATCTTGTAAGAATCTTGTAGTGCCCCTCCCAAGGCCTTGCTCCTGAAAGAAGCTCAAAAACAGTTATTTCTTCGGCCCTTGGGCGCTCCTCTGTCTCTCACCAGAAAGAAGGGTCTCTGCTCACCTGGCTTCCGAGGCTCTACGGGGACTTCAGGAGGGATCTCTTCAGGAACTTTCTCTGGGGTCACAGCCTCTAGAAGGTGTCGAACCTTTGGGAAGGGATGGGAACAAAAGACGGGATTCAGCTTCAATGCCCTGCTCCCCCACTTTTACAACCTTATTCAGACAATGGACAGTGACACCCCTTTATGCCTAATCCTGTGGCACTAACAGCAGCATGCAGGCTGAACCCACTCACCATCCAGCTCCCCTTCCATTCCTGCCCCTGCCCAATCATCTAGCCTGGGTCACTTTGTGAAAGAAGTACTGCATCCTGGGGTCAAGTGTTGTCAGGGACAGAGGAAACAAAAGATCCTTGACCTTGAGGATATTGTCTAGTGGGGAGATAAGTTTGTGTATGACCCCAGCAAAAGCCAGCACAAAGAATGCTGTGCTGCTGAAACTAGCACAACGCTGTAAATCAACTGCACTTCAATAAAAGCTGGTCTAAGCTGTAGGGGTGTTAGGAGTGGATGGACAAGGACATGGAAAACCCAGTGCCGAGGGACACTGAGGGCCTGGAGGAATGGTGTGAAGACAAAGCTGCCTCTAGGTTGGTCCTGAATAGGTAAGTGCAGCAGGCTTGTCTGGATAGGCCCACCATGACAGCTGCCCTGCACTGACTCCTGTGGGGCAGAGCTGGAGCAGGCTACCCCCAACCCTGGTGCTGGACCGGCACAGAAATAGCATGCCCCTCTGCACTGTCAGCTCATCAGTCTGAGCTGTCCGAGGGGGAGGAGACCTACCTGAGGGATATCAAAGGGATCAGGCAGCATGGGAGCCACAGACATCATCCCAAAAAAGGGGTCTGGAGCATCTTCCAGAGTCTCCATCCTGGCCAGGTGGTCAGGCAGCAGCAGGCTGGGTCTGAGGGAGACCGGGGGCTGTCAAGGACTGAGGCCAAGTTCCCTTCCAAAGACCGGGTGGTCCCAGCCCCAGGGATGCACTCACAGTTCAGTCTCCACCATATCAATGCGGATCTGCAGCTGTGCCCGGTGCAGGCGCTCCAGGATATGCTGGATGTCTTCTGTGGTGAAGGAGGGCAAGCTACAGTGCCCGCCCAGGGGAGGACCACTCGGCACTGCCCTACATCCAAGCCTTCCAGCCTTACCTACAAGGTACTGGCATTGTTGAGAGTAGACCCGGATGACGCCAATCTGGAGCTGCGCTGAGAGGTAGAGCGAGAAGCGGGGCCGCGGTGCACCCGGCAGCGGGGGCTGAACTCGCACCAGCACGTAATTGAGGATTTCCTCGCTGGGGGAACAATGCCCCCCATCACTGCTGCACCAAAGACCTACAGCCTTGCCCAGCCCAGTCCATCTGCTAACCCACCCCAGCCCTGGGCCACTCTTTATGGACCTTACCAGGTCTTCACCACATTCACGTTCAGGTATTCGCGCTTCACCAACCGGCAGCCTCGCGTCGCTGCCAGCCTGGAAGAAGAATGAGGGGTGTAGAGGGAGGGGGAGCCCTCAGGTTGGGACCCCTGGGTGTCCCTCCCAGAGCACCTACCCTGGCCGGGCCCGCCCTTACCAGATGGTGGCGAAGCAGCCGGTGTGGCGCTGAAGCACATTGGGATAATAGAACATGGTCCCTCCAGGGTTTCACCCTCGTCTACACCACTTCCGTTCAGATGTCAATCCAAATTCTTCAGGGTACAAAATTTCCCAAACCGTTGGAGAGAAGGATGTGGACAGGTAGCGTGGCAGGTAGACCCAGAATGCCAAATAAAGGAACCGATGAACTATGTATGGGTGGATAAATGATTAAGGGGATAAGTAAATGGAGACACAGACTGGATATACGTCAGCCCTGAGCCAGTCTGCACACCACGTGGGTGCTTCGAACTTAACGGGAGCCTTGCAGGTTGGGTTCCAGGTTGGAGATGCCAAGATTCGCGAAGGAAGAGGGTTCGAGCTACAGCCCAGGCCCGGTCCGAAGGAGAACGGGTGTCCTCTGCAGATAGGCCCGGCAGCTGACTGTTGCGCAGCTTCGGCCGCCGCCGGTCCGCTCCTGCAGCCTAGATCCCGCCGCGGGGAGCGCGTGCTCTGGTGCTTTGCACTTTGCTCCTCATTAGATGGCGCGGTCTCCAGAGCAGCCAATGGGGAACAGGGTCAACTTGGGGGCGCTCGTTCGGGGCGCTAAGTAGTCTAGTCCGAGGCAACAGGGGGCTCCCGAGGCAGGCAGCGAACCAATGGGACGAACCCTGCAGGCGGTGGGGGGAGGTTGGAGGGATTGTGAGGTATCTGGACCAATGGGCTCTCATCCTCTCCCGGGTAACAGAGGTTCCTCAGAGGTGCTTCCCCATGGACCAATGAGTGGGGAGGAGACTCCGAGCACCGAGCCTGGTAACAAGGGTGCTTCAACTAGCAGAGGAGGTTGCGTCATGACAAGGGCAATCGCCAGGCCCTGTTTAGGGCGCCTGACTTGCAGTTAGACCTAAGCCTTTTTCCGAATCCCACAGAGCAGCAAGTGGTTGGCCTACTTTTGTGCCCAGCTTAAGGCCTATGGTGAACGGGTGTGAGGTGGCCTTGGAGCCACCACAGGTCGATGGGGAAGAAAGATCTCACAAGCAGTGAGGGACTTGCCAAGTCACTTCCTAAACTTGAACAGCTTAGGTTGTAGGCATTCCTCTCCTGGCTGTTTCCCAGGTGTGAATGTTCTCCTGGCTGAGACCTTAGTTTTGTTGGATGTAGGGCGTATTTATCAGCATAGCAAAAGCTGTTTGTCTCAAACAACTGTTTATGTGCTATAAATTGTGTGGCTGTAGTTGCAAATATTCCTTTCCTCATGCCTCCTGCACAGTCATTTCTTTGGTCTAGAGTGCACTTTTCACCCTTGACTCCAGGGCGTGCTTCTGTCTCTAAGACTCAGCTTTTCACACCATACACAAAAATAAACTCAAAGTGGCTTAAAGACTTAAATAAGACATGACACCATAAAACTCCTAGAAGAGAAGAGAGGCAAAACATTGTCAGATATAAATTGGAGCAATATTTTCTTAGATCAGTCTTCTAAGGCAAAAGAAATTAAACTCCAAAATAAATGGAACCTAATGGAACTTAGAAGCTTCTGAATAGCAAAGGAAACCATAAACAAAAGGGGAAAAGCCTACAGAATGGGGGAAAATATTTGCAAATGATGTGACTAACCCAGGCGTAATTTCCAAAGTATACAACAGCTCATACAATTCAGTATCAGAAAAACAAACAATCCAATCAAAAAAATGGGCAAAAGGGGACTTCCCCGGTGGTCCAATGGTCAGGGTACACGCATTCCATCCTTGCTCTGGAGAGATCCCACATGCTGTGGAGCATCTAAGCCCATGCGCCACAACTACTGAGCCCACGCGCCACTACTGAGCCGACGAGCCCTAGAACCATGCCCTGCAACAAGAGAAGTCACTGCAGCGAGAAGCCCATGCACTGTAAAGAGTAGCTCCCCGCTCACTGCAACTAGAGAAAGCCTACTCGCAGCAATAAGGCCCAGCACAGCCAAAAAAAAAATACAAATTTAAAAATATTTTTTAAGTGGGCAGATCTAAATAGACATTTCTCTAAAGAAGATATACTGATGGCTAACAGGCACATAAAAATATGCTCAACATTATTAGAGAAACGCAAATCAAAACCACTGTGAAGTATCACCTTACATCGATCAGAATGGCCATAACTGAAAAGTCTACAAATAATAAGTGCTGGAGAAGGTGTAGAGTATAGGGAACCCTCCTACACTATTGGTGGGAATGTACATTGGTGCAGCCATAGTGGAAAACAGTATGGTGATTAAAACTAAAAATAGTTACCATATGATCCAGCAATCCCACTCCTAAGCATATTTCCAAAAAAGACAAAAAGTTTAATTTGAAAAGACACATACCTCAATGTTCATAGCATTATTTTCAATAGGCAAGACATGGAAGCAATCTAAGTGTCCATCAACAGATGAAGATGTGGGGTATATATTTATATATATACACATATACAATGGAATATATTACTCAGCCATAAAAAAGAATGAAAAATGCCTTTTGCAGCAACATGGATGGACCTAGAAATTATCTAAGTGAAGTAAAAAAAAATACAATGATATGCTATCACTTATATGTGGAACCTAAAAAAGAATACAAATGAACTTATTTACAAAACAGGAATAGATTCACAGACATAGAAAACAAACTTATGGTTACCAAAGAGGGAAGGGGAGGAAGGGATGAGTTAGGATTGTGGGATTAACAGATACACACCACTATATTTAAAAGAAACAAGGACCTACTGTATAACAGAACTATATTCAGTATCTTGCAATAATCTATAGTGGAAAAAGAATCTGAAAAAAATGTACATAACCTTGTTTAGTACTTTTGAAACTAAAACAATAATCAACTGTAGTTCAATTAAAAAAAAAAAACACCTCAGCTCTTATTAGAGCCAAACTAACCCTATTTTATTTTGCTCCTTCAATCCAGGGGCTCTTAAGATTGGGGTCTTGGAAAAAAAAAAAAAGATTGGGGTCTTGTTTTTTCCTTTAGTGCCTGAAACTTAGCAAATATTTGTCAAATGAATGTACAATTGCCCTAAATTTACAACCACTGAATATTAAGGGTGAATGGGATTCCAAAATCTAGTCCAAGACTTGCCTTCATGGTGAGAAAAGAGAGGCCCATACAGACTGTTTCTGCCAGACCACACGGCTCTGCAGTGGCAGCCTGGTTGGGAACTCAACTCTTTTGAATTCCAGTGTTCCCAATCCTTCCATGGTGCCTGGCTAAACTGGTTTCTTCATGATACTTACAAATTGTTTTGATCATATATTGCCAATGTTCCTAAGGGTTCACACTGGGGCACACATATGATAAAGTTGGGGGCATCTGCCTTTAAGGCACTTATAACCTAGTTTAAGAGATAAGGGATACAGTAATTCGTTCATTCATTTAACAAATATTTATTAAATGCCTACCATGTATCAGGCAGTCCTCCAGGCACTGGGGGTGTAGCAATGAACAAAATAAGTCCCTGTTCTCAAGGAATAGGAAAGGAGTGATGATAATCAAATAGACAAACAGAAATGTATGAGGTCATAATCTGTGCTGTGAAGAAAAATGAGGCAGCGTAACAGAATAGAGGAGTGAGGGGTGCTATTTGGGTCAGGTGCTCAGGGAAGCTCTCTGAAGAGAAGGGGGGCAAGTCAAAGTGCTTACCTGAAAGAAGAGTGTTTTTGACAAAAAAAAAAAACTTAACAAGAAGCAATGAGGTCCTGAGGCAGAAATGTGTTTGGCAGGTTCAAGGAGCCTAGAGCAAAGTGACTAAGAAGTATGGCAAGAGGTGAGGTTAGAAAGGTGGATAGGAGTCACATCCCCTTGGAGGCCAAGGAGAGGATTTGGGCTCCTCCCTGAGTGAACAGAAAACTATTGGAGAGCTTTGAGCAGAGGAGTGACGTGATGAGATTTATGTGTTAAGAGGATCTCTTCTGTGTTGAGAATGGACTGATGGTGAACAAGAGTAGAAGCAGAAAAGATGTGGAAGGAAGCAGAAAGAAGAGGTGTGGGAGATAACTGGTTGAACAATCAGTCTTAGCGAGGGAAGCAGAGGCCAGATTCTGGAGAGAATTCTGAAAGGGATGCTAGAACCAGCTGATGGGTTGGAGGTGGGGTATGACAGAACAGGAAGTAAAGGGCCTGTGCCCCTGCGCACTCAGCACCTGACTTCCTCACTGCCTATGCAGGGCCTGTCTCGGGAGGGACAAGGAAGGTCCAAGGAGGCAGGAAGGCGCCAAAGCAGCGCTGACATTTGTCAGGTGAGACAGTAAGGACTTCCTCAAGAAGCCAGACGTCTGTCTAGACTTAATGATGTAGCTGAACCACTCAAAGCTTATATAAGTGGCATCACAGGAAGGAGCTGGTTTGGGAGGTTCCTTCTCTGTCCATCTGGTGTCCTGTATGGGGAGCGGGGAGCTGGAGGCTATGGCAGTTTGGTAAGTGGTGAACTAGTTTGGTGAAGGTGAACGTCCAGAGAGGTAGGAGGCCCGCTGGCAAGTCGTCCTTGGGAAGAACTTCCAATTTGGGAGCAAGATAAACACAAAGTAAGAGAGGTGTTGGTGGATTTGGGCCCCTGGGATCCCCACAAACAGAGTGCTGCTGACGGGGCAGTCTAGGTTAGGCTGTTTGTCCTGGGGCTCTGGCGGAGCAAGGAGACCAGCATGGGAGCACCCTTCAGTGAGGGTGACAGTGCCCCAGACCCTGGGAGAGAGGCTCCAGGACCTGATCCGCCTCGGGCACGGGAGGCTCAACCCCTCATCCCTCTGATGTCCTCCCATGCCAGGCCCCAGGGCCTCGAGCTCATGGTTTCAGGTCTGTTCATTGAGGCTTCCAGGTAGGAGTTCAACCCTGGGCTGAATCAGAGG
>NW_011495077.1:2609215-2611630 GCF_000754665.1 Bison bison bison | reverse complement strand
CTAGCCACGGGCTGTGGACACTGGACTTTCCCATGAGAGAAGGTGGCTTGGAGCCCTTCTTGGTGGCTGACCCCAACCCTCCCTCCAGTCCTGGTTGCCCAGAGGACACAGAGAGCTGGGCCCAGAACCCACAGAGCCTGGACAACTCCCTCACCAGAACCTGTGGGTGGAGGAGGGGAGAGGGGCCCAGAGACACCAGCAGTAAGAAACCCTGGGAACCCTGCTCTCAGGTGACATCTCCATCATCTCCCTGTGATCCCGCTGCCTTCTTCTCTCAATGAATCCGATGCGGAGTCCTTTTTCAGTAACATTTTATTTTAAATCCTTAGTGAAGATCTAAGACAAAAATATAAAGTGCTAGGTTTTAGGGTTGGGGGCAGAGGGAAAGGCCCACTGCGTTCACACCATTTGGACTTGCCCTGTTCAGTTCCTCAGAGATGAAAGACGGTTTATCTCAAAATTGGGAAAAAAAAAGTCATTCTTGAGTTTCCCACCAATCAGTGTCCATGAGGAGTTGAGGGACAAAGTCATCACAGACCACCAATGAGAACGCTCACTGTGGGAGGCAGGTTGACAGCAAGGAGGCTGAGGCTGTCTCAAAGAAGACGGGCGGGATAGAGAGGAGAGGAGGCACCGGGTCCTGCAGGCTCTGCAGCAGAGACAGGGTGGCCGCCTGCTCCTCTGGGGTCTCCTTCAGCATACGTCGGGCAAAGGCCTGCTCCATCTGTGCGGAGAGGTGGGAGAGGGGTCCCTGAGCACCACAGGGCCAGATGCTATACCCCGGGCCTTCTTCCCCAGGATGCCTTCTCTGGAACATACCACCCCCGCGCAGGCAGGCTCTGCTGACTCACCTGCACCGCAATCAGACTCTGTGAGGTGTGGCTGGGGTCAGGGTTCTCCTCCCAGAAGTTCAGTGTCACTTGAAACTTGGGTGGGGGCCCCAGGCCCTGGAAGTACCTGGCCAAGTCTGAGAGAGAAAAGGCCAGGAGTTGGAAGAAAGAGAAGACAGAAGGCCCCAGGCAGGGAGGGATGAAGGAGGAACCCATAAGGGAGGAAGAGGGGTGGTGATGGGGCCACTCGGAGGCCAAGGCTAGAGCAGGAGCCGGGGGTGGTGGGACCGCTGTCTCGTGCTAGGAGCTAAACTGCTACTCACCTGAGGACAACAGGGAAAGGGCCCCTTTAGGGGTAGCCGATCGTCACACACCCTGAAACCCCTCTGCTGGGGGAGCTCAGGGTCCGCTTGGCAGCAGCCCAGGCTGCTGACACAGCCATGCCACACCTTGGTTGCCTGTTCACTCCCTTCCACACTCACGCTCTGCATCCCCTATATTCCTGGCCCCAGTCCCAAGGTCCCGTTGAGAGCTGAATGGAGGCAGGAAGTGGAATTCTCAGCATGGTTGGGAGAGGGGGAACCCCAGGGCAGCTCGAGCAGTGGGTGAGAACATGTGACATGCACAGCTCTCACAAGTGTGGATGGTTGTTGTGCGAGTGTGTCTGGCGGGGGAGAGGGGTGTGGTGCAAAGCACACCTTCTTGTAATTACTGTACACTCCCATGTGGTGGCGCTCCTGAGGTGCAATATTATGGTGGTGAGCTCCACCTGGGCCTCACCTTCTGTGGCCTTGGCCCAGGAAGGAGGGCTGCCAGGGCTGAGCCCTGGGATGTGCACCACACAAGTGCAGGGGCCAGGCCTGGACTGTGCTGGGGGATTGGCTGGAGGGAGCACAGGGTGACGGCCGGCCTACAGGTGGGGAGTGGAGGTGGGGGAAGGGGCTCAGGTGCTTGGCTGGAGCAGCCTCACCTCTGCAGAAGTAGCTGGTTCTGAAGAGCTCCACGCACTCGTTGGTGGGCAGCAGGTGCGGACCCGGGCCAGGTGGCATCTGGGGCGCGTTCCAGGAGATGGGAATGGGGCAGAGGCGCTGCACAAAGAGGCCCCGGGAGTTGCTGGCCAGCAGGACCCCTCTCTGGAGCTGGTTCAGCAGACGGTGGGCGGGCTCGCGTGGGTCGGGTTTGGGAAAGATCACCTGCTCCATGCTGCACTGGGAGCTTGAGGGCTCAGCCACGAGGCGGCAGTCCAGGCTCTGCACCTGGGCCTCACCCACCACACGCCCGTTGTAGATGAAGGTGAGCAGCAGAGAGTAGTCTGCAGACAGAGAAAGGCCAGCTGCACCAGTGCCCTCCAGGGGGCCCACTGACTGGCAGGAAGTTCTGGAGAAATGAAGAGGGACACCTTGCAAATCCAATATCCTCATTTTGCTGGTGAGGAAGGTGGGCCTCACAGAGACCAAATGAGGGCTGGTAAGCACCAGGCAGGCTGCGAGGCGGGGGCAGCAGCTGTACCTTCTGAGGACAGAGAAGACCCTTGCCTTTCCTATCCTCATCCCCCAAACCTCAGCAGCCGGGGGCGGGGCCGGGG
>NW_011495077.1:2593655-2609115 GCF_000754665.1 Bison bison bison | reverse complement strand
GGGCGGGTCTTCCACTCATGCTTTCCCAGCCCTTATGTATGTGTCTGACTCTCTGCAACTCCATGGACTGTAGCCTTCCAGGCTCCTCTGTCCATGGGATTTTCCAGGCAAGAATACTGGAGTGGGTTGCCATTTTCTTCTCCAGGGCATCTTCCCGATCCAGGGATCAAACCCAGGTCTCCTGCATTCCAGGCAGATTCTTTACCACTACACCATGGGAATTCCCTGGCTCCCAGCACTCAGGAGAGGAGCTAATACATAGGTTTCCACTGAGGCCTTAATGCTCAGGGTCTTACAGTTTACAAGAGGGTCCCTGAGATCAGGCCTCTACTTAACCCACAGAATCAACATCTCAAAGTGGATTTCCAGGTTAGAGAATGTGTAGGGGGTATTTTTGAGAAGTGAGCTGTGTGGAGTCTGGAATTTGGCAGGCATGCTGCCTAGAAACCAGTGCCTCTGGGTCAGGGAGCCTGCTGCAAGCCCTGACAGATTAGATAACACATGCATGGCCTTAGGACGACGAAGGGAGACAGGGACAGGGGTGAGTCAGAAA
Organism: Bison bison bison; assembly: GCF_000754665.1. Lineage (NCBI taxonomy): Eukaryota > Metazoa > Chordata > Mammalia > Artiodactyla > Bovidae > Bison > Bison bison. Next base: position 2,608,562 of record NW_011495077.1, on the reverse strand, counting down.
CGCCAAGTACCTGAATCTGGAGGGGGCAGAACCTCCAGGGACAGCAGTTCTCCCTGGAAAAGAGCCTCAGCTGTGTCCCTACCTGGAAGGGAGGCAGAGGTACTGGTCATTCAGAGTGGACCGGGGAGTCCAAGGGCCATAGGGTGTGGTGTGGAGGATGACAAAAAAGGCAGGGCACTCAGTACCTTCCTGAGGCTCAGGGCTGTTGCTGCTGCTGCTGCTGCTTCCGCTGCTGCTGCTGCTGCTACTGCTGCTTCCGGTGCTCCCAAAGTCTAAACGGCCAGCTCCCCCATTGGTCTCCACCATCTCCTGCAGACACAGTTCCTGTGGTTGGCCCACCTCGCCCCCAGTCACTGCTCTGCCCTCAGACCCATCCGGTTCCCTCCCCAGCTCTCACATTCTGAGGGGGCTCCTGGAGCAACGAGGGGCTGAGTATGCAGTTCTTTGCGGTAACTTCTTCCTCTTTCTTCTCAGAGGATGCAGAACTGTGGGGTCGCTTTGATGGTAATTTCTGGGTCCCTGATTGAGCTGTGGAACGTTGAGAGGGAGGCAAACGTCAGAGCCTTAAGTGGGCACAGAAGGAAGGGGAAAGACAGGAGGCAGTGAAAGCACTGGCAGGACTGGGCAGGGAACCTCCTTCCCAAGGACAGGGCAGATCTCTGAGCGAGGGGCCTGGAGGGAGGCCCACCACCCTCCTGGGAGGCGCAGAACTCCATCCTTCCCCCACACTCCACCCCCAGCTGCTGATTTTAAGAGTGGTGGGGCACAGGGACACCCACCGGGGACAGTTCCTGGTGGCAGCAGTCGGTACACCTTGTAGGGCTCAGCGCCATCCCTGTGGCCGATCTCAGGAACCTCCTCAAATTCACAACTTTTGTTGAGAGCACAGCGCAAACGAGTCTTCCAGATGGCAGGGCCTTCCGAGCTCCCCTCCCTGTACTTCCCCTTGTATATCGCCCAGGCCTAGAAGACAGCAGCAGTAAAGAAGAGATCGCTGGTAATGGACCACTGACCCGCCTGGCTTCATGGATGTACAGCCTGAGCGCTCGCACAGAAGGGCTCAAGCTAGGTTTATGCTCAGTTGTTGCCACTGCGAGATCCATGCTGAGTTTTGCCTTTCCATCTTGCGTGGGGCTGGTCCTACCCTCCAATCGCCTGTTTATCTGTCACCCTACAGGGTGACAGTGCCAGCGTGTGCTCCATCCCTCCCTCCGAGAGGCCAGTTTCCAGGCTTCACCTTGAAGAAGGCGGCATCCTGGTCCTCCCGGAAGTCCTGCTTGCCTGCGTGCTTCCAGGGGATCCGGAACATGGTCTTGGCCGCATCCTCCCAGCACACTCCTGGGAACTGCCCGCTCTCCACTTGCTCCACCACCCAGTTCCGGAGCTTTCGGGTGCAGCGCGTCCTGCCTGATGCCATCCTGGGGATAAGAGCAACAGAAGTGTCAGGGGAACTGACACTTTGGGAAGAGTGAGACCCTGGCCCTTGGGGTTGGCTTCTGGCCAGGGCCCCTGGAGATCCCATTTCTATTTTGCCTCCAGACGTATCTCAAAATTCTAAGGCTGAATTGTTTCATTTCTGCCATCACTAGCAAGTACCAAAAATGCTTTCTTTTTAACATCCCAAGCTGTGACGTCTGGAGGGAAATCCTAGGCATTGGTCTTGATATTTTTCAGGAATCTACTGTTTGGAAGAGAATTCCCCTGGTGTCCTGCTCCAGGTGAGATGTCCTGTCTAGATCCCCAGTGTTTACAGTAGCTGCTTCTGAACCCTCTTCACCCACCACCCACAACTCCTTTGATGTTTCCCAAACTTCCTCTGTGCTTGTCCCAGGAGCAGGTTGGGCAGGGAGCTGGGGGCTGGGGCAGAGCTGGGGCGGAAGTGGGCAGGGCCAGAAGGCAAGAAAACAATCAGGAGATGGGGGCAATCTTCTTCCCCAAACAGCCCCATAGCTGGTCCACCTGCCCTTGGCCTGTAGGGCTTGGGACACTGGCCCCGGATCAGTCTTTCACTCAGGCCAAACTTCTAGCTCCCTAGCTCACAGGCCTTCTGCTCTCTATCCCTCAGTCTAGCAGAGGCGTCCCCAGAAGCCCCTACCACCACCTCCAGTCTGGCCGGGCTTTCCAAACCTAGGCCCAAGCTGATACCCATTTTTGGTTAATCTTACCTGAGCTGCTGTGCAGGCAGTTCCAGGTCTCAGCCGACCTCAGCTCAGCCCAGCTCAGCCCAGCTCAGCTCCCAGCTGGGCAGCTTCTGTATCTCTCCACCCCTTCCTACAGTCCCCACCCTAAGTTTCAGTTCTCCTCCAGGGAGGGCCCTTTCCCTGAAATCACGTGGTCTAAGAGTTGCAGGGCAACTGGTTACCACCAGGGGGAAGCAACATCTGAGAACCTTATGTTTAGAATCCTGCTGTCGGAAGGTGGAGGAAGGCCTCTCCTGCTTCAGGCTCCTTCCCTTTCCTCCCTTAAGATTCCCTTTGCTTGTATCTGACGTCTTTATGACACTGCTGCTTCCCCTGGGAGGCTGCAGTGTCCTGGAGTCTGGCCTGGGGCCTCTGTATAGCTCTGTACCACTTGCCCATCTATATTCCCCCCATGGTGCCTGCTTGGTACCTACTAGGTGACCCTAGATATCAGCTGAATTCAATGAAAGAAACAAAGGAGGCAGGGAAGGAAGAAGCCCAGGCCAGGTGGCTGGATGGGGAGGTTGCCCTTGGCTACCCACAGGTTTTAACAAAGCTGTGTTCACCCCATTCCCCTTTCCCTGGTGCCCCAGGATGGTTAGGTCAGGAAGGAAGAAGGACTACCAAGAAGCCTGGGCAAGGAAATGCCTCTTTATTGGTGCTGGAGTTGTTCCTGTGGGAGTCGAACCACAGGCCCCTCTTTGGGACCCTCGCCCTCAGCTACTTCCTCCTGCGGGGGATACTCTGTCCCAAGGGCACCTCTTCTATCAGCTTCTGCAGAAAGAGAGAGAAGACGATGATGCTGGAAGCCTGGGACTCAGACACAGGCTGGAAAGGGGACTCCTAGAGAGTGGGGTCAGAGGCAAGGCTGGTGGGGAGGCTTCACCTGTAATAGGCGGGCGTGGTAGGTGGGGGCGTCCTCCCCGGGCAGCGCCTGGGGGCGCACGTGCAGGTAGCGCTCGGCAGCTGTCTCCAGTTCTTCCAGTTCATACAGGGTGGCTGGGTCCAGTGAATGGGCGTTGATGAGGCTCACAAGATACTCTTTGTAGTGCGCCCTGGGGAGATGAAAGGGTAGAACATTTGTTCTGTTTGGCTGATTTTAACTGAGTGAGCTGAGCACCGTGCTGGGCACTAGCGTACTCAGAAGAACCAGATGGACGCCCCTCACCTGTTGCTCTTGTAGGCACTTGCCAACCTGTGCGTGCTGCCTGCCGTGCCCTTGCCTGGAGGGCCCCCTCCCTCCCACTTCTCACAGGACGCACTACTCCCAGAGGCCCACTTCTCTGCCCAGGCACACCCCCAGTTCTCCCCGCAACACCAAGCTCCATGCCCCGCCTGGCACTCACTGGCAGAGGCCAGCATAGCCAGCGGGAGTCTCCTTGCCACAGGCTTCGTCCCGGAACCCGTTGGGAACTTCCTTCTGCTCCATCACTCGACAGCCACCTAGGGAAAAGGGAAGGGACCCTTTGCCTGGAAGAGGCCACTGACCACAAAGGCCCAGGAGAACGTGGGAGGCGGCCTCTGGAAGAGGACTGAGGAGAGGAGTCCCTGCTCTAAGGGGGGCGGGGCGGGGGGGGGCGTTGGGAAACAGATGCCACTATGCAGACCACTTGTGATACAGAAGCAGGGATCTGCTGTCCTTGCGTTTAGCTAAGCTCTTACAAGGTTAGCTTATTCTGTGAAAGTCTCACTCTATGTAGATGGTGAGAAGTGGGATACATTAGAATCACATGTAACATCTTTTCTGTTGTCCTCACAGAACCTAAAACAGTGCAACTAGTAAGTCTCATTAAATAGGCATTGAGTTAATTAATGAATCACTATCCTTTGGGAATGGGAGAATAAAATTAGCATCAAGGTACCAGGTGCTTGAATGTGGCCTTACATAAAACAGCTGGGCTGTACGTTGGACATGAGCCCGCTTCACAGAAGAAGAAGCAAGCCTGGGGAGGCTGACTCACCAGAGGACACAGCAAGCAGGCACAGGACGGGCTCTGCATCCTGGTTCAACCCCACACCCAAGCCCCCCTTCATCCATCACACTGCGGGAGCCAGCCCCTCCTCCCAGGCCTGTCCCGACACTCACCTCCGGGCACTGCCCGGGCCCCCACTGGGGGTTCTGTGTTGAACATGACATTATTGTCCTGAGGACAGAAGGATGGGAGTTAGTTTCCCTGGATGTCAACCTGCTGATTTCTCCACGTCTGACCTTTCCCTTCCTGCCACCCTACACCCTGCCTCCTCTCCTGGGCAGCTGGCAAACCAGCCAAGTTGGCCACCCGACCTGAAGTAGCTTTTGCAGCCGGACAGCAGACCAGTCCCGCAGGTAGAAGAGGCAGTCTCGGGGGTGGTGGCCGTGCAGGGACTTCTTCACCCTGCAGTTAGGGTCTGGACATTTCTGGTGGAAACCCAGATAGGAGAGGGGCAGTTGGAAACTGTTGGGGTCCTGGCCTCTCAGGAACCCCTGCATGAGGGGTATAGGGGTGGGGGAGATGGAGACATTGGAGGGTCTGGAGCAAGCAGAAGCGGGGAGGGGACAGAGAGAGGTCCTTGACCTCACCCGCCCTGGTCTCCTCTTCCCCTGGGCTGCTCCTCCACTGCCTCCGCCCCTCCTCATGGGAGCCCCACCCTGCTACCCCTTCCATCCCAGTCCTGGGGGCTCACATTCTTGGCGTAAAAGGCACTGTAGCAGCCACTGCAGAACTGGTGGCGGCACTGGGTGCAGTGAAAGTGCATGCAGCCTCCCCGGGCCAGTGCGTACGAGAACTTGCACTTGGGGCAGTCTGCAAGGGTCAGCAGGTCAGGGTCGGGGCTGCTCCTCAGGCCCCAGGAAGAGTGTCATTCTACGCAATGAGAGATTACTGGGCACCTTACCTATGCCATTTTCCTGAAGGTACATCGCCAAGCCCTGGGCTTGGTATTCTGGGTCATTGGTGCGTTTCCAGTTCTGGAAATCTTCACAGCTCCGGCCTCGGTGCTGCTCCTCCCACTGCCAGAAGGAAGCAAGCTTCCCATGAAAGGTCCATGCCAGGCCCTTCTTGCTGGCCACCCCACTCAGATCCAGAGGGCCCTGACTCAGTGTACAGCTCTGCCATCCACCCTGTGCTCCAACACCAAACTGCAGGGCCAGCCTTGGTTCTCTCATCTCTTTACACCTGACACATTCACCAGCAAGTCTCATTTCTGTCACTCCAGCCCAGCTCCCCTTTTCTTTATCCCTACTCTGACCACCTTTACTCCAGGCCAGGTCAGGTCTCGCCTTGATTGCTTGCCTTGATGACCAGTCTCTCTGCCTCCACTCCTGCTCCGCTGTGGTTCAGCCTCCACCCGGCAGCCAATGTGCCTCTGAATGCACACATCAGGCAGCTTCAACTGCACTGGGAGTGTTCTAGCTTGGAAGTTTGGAGGTAGGGTGGCAGGTGTTCACTTTATTATTGTGTTTCATAAGACAGACGCAAATTTTTGGTATCAAATATTTAACCTTTTTTATGAAGAATAAACAGCCAATTTTATTGGGCTCACTCAGACTAGGAATCCATTCAAATATTCAACATTTTAAAGGTACATGAGAGCGCACAACCCCTTGTTCAGTCTTAGAATGAAAGGACCTGAGACTTCCCTGGTGGTCCGGTGCTTAAGACTCCACACTTCTACTGCAGAGGGTGCAAGTTCGATCCCTAACTGGGGAACTAAGATCTTACATGACCCATGGCACAGCCAAAACAGAGAATGAAAGGCCAATGCCCTCCTCACTCGGCCTCATCATGACCTCTCCTGACCTGGCAGCCAGCTCCTCTCGGACCACCTGGCACTCTCGCCCTTGCTCTTGAGGCTCCAGACATACAACACTTTTTTGGATTTTGGCCTTTCTGTGTTTTGTTCTTTCTCTCTCGAATACTTTTTGCATAGTTGACTTTTAAATTTTCAGGCCTGAGCTTAAATTAAGCCATTTCATTTATTTCTAAATATTGATTTACTTTTGGCTTTGATGGGTCTTAGTTGTGGCAAGCCACTGGGGCTCTAATTGTGGCGCATAGGCTCAGATGCCTCAAAGCATGTGGGATCTTAGTCCCCCGACCAGAGACTGAACCCCTGATTGCAGGGCGGATTCTTAACCACTGGACCACCAGGGAAGTTCCTAAATCAAGCCATTTTAGAGAAGACTTATCTAACCTCCCAATCCCATGTACCAGGTAGGTCCACCCTGTTATTCCTGACCTCAGACTCCTATTTGTTTTCTTCATAGAACACATGGTGATGTATATACTTCTGTTCTCACTCCCTTCCTCAACCTTGCCCCCTCCCTCCCTTGCTAGTCTGTAAGCTCTTTGAGACCAGAGAGCTTGTCTGTTCTGTTCTGTAGCAAACCCCGAGCCTAACACAGCACCTGCAGTGGCTCAGCAGGTATTCCAAAAGGTTAGACGTGCCTCACCTGGCGCTTACAGCGCACACAGAAGGTCTGTTGACACTGGGGACATGTTGCTTCCAGCTGCTCACGCTCGTATATGAAGCCAAAGGAACACTGTGGGTGCAAGAGCATAAAGCTATCTAAGGCCTGACCGCGTGCTACTCCCCACCCCTCCTTCCGGTCAGCAACTCTGGGCAGCCCACTGACCTGGGCACACCACAAGAACTTGGGGTCCCGCATGAGCACGCCCTCCGTCAGCTTCTTGTGGAACAGTGCATAGGCATCTGGCTCTAGGCTCTCTCGAAGCTGGGGACAGGATGCCAAAGTGGCGGGTGGGCAAGGCTCCTGTTCAAAGCCCAGGGCACCCCGAGTCCGAGGGACTGCCCTACCTGGATGTCGAGGGTGGAGAAGTAGCCGAGCAGCTGGGTGTCATCGGTGAGGTCGGGGCGGCCACATCCAGGGCACGCCATATCTGTAATGTGCTTCTCCTTCAAGGCAATGGTGAAGTGCTGGCGGAAGCAGTCGGGGCAGATGGTGCACTCACAGGAGGTCAGGGACTGCATCTGGTGGAGGGGAGAGGATGGGAGGGGAGGGGTCAGAAGCTACAGCTGCCAGCTGGTGGGAGGGGCAGTGGCCTGGTGTCTGCTACAACTGGTCAGGCAACCTAAATGTCTGAAGACCTTCAGATGGAAAAAAAGCAGACAATGGTGAGACCTAATGTGAATGGAAGAAGACACTCTAAAGGCATCCTCAGTCAATTAAAAGCAAACACATGATAACTGAATCACTCTTCTGTGCTGTACACCTGAAACTAGCACAACATTGTAAAACAACTACACTCCAATAGAAAATAAAATTAAAAAAAAACCAAACATTAATTAAAAAGGAAAAAAGGGAGGGGGGGTATTCCCTGGTGGTCCAGTGGTTAGGATTCCATATTTCCACTGCTGAGCACCTGGGTTCAATTCCTGGTTGGGGAACTGAGATCCTATAAGCCATGTGGCATGGCCACAAAAAGCAAACATACAAACATCCTTGAAATGATAAAACTATAGCAATGGAGAACAGACTGCTGCTGCTGCTGCTGCTAAGTCGCTTTAGTCATGTCTGACTCTGTGCGACCCCACAGACGGCAGCCCACCAGGCTCCCTCATTCCTGGGATTCTCCAGGCAAGAACACTGGAGTGGGTTGCCATTTCCTTCTCCAATGTATGAAAGTGAAAAGTGAAAGGGAAGTCGCTCAGTTGTGTCCAACTCTTAGCGACCCCATGGACTGCAGCCCACCAGGCTCCTCCATCCATGGGATTTTCCAGGCAAGAATACTGGAGTGGGGTGCCATTGCCTTCTCCGGGAGAACAGACTAGTGGTTGCTGTATGACAGGAGGAGGGGAAGAAGGTTACAACTATAAAGCTGTAGCACAAGGGGGTTCTTTTGTGATATCTTGATTGTAGTGGTGGTTACATGAATTTACATGTGAGATAAAATTGCACACAAGTACACACATAAACCAGAAGAAATGTCAACAACCTCAGATATGCAGATGATACCTCTTTAATGGCAGAAAGTGAAGAGGAACTAGAGAGCCTTTTCATGAGTGAAAGAGGGGAGTGAAAAAGCCAGCTTAAAACGCAATATTAAAAAAACTAAGATCATGGCATTCGGTCGCATCACTTCATGGCAAATAGAAGGGGAAAAGGTGGAAGCAGTAACAGATTTCCTCTTCTTGGGTTCGAAAATCAGTGTGGATGGTGACCACAGCCATGAAATTAGAAGATGATTGCTTCTCTGTCTATGAAAAACCTAAACAGTGTATTAAAAAGTGAAGACATCACTTTGCCAACGAAGGTCTGTATAGTCAAAGCTATAGTCTTTCCAGTAGTCGTGTACAGATATGAGCTGGACCATAAAGAAGGCTGAGCACCAAAGAATTGATGTTTTCAAACTGTGGTGCTAGAGAAGACTCTTGAGGGTGGGTCCCTTGGACAGCAAGGAGATCAAAGCAGTCAATCTTAAAGGAAATCAATCCTGAATACTCAATGGAAGGACTGATGCTAAAGCTGAAGCTCCAATACTTTGGCCACCTGATGTGAACAGCAGATTCATTGGAAAAGACCTTGATGCTGGGAAAGATTGAAGGCAGAAGGAGAAGAGGATGACAGAGGATGAGATGGTTGGATAGCGTCACTGATTCAATGGACATGAACTTGGGCGAACTCTGGGAGATGGGTGAGGGACGGGGAGGCATGGTGTGCCGTAGCCCAGGGGGTTGCAAAGAGTTGGACACAACTTGGTGACTGAATAACAAACATCCACGTCCACGAACAAAATGAACAAGGTCTGCAGTCTAGCTAACGTTGTACCAATATTTATTTCTTGGTCCTGACACTACACTACAATTGTATAAGATATTACCATTGGGAGGTGGGTAGAGCACACACGACTGTACTATTTTTACAACTTTCTGTGAGCCTACAATTATTTTAAAATAAAAAGTAAAAACAAACAAAAACACAGAGCCAGCCTAACTAACCTGGGCTGTATTTGGCCAAAGAACTGCCACTTCTGACCTAGAGTTAAGTTAGAAGGGGCTCAGGAGATAAGAGGGGCCTATCCCTACCAAACGGGTATTTGATCAGGACATTAAAGAATTACTGGTAATTTTTGTTGGCGTGACAGTGGCATTTGTGCTTGTATTTTCAAAGAGTTTTATCTTTTAGAGATAGATATGAAAATATTACAGGTGAACTATCTGATGTCTGAGATTTGCTTCAAAATAATCCTGTGTAGATAAGTAAAGATTGGCCATACATTAATAATGGTTGAAGCGTGATGATGAATACATAGTGGAGGGAGGGAGGCTGAATTTCTTATACAATTTTCTCTACTATTGCATACTTGAAATTTCCCATAATAGAACATTAAAAAGAAAAAGAGAGAGAGGTGGCCTATTCCTGCTCTCCCCTTCCCAGAAGCCTTCAGGGGCACATGGGCAACTGCAGAGCAAAAGACAACATGAGAGACAGGACCCGGGGTAGAGGGGAGGCCCAAAGGGAACAGAGCGATTCTAAGGCTGGAGGCAGTGGAGACTCACCCGGTTGCGGGGCAGGGCCCAGCTGCACACGGCACACTCCTGGGCAAGCAAGCGGCGCAGGAAGGCCCGGTCCTGGCTCTGCCTCACAGCCTCCACCACGTCCCCCAACTCATAGTTCCTAGGTGTTTCCTGCAGCAGCGCCAGCGCCAGCTCTGCCCGGCCCCAGCTGGGGAGTGAGTGGACTGCCAAAAGCCGTCTGACCAGGCTCTGCAAGGCGATTCAGGCGGAAAGGGAAGAAGTGGCTGTCAGATCCCAGGGAGCCTACCCTTCAGCCTGCCCTCAGCCCTACTAAGTGGGCTCTTCACCTCCTTCCAGCACCTGCTTATCTGGCCCATCCCAGGAAGGGGTGGGCTCAGGGCCACTGTCCCAGAGGCGCTGATGGAAGGGCTCCAGGCGCTGGCGCTGTAGCTCAGTCAGGGCTCGTGCCACATCACCCCCATGTTGGAATAAGGCTTGAAGAGACCCTTCCTCAGGCTCGAAGCCCAGGGACCGGAGCTCCTGCACCTGTGAGTTGGGAGGGGCGAGAAGCAGTGAATCAGAGCGTGAGAGGCTCTTAGATCCACAGCCCTCAACCCTGCCTCACCTCCAGTATGGCTGCTATACCTTCCTCCGCCGGGTCCGCACACACTCTTCCACAGCTTCATCCAGGTTGCCATGACGATCCAGCCAGGCCTTCCGGGCCTCCTGACAGGAAAAGGCGCCCAGCCCCGGGTCCTGCTGTCCAGCCAGCTCAGCCACCATCTCCAGCACGTACGGCAGCTCTGAGCGCAGCCACTGCAGGGGCACTTCGGTGCCCGAGTACTGTAGAGCCGAGAAGACCTCCTCTGGACAGGCGCCTCCAGCTTCCCCTTCCTAAGAAACAGCCCCGCTCAGATAGAGAGCCCATCAGGAAGGGCACACTCCATCCCCCCCTTGAAGAAGTGAAGTTGCTCAGTCATGTCCTACTCTTTGTGACCCCATGGACTGTAGCCTACCAGGCTCCTTGGTCCATGGGATTTTCCAGGCAAGAGTACTGGAGTGGGTTGCCATTGCCTTCTCCAGGGGATCTTCCCAACCTAGGGATCGAACCCGGATCTCCCGCATTGTAGACAGACGCTTTACCGTCTGAACCACCAGGGAAGCCCATCCCCCCCTTAGCCTGAACCAAAATGCTGACAGTGCTTGAGACCATGGATCATGTGAGCAGTGCACAGTCTGATACCTGCCGTGGGGGAAGGGTTCAGGCAGCTGCTGCTGACAATGACAGGTTTTGAGAACGCCCATCAATCAACTGCAGCCTTTCCCTTCCCCGACAAGCTCATCCCAGGCCCACGTCCTCACCCGGATCTTGAGCACCAGCTGGAGTCCTTCTTCCCTCATCTTGTCTTGGCGCTGCTTCTCAAGGTCCCCACAGGAACTAGTCACGGGGGCACGGAGGGGTCGTGGAGGCCCTGGTTCAGGGTGTCGCTCTTCCAAAGAGCTGGCATGGGGCTGGGGGGTCTGCTGTACTGGGACGGGGCTGCTGGTCCGGTTGCACATAGCACATACCCAGCCAGGGCCCGAGTTGCAGAAGGTACAGTGAATACAGTACCACGCTGGAGTCTGGACAGGGGAAAGCACAGTATCCCCCTGCTGGAAAGGCAGAAAGAATTATCCTATCAAAGGGTGGCTAAGGCTCAAAATGGAAATATAGGAAGCTTGGGGGAAGATACCGGGGAACTAAGGGAAAACAGAGGATGAAGAAGTAGAGAATGGCCTGTGGTAACAGATGTAAATAAAGAGATGAGAAGGCCAGGAACAAGATACCTGAAGGGGCTTCAGGCAAATGCCGGAATCCTGAGAATCCACCACCAAGCTGGGAGGCTGAGCCAGCCGAGGTCGCTCACATATGGCACACAGCACGGCCGCAGCCTCGTTCTCAAAGGTGCAGCTCTGGCAGGCCCAGTGACCCCGAGAAAGCTCAGGTTCTAGGCCCCCAGTTCCTTGGGGACCCTCGATTCCCGGACCCAAACCCTTACAGCCTCGGGGCCGATCACAGGCCACACAAAGTACTGCCCAAGGTTCATTTAATAGGGCACAGGCAGAACAGGGCCAGAGCAGACGGGCACTTGCAGGATCGGGGGGAGAAAAAGAGCTGTCTCCCAGGGTTGGCCCGGAGGCTGGCTGAGGCCGTGGTGGAGCTGAGGCAGGTAGGCTGTAATGGATAAATAGACATGGCCTGCTGAGGGGGTTGCCTAGGCCTCTTATCCATGGGCCCCCCTCATACCCTGCAGGACAGCACATGGCTCTGGCCTTTGCACATGTTATCCTCTCTGCCTGGAACATTCGCACAATCATAGCCTATTCATCAGTGAAATGACAGCTTAAAGTTCAGGTCTGGCTGGTAAATATCTCAGCCTCACCCCTATTAGACACTTAAAATACTGCCAACTGATTGAGCTGATCCTTCTGACGAGGGTGCATCCTCCCACTACCTATTCGCACACCATGACAATCTATTTTGCTATGACTGGTATGTATATCTTGCTTGGTATGTATGTCTATGATCTCCTGAAGGGCAGGAGCCAGCTGCTTGGCATCTATGAAACAGTCTTTAGCACAAAATCCAGCACACAGTAGATTCAAGGAATATTAAGTTCTCTCAATTTTGCTCCCACTCAGAAAAGAAGATCTCTCTCGCACCTGGGGTGGACGGCCTGAGGGGCTCCATGCAGGGTCTGGCGATGGTGATGTGCACGTTCTGGGTGTCCGTGGAAGAGGCGATCACAAGTTAGACACAAGGCCTGTTTACAGGCTGAGCAGTGGAGCGTGCCTGGGGCAGAACCACAGAGGAAGCAGGGAGCAGGAGTGGAGCCTGGAGAATGGGAGACAAAGAACAGAGTATCTTTCTAAAAAAGACCAGGTTACATTTGAATCAGCTGTGGAGGGAAACAAATCACAGACTACTTTTCAACACATCTTTCTACCCAAAGAAACAATCTTAATCTCTTTTTTAAAAGAAAGGGAGATAATCAAGAAGAAAGAGGAAATTTCTATCAACATGATCTACTAGCACTCCTTCCCCCTAATACATAACACTAATACCTGCAGCAGAGGGTGTGGTGAGGGGGCTGGGAGCAATCTCTCTCAGTAAGGGGGCAAACTCTGAGAGCTGCAGTAGCTGTGGAAAAAGGACAGGGAATGAGTAAGGGCTTGGGGACACAGGCCCACAACAGGTTTCCTTTGTTCATCAGGCCCCAAAGCCCCATTCCTGCCTTCCTTACATCATCTTCAACCTTGTCTTTCAGCAGCTGCTCCAGTGCTTGCGGTTTTGGATGAGCATTCTGCAAACAAGATGAGAAGAGTTCCCACCTATAGCCTTAGAACAAGACCCTCCCTCAAAGCCCTGGTCTCCCAACATTCAGAGTGAAAAGAACAGAGAGATCCCAAGTTACCGTGGGGACTATGCCTGTGATTCAGCAGTATGAGAGTCCCCAGACTGGCTTTGTTGTTAGGCTAGTCTCCCCAGCTCTGGTGCTTAAGTCCTCAGGACCAGAGATACCTTACCTGTAACAACAGATTGAGCTCTGTCCGAAGCAGCAGTACTTCCAGTGTGACTGTAGCAACTTGCCGCTGATCCGGCTCCTCCTGCCTTTCAGGAAAGCTCAACCCATCTGGCTGCTCCTCTGTGTAGCCATACAATCGCAGAACATCCCGGCCCCCCTACCACACAGGCAAACCAGTTACCGCCCAGCAGGCCCCCTTCCCAATAGGGCTGGGACTTCTAGCCAACTCCCAGCCAAGGCTAAGTCCCATTAGTCCTACTCCCATTAGGGGCTCAGGGGCTTCACCTGCACAGCATCCACCGTAGAACGAAAGACAGGGTTATTAAACTTGACCCCGCGCCAGTACCGAGGCCTCTGAGGGCTTAGGAGGTTGCGGCCATATTTCTCCAGGATATTCAGGGCCGTGGAGAGAGTGTTGAGGTAGTTTCGGGGCTGGGAGCAGTCAGAGAGCAGAGAGCTGTGAGCCCCGGCCCAGCCTCAGGTCCTCTGTCCTCCTCCCGAGCCTGGGCGGGCCTCACCTCCCCATGAGCGTTGCAGCGGACCAGGCGTGCAGCATCCAGCTGCAGGTAACGGGCTTCTGGCGGCAGAGAGGTGCCCAGTAGCGGCCAGAGCTGCTCCTGCGTAAAGGCCTGCCCGGAATCCCTCCTCAGGGCGCTCGCCAGCTCCTCGCGGGCCTCCAGGAAGGCCCGCTTCTCCTCCTCCCCCGGCATCCTGAGACAGGAGTCAGCCCCGGCCCGCTGCCAAACTGGACCGGGCGCAGGCTGTGCACGGCCCGAGCACCGCCCGGAGCGTCTGGGGTCTGGCTTCCCGGCCCGACCCTGGTCGGTGCGGACGCCCCGGGTCACTCAGGCCACGGTCACTCTTCGGCCCCGGGCCCCATGCCAGGGTTAGCGGGAACAGGAAGTACTAGGAAAGAGGGCGGGATTGAGACCCAAATTCAGGGGAACGGGAGGGGTTTAAACTTCAGATGGGGTGGGGCCAGGAAGTCAGGGGGCGTGACCATGAAGACCCAGCCAATTATAATGGTAAATAGTCCCTGGCTCCTCCCCCAGAGCGCCTAGGCAATAAACCTCGTTCTAGGTCGCTTCCCCTCTTTGGTCCAGGCTGGTTCCACCCTTCTCCGGGTAGCTCCCGGTGCGGGGTTACTTTATTCCCCTCAAAGTCCTCCTCTCTATCCGCACCCCACTGAGGAAATCCCACTCAGCTGGGGACTCAACTCTGGCCAGCCTGAGCCCGTCAAGCCCCTCTGTCAGTCTTGAAGATACAGCGCCCTTCAGGAGGAAGCCCCCTCTCCTTCTTCCATATCCTCTATCCTGTCTCCCTCCTACTACTTCTCCCACTCACTCTGATCCCTCTCTGACCCTTGCCCGCAGTCGAGCCTTCCTGGGGGAGCCACACCACTGAGCACCCCCTTTCCCACTCTCCCACCCTTCTCATCCCTACACCAGCCCTGACTATTCTTGGGCGGTCCTTTCCCTTCCCTCTAAGCCTCTCCCCTTCGAGAGACAGCCCCTGTTCAATCTCCGCCTGTTCCACTTGTCCTAGCCCCTCCCCCGGGCAGCCCCTGGGCTTGTGACCAGTCGGCACCGCCTCTCCTACTCGCACAGGCTGAGAATGGCAGAGGGGCTCCCTACGGTTTGCTGCCTTCCAGGGGGAGGGGGAAAAGAAGGAAAGGGGCGGGGCTGAGGGGGGCGGGCCTGGAC
>NW_011495077.1:2593473-2593555 GCF_000754665.1 Bison bison bison | reverse complement strand
TCAAAAGGAGAGAGACCAGTCTAGCCAGTAATCAGTTCCCTAAGTGTTCTCCACAGCCCGGAACACCCAAAGAGATTCACAT
>NW_011495077.1:2577489-2593179 GCF_000754665.1 Bison bison bison | reverse complement strand
GGAGGCCAGGAAGGGGCCGAGGAGCCCCTCTGAATGGAGGCCAGACTGGGTGCTCCGGGGGAACGAGGCCGCACCAGAGAAATCTCCCAAGCTCTCTAAGTGCTTTCACTTCTGCCCCGGGGGATTACAGATACCACCTGCTCTCTGGACTATCTCTGCACTGAGCATAGGTTTCCAGGGAAATTTGGCTTGTGGTGCGAAAGAACTGAGCCAAGTTGGAGGGCATCCCATTGAGGGTGGGATCTTACTCTGGACAACCGAGACCCTTAACCGACATCCGGGTACTGCTCTCTGTGCAGGTGGACGTCTTCAGGCAAAATCTTTTCCAGGAGGTAAGTAAATCTTCAGGATTCAAGCGATTTAACCCAGAATCTAAAGCCAATACTTGAGGGTTGCAACTTCTCAGACTGATCCCCAAACCCACCCTCGCCCCGTGCCCTACTTTATCAAACCTTCACCCAAGATAAGCTCTTAATTGTTGATCTCTACTTTTACTTTGACCTCTCTTAAAACCGTCCTCAGTTCCGTCACTTCCTCTCCCTTCTTTTGGTGTGGAGGGAAAAGCCATGGCCCCAAAGTAGGAATGAATACCACAATTCTTGGTTCTGCTGCATCCCAGCTTGGGCAAGTCCCTTCACTTTTCAGGGCTTCAGTTCCCTCATTTGTAAATGTTAGAGTCAATGATTTCCAAGGGCCCTTCCAGTCCCACTTCTCAGACATCTCACTGAATGTCTTCTGTGATTCTGACCGTTGCAATATAACCCACAGGCTGAGGAATTCCTCTACAGATTCTTGCCTCAGAAAATCATATACCTTAATCAGCTCTTGCAAGTAAGTAGTGTGAACTCCTCCTGCCCATCCCAAGGCCTCTCTCCTCTTCATCCACTCTCTCTAGCTAACAACTGCATTCTGAATGCAGAATACAGTTGTAAGTGGTAGACTGGGAACATTAGAATAACATGAAGCCTGAGCCTAGGTTCCGAGGCAGAGGGTGGGTGTGATGTATGAAGGGAAGTCTGTGACCCAGGTTGAGGGGGAAGAGGCTGGGCAGCCCCTGACAATGAGCTTTATGCAGGAGGACTCTTTCAATGTGACTGACCTGAATTCTCTCCGGGCCCCACTGGACATCCCGATTCCAGACCCCCCACCCAAGGATGATGAGGTGAGGCACTCAGGGTGTAGGGCTCTGGCTATAAACGCTGTGTAAATGATGGCCCTCCAACCTCCGCTACTTTTCCCCTTTTTCCCTTAGATGGAAACAGATAAGCAGGAGAAGAAAGAAGGTAAAAGAGGAAGAGGTGGCTAGGGAAAGGGAAATGGCACATTGACTGCTGGATGAGAAAGGGTCTAAATCCCCTCTTTCTCACAGTCCCTAAGTGCGGCTTTCTCCCTGGGAATGAGAAGGTTCTGGCCTTGCTTGCCCTGGTTAAGCCAGAAGTCTGGACTCTCAAAGAAAAATGCATTCTGGTAAGCCTGGGAACTGGGGGACATAGAGAAGACAAGCAAGGCCAGGCCCTAGATACTCAAGTCCTTCATTCAGGAACTTATTCCCCAATTAGGAAGCTTCCTTCTGTGCCTTGTGTTTAGATACCTTTTGTTTATCACAATGTTGATCACATCCCCAAGTCAGATGGTGCTGTATCCACCTCCATAACCTCTGAACCTACTGCTGTACCAGGTATGCAGCACAGGTGCTATGATATAGTGAGCTGGTTTAAGAACTTAGGCACTAGAGGGAGACTGCCTTGGTTCAAATCCTGACTCTATCACTTACCTAGCTGGTTACTTAAAGTAAGTCACTTAGACATCCTGTGACTCAGTTTTTTCATCTGTTGAGTGGGTACAATAAGAATATTTACCTTGAAAGTTTGTTGTGAAGATTAAATGAGATATATAATACATAGCACAGTGCCTGGCATATAATAAGTACTCAGTTAAATGTAGGTTTATTAGGAAGTAGCAGTAATAAGAACAGAGAGTTTGTTGAATGATTCCTACATGATATCTTTTAATGTAGGTGATCACATGGATCCAGCACCTGATCCCCAAAATTGAGGATGGAAATGACTTTGGGGTGGCAATCCAGGTAAGAAAGGGTATGTGAGGATGCTGAAAGCAGGGAGAGACTTGGAGAGAAAGGGACAGGAGCTGGACATGAACCAGGAGGAGGTGGGAGATAGTGAGCGAAGGAGGGAGATGAAGTGTTTTCTTTGCCTCCCATCTCTTTTGTCACCACAGGAAAAGGTGTTGGAGAGGGTAAATGCAGTCAAGACCAAAGTGGAAGCCTTCCAGACGACTATTTCCAAGTGAGAACAGTTGGAGGGCTAGTATGGGGGTCTGCAAGGACATTTATTTGGACATGCCCAAAGCTGAGCATGCCCACTGGGATGTAGCAGGGCTTTGGGAAGGGTCTGAGGGACTCTCTCTCTCTCTCAGAATAGTCATTCCTGTGGTTATTCCTCTTGCTTCTGGCAGGTACTTCTCAGAACGTGGGGATGCTGTGGCCAAGGCATCTAAGGAGACCCATGTAGTAAGTACATAGTCTACCTGCCTTTTAGCTGAGGCTGGCTGGGGTGGGGGCGGGTGAGGAAGTGGGGATAGAGGTCCTCTTTGTCTTGTTTATGACCTTTCCAATGTGGAGTATATTAAGCCCAGGAAAACTGATTTGGGCTTCACAAACCTTGACCCCTTTCTCTGACCCTGTGTGATCCCATATCTTGGCTGAGAAGGGGTTCATTCTTCAAGTTACCTATTCCCTATATGAGCAAATGAGACTAATATCCCACCCTTCTATGGGGCTGACTCAGCTTTGCTTCTCACATCCCAGATGGACTACCGGGCCCTGGTGCACGAACGAGATGAGGCAGTCTATGGGGACCTCAGGGCCATGGTGCTGGACCTGAGAGCTTTCTATGTGAGTCTGGAGTAAGCCCTTAAGGGAGGTGGATGAGGGAGGCAGGGGAAAGGCCAAGAAACTGACTGTTGTCCTCTGGCCTTCTTCCAGGCTGAGCTTTACCATATTATCAGCAGCAACCTGGAGAAAATTGTCAACCCAAAGGGTGAAGAGAAGCCATCTATGTACTGAGCCCAGGGTTAGAAGGGAAATAAATGACCTATACTTTGTGTAGATAACCTCTGGTGTGTGTCTTTCATTCAAAAAACATGTACTGTCACCTGGGCTTCTCTTGGGGCTCAGATGGTAAAGAATCTCCCTGAAATGTAGGAGACCCAGGTTTGATCCCTGGGTCAGGAAGACCCTCTGGAGAAGGAAATGGCAATCCACTCCAGTATTCTTACAGTAGCCTCAAGACTTCTCCATCCATACAGCACTGATGATAAAATATCTAGGTTAATGATGAAAAGATTCTCCACAGTGAGGGACACCTAGAGAGGTTCACAGAGTTACATGGAGAAGAGAAGAGGGAGGAGGGAGATAGAGGTGACCAGGAGAAGAGGGGGAATCAAAAGGGGAGAGTGCAATCTAGCCAGTAATCAATTCCCTATCTGCTTTCCACAGTCTGGAATACTCAGAGAGGTTCACGGAGTTACACAGAGAAGAGAGGAGGGAGGAAAGAGATAGAGGTGACCAGGAGAGCAGGGGGAGTCAAAAGGAGAGAGACCAGTCTAGCCAGTAATCAGTTCCCTAAGTGTTCTCCACAGCCCGGAACACCCAAAGAGATTCACAAGAGTTAAGCAGAGAAGAGAAGGGGGAGGGAGGAGATAGAGGTGACCTGGAGGAGAAAAAGAAGAGTCAAAAGGGGAGAGAGCAACCAAGCCAGTAATCACACTCCTAAGTAAAAAATGGGTACTGAAGATTGGATTCTTAAAGGTACAAAATTGATAACAAATACCAAAAAGCAAAGATTAAAAATCTAGAGTAGAGGTTAGACTCAGAAATACAATATTAAAAAAAAAAATTGCAAAAATTATTAAAAATATATATACAAAATATGCTTTAAAATAGGGTCTTTTTTTGCAAGCTAATAGGTTTTTTTAAATGAAAATTAAAGGAGTAATAACTTAAATTTTTTAAAAATTAAAAAAATGATAATAGTAAAATATATCTAGGAATTTCTCTGGAGCTGTTGAGGGCAGTGTGGGGTCAGTTCAGTTTCAGATAGTTCCTTGTTCTAGCTTATACTTCTCAAGGTCTATAGGCCCCTTCTGATGTAGTCAATGCTAACTACTGGGTTTTAATCTGTTGCACCTGTCACTTCCAAAACCATTCCCTCTTCTTTATTTTGGCTTCCTCTGTTTGCAAGTCTCTTCAGTATCTGATTTCCACCCTGACGCAAGGGGGTGGTGGTGGACACTTTTTTAGGCTTACTTGTTCAGTCGTGCTGTGGGGAGGGAGGAACACTGCAAACAAATATCACTGGTGTGTGTGGGGAGCGCTCACAGTGTCTGGGCCACACTGGGTTTGTCCCAGCTCACGGCGTGTGTGCTTTCCGGGTCTACACTGCTCAGGCTTCAGGTTGCTCTGCAGGGGAACTGTCTAAAGTGGGCCTTGGGTTGTATGCACTTCCCAGGTCTAAGCTGCTCAGGTTCAGTTTCTCGGGTACTCCACAAAGGCACAGTCTCGGTTGGGCCTGCGCTTTGTGCCCTTCCCAGGTCTGAGCAGCTCAGGCGACCAGGTGCTTGGTGACCACAACACTCCAGTATTCTTGCCTAGAGAATTACATGGACAGAGGAGACTGGTGGGCTACAGTCCACGGGGTCACAGACAGTTGGACACGACTGAGCAATTACACTTTTACTTTCAAGTGTCACCTGTGTCCAGACACTAAATGTGAATGATGTGGTGATAGGAAAGGCAGCGGTGCCAGGAAGACAAAGATGAATTAGAGATCCATCCTATTCTTAGGAAGTCATCCCAAAGAACAGGGTGGGGGCTGTTACATGCCATGACAGCCATGAAGATAATCTGTATTTGGGACTTTCGTAAGATCATTTCCATCTGGAGGTCTCTTGAGTGCTTCCTGGGAGAGATGGCATTTGGGCAGAGCCCTTACAAGAATAATCAGGCTTTGGGAGGCTCTGTGGCTGAGGTCAGGGAATGAAGAAAGGTACAACCCTTGTCATCAGCTCAGGGGAAGCCCAGAGGGAGAATGAGGTTTTACTGCGAAAATTATGGGTAGATGGTTGGGCTTCTTCTCAAGGGTTGGGAGGGTAAAAAACACTCCCAAGGCATTAAGGCGAAGGAAATTATACCACAGGACATTATGGGAAGGATAGGTCAATAAAATTCTTTTTGACCTTTACCTCCTCCTTTCTGCAATTACTTCCCCGAGGAAACCAAGGGCCATATAACCTAAAGTGCGAAAGTAACACGGCTTAGTAAGTGGCAGAACCACTCTAGAATATAGACCCACTAATTTCATAGTAGGAACCATGCTGTCCGCTATATACCCAAGTTCGAGACTCCACGGCTCCTGTAGACTCCCGACTTGGGTGCGGGCTCCACCCAGAGGGCTCAACAGAGCCTGTACGGACGGGAAGCAGAGGTAACAGACGCAACCATCTTGCAATCAAGAACCGAAGTGGGACAGCTTAGCCAATCAGCCCGCGGGCAACTCTCTTTAGTTTCCAGTCAAAGGCGGGGCAAGGTTGGATACTGCCGGTGATTGGGCAAACGAGACCCTCTAAGCCTATCAGAGTACCATGTGGGCGTGACTCCAGAAGCTGCTCGGACGCGGAGCCCGGGTTTTGCGTGTGGGAGGCTGCGCCGCTTGGGGGCGGGAGAGGCGGAGCTCGGTGCTGCAACATGCAGTTTCGGCTGCCTGCATTCCGGGCCAAGAAGGGGCCGGGCGCCGGGCCGAGGTCGGCCTGAGCTGACTGGCTGCCTTCGAGTCGAGTCAGCGTCACCGTCGAACCTAAGTGAGGGGGCACGGGGAAGGGCCCAGGAGGGCTCTGGGGCTCTGGAGGGGGCTCCGCTCGCCATGGGGGAGGTGGAGATCTCGGCCCGGGCCTACGTGAAGATGAGCCTGCACGCCGCCCGGTATCCGCACGCCGCTGTCAACGGGCTGTTGCTGGCGCCGGCGCCGGCGCCGCGGTCGGGAGAATGCCTGTGCCTCACCGACTGTGTGCCCCTGTTCCACAGCCACCTGGCCCTGTCTGTCATGCTGGAGGTCGCACTCAACCAGGTGCCGCCGCCGGACGCCCATCGACCACCGCGAAATCCCCTAACACCCCTAGCCCAAGCCCATCCCTGGTCTCTTGGCAGTAGTGCGCACCCACAGGGCGGGCGGCACGATTTAGTTACTGATGGCCCCTTTCCCATGGCAGGTGGATGTGTGGGGCGCGCAGGCCGGGCTGGTAGTGGCAGGGTACTACCATGCCAATGCAGCTTTGGACGACCAGAGGTGAGTGGGGTAGCCAGAGGCAGAAGGCTAAGGGTTATGGGGTGGGGGGTGTAAAGAGAACCTCTCTTGGTCATTCCTTCCATCTTCCCTTCATTCAAGCCTTAGGCACTGTAAAGCAGGCACTAGGCTGCGTACGCAGTGAGGAAATAGAAACGTATTTTTCTGAAGGAGGTAGGTGGGGGTGGGTAGGACAATATCAGTCTGACACCTGCTGTAACTGAGATACCCCCGCCCCGTCCCGCCCCAACAAGTGCTGAAAACACAAAGAAAGCTCAACTGGAAACTTTTTTTTAAAAGGAAGTTTCTTTTTATGTATACAGTTCACCATTTAAGGACACGGGCTTGAACTACCTGGGGCCACAAACAGGCAAAAGTTTTTCACTAAGTACTGCAATACAACAGGACCCAATGGTTGAATTCCAATGTGGAATCCAGAATAGGGAAGGCCCACTGTAAAGTTATCTGCAGATTTTCAGCTGCCGAAGGCTCTTTGCCCCTAACCCCATCGTTGTTCAAGGGTCAACTATATATAGAAAAAGCTATCTAGTTATAATCGAGTATTCGGATCAGACTATACTGTTTTGTAAGTTGATTTTCCCACCTTAATAAATATCTGACATCTTTCCATCTCTACACTAATAGCTACCTTACCCTAATAGCTATATAGTACGATATGGGTGTACCATAATTTATTTAATGCTTTACAGTAAACATTGAGGTTGTTTCCATTTTTTTTTTTTGTTATTACACACTGTCCTATTAACACAGTAAATTCTTTATAAGTAGAATTTCTGGGCCAGCATATGTATAGTATACAATATAAGTTTGGATGGTTATGCCAAATTACTCTCCAAAAAGACCATCTTAGATTTCCACTCTCACCAGCAGTGTCTGAGCACCTGTTTGCCACAGCATTCAAGCATCAGGCAGTCATGTGTGAAGCATCAAGTAGGCCTGGCGCCCCCAGGCCAGATACAGGGAAAGGCCATTGCTGCATCCACGTCTTTGAGACCTGGGAGGCCCAGCTCAGATGGATGCGGTCTGCCCACAGTATGCTCCTCACACCTCTGATCTTCCCTCCACACAGCCCTGGGCCCCTGGCCTTGAAAATCGCTGGGCGGATTGCTGAATTCTTCCCTGATGCAGTACTTATTATGGTGAGGCTTGGTTTTCGGAATGGGGAGTTGGAAAGAAAGTAGGAAGGGGGAACCCTTGAAACCCTCACCAGCCCTTCCTTGTCCACACAGTTGGATAATCAGAAACTGGTACCCCAGCCTCACGTGCCCCCAGTTATCGTCCTGGAGAACCACGGTCTCCGCTGGGTCCCCAAGGACAAGAACTTGTGAGTGCCCCTCTCCTTCTACCTCTTCTTGGAAGCCCACAGCTCCTGAGCCTCCTCTGTTGTTGGTTCTGTCCCAAGGGTCCTTCTCTAGACCCTAACCTGGCCCCACTCCTTGCTGAGTTTGACTGCCATGGGGGTTATTATTTCAGAGTGATGTGGAGGGACTGGGAAGAGTCACGGCAGATGGTGGGAGCATTACTAGAGGGCCGGGCCCACCAGCACCTTGTGGACTTTGACTGCCACCTTGACGACATCCGAGAGGATTGGACCAACCAGCAGCTCAACGCCCAAATCACTCAGTGGGTTGGTCCCGCAAATGGAAATACCTGAGCCAGGGCCAGAGGGGAGGCTCAGGATCCAATAAAGAGACTTGGGCTGTTGGGCAATGGTATGACTATATTTATTGTGCCTGGGAGGCAAGGTGAGGGAGAAACCAACAGGCAGAAGGTGGGGAAAGTCTGGAGTCCCCTGTAAAAGTCAGAAGGTCTCTGTTGGAGCCATCACAGAATGAGAGGAGGGTCTCAATAGATCATTCCCTTTGTTTCTCCCCTGGGCTTCTTGAGCTTCTCGAAGTTCTTCAGGATGATGTCATATAACACAGCCTATGGGGCCAGGGAGGAGTAGGAGTCAGCCACCAGCCCCCAGTGGCTCTGTACCCCATTTCTAGCCTTGTGGAGAGGTTGAACTTTGTAACCCTTCACCCCCAGCCTGCAGGGTCAGGGAGTGGGTGTGGAAAGCTGCCTCGGCCCACCCCTGCCTCCTCACGTAAGCATTGCGGATCTCCATGACCATCAGCCGGATATCCCGGTACTCTGCCTCATCCAGCTCGTGTACCAGTTGCCGATAATCACCCTGTGGGAGACTTGGATCAGGCCTGACTTCAAGGGTGTCCCTCCTCCCTTGCCACCCAGACTGAGGCCTCACCTACCACATGGGGCTGCTTGGCTGCTTTGGTTACAGCATCACCGCGCTCAGAGAAATACCTGTGGGAAGTAGAAGGGTATGGAGCAGGAGGAGGAGGGAGCAGAGGCCTCAGTCTCCACCAGAGGCAGAGCAGTGGGCAATGACTCACTTGGAAATTTGAGTGTGGAAGCCTTCCAGCTTGGTGTGAAGAGCAGTCATCAGCTCAAACACCTTCTCCTGGGGAAAGAAAACAGGAGGGAATGTGGAAAGCAGCAAGGACTGGAGAGATAAGGATGGCAGAGGAGTGGGGCAGTGCTCTCACCTGGACAGCCACTCCAAAATTATTCCCATCCTCAATCCGAGGTATTTGCAGCTGCAGCCAGGTGGTGACCTGGGATGAGGGAATGGCAATGAAGCCCCATCAGTCCCAAACCCAATTCCCAGTTTCCTATCCTGTTCCCTTGTTCACAGTGAATGGGAGTGTGTCAGGTCTGTCCTAAATGCCATGGCCTGGAATTCTGGCTTTACTTGTTGTGCCCTCTCTGCTAAGACCTGGCAGGTGCCATGCCCAACTGGTAGGGACAGGGTTTGACCTGAAGTGTGTGGATGGAAGTGGGAGGACTCACCAGGTTGAGCTTCTCAATGACATCCTTGATCTCAGGCTTTACCCGCTGCAGGAGGACCACAATCTTCTCATTGCAGCTCACTGGGCCACATGGAGGACCTAGGAGGTGGGCGCTGGGTCAGGCACATGACTGGGACTGTGCCAGGCAAGGAAAAGGCATCCTTAGGGAGGAGCTCCTGGGAAGTGAGACACAAGTCCCTTCCACCATAGCGATACCTTTGTCTTCATCTTCCCCTTTCTTCTTTTCATCCTTGTCTTCCTTCTGCAGGGAAAGGGAGGCTCTTTGGAGTCAGGCCTGAGGCTGATTTTTCCCCCGGTTGGGTCCCTCCTCCCAGGAATTCCCATCTTGCCTCCTGCTGTTTCCTCCGCTCCTCCTTCTCTTTCTCCTTGACTGGATCAGGCACTGGGATGTCCAATGGGGCCTTCAGATTGCTCAGGTTGGCTTCATTGAGATCTGGCTCCTGGTGCAGGGTGGGAGAAGGGCTGGAGGCAGGGGCGAGCTCTCACCTCCTCACTCTCACAGCCCCTGAAGCTCTCCCTTTGGCCTCTACTCCCTGCCCATCCCCAGTACCTTTAAAAATGCATCCAACTCAGAAATCTTCTTGGGAAAATAGCTCCCGAGCAGGTTCTCTGTCTGTGTGTAGGGTAACGGTAAGGGAGGATGGGGGTCAGAATCAAATTCCCTTCCTAGGCAGTAAAGGAAGGGCTGCCGCTGCCTAGCAAGGGAGGGCTGAGCAGCGGGCTTAGGGAGGGGTGGGGTGATGACCACGAAGGTCTTACCTTAGTACATAGGTCTTCACGGAACACATCCACCTGTGGAACACAAGCAGCCCTTCAGACATCTGGCTTCATGGCCAGTTTATTCGAGAACCCTTAGGGTTGCATGGGGTCTGACTTGGGTTGGGTGGGATTTGGGGAATAACATTCCTGGAAGGGAAGGGCGAAGGATTCAAGAGGGAACAGATCCCTCGGTGGGCAGTGGGAGGAGGGATGTAAGAGAGCTGCTGCGACTGGGGCAGGGTCGGAGTGCCCTGTGGAATGGGCGCGGGGCCTCCCATGGTGGCAGGACAGGGCCCGAACCCAGTCTGTGTGTGGGCCCGGGCTCCGGGCCAGCAGATTTCCCCTCCACGCCAGGGCTCCGCTTCACCTCACCCCGCTGAACCTCGGCCGCCTCGCCTCTCCTCCCGCAGGCAGACCTGGCGGGGCTCCCGGGGCTCAGGTGCTCTGGGTACGGGGCCCATGAGTGTTCGGATGACTGACCCCTACTCGAGGGGCTGGGGGGCGGGTCACGGACTCCTTCAACGTCTCGGAGGCACGCCTCCCTGATAGACCCTTCCTAGAACCCGCAGCGCTCACCTTGGCTTGGGCTTCGGGCAGGACCCTGAGCGTGGCCATGGCCGGGGTAGGGGCCTACGCCGCACGAGGAGCGAGGAGTGGGCACGGGGAAGGGAAAGTGAAAGCAGCGCTCGCTCCCCGCACGGCCTTCCTGGGTAGTGGGAGTGGAGGTACTAGAGGAGGCGGGGACAGACCAGAGAGGCGAGGAGCTGAGGAGTGCCGGGAGGCAGCCCTGCCGGGGCTCCCCCTAGAGTCGGAGAGGCGCCTTTCCGCCTCCGCGCATCCCCATAGCTGCGGGTCTTTCGATTCCCCGCCCACATCCCCGCCCACATCCCCGCCCACCTGCCCCACCCTCCCCGCCTTGCCCATGACGCCCCGCCTCCCCGGCCACTAGGCCGGGGCCCGCCTCTGGACTCCCCGCCCCTCCCGCCCCCTGCTCCAGATGTCGGGCTCTCTTCCCAGCACCGCCTGGGACAGTGATTAGCCTTACCTGCCTCTCTTCTTTTCTGGGTAGTGAAGCAAGACTTGGCCTCCTTTCCTTTGCTCTGCCAGCGTGGACCCCTGGCTCCACGGGCATCGTCTGGCCCACGCAGTGACGTTCAGACTCTGGCATCATCCCATCAGAGGACCCGGTCAGCTCTCTTAAGACCCTTGTGGACTCCATTCCTCTGTAACCCACTCACCACGCAGCAGCAGGATTCCACCTTGCTCTTGCTTAAAACTTTCTCAACTTCCTGTTGACCTTAGAATCCAAAGGACTTTCCTGGTCCAAAAGGCCTATCTGGCACCTGTTCCCCTTCAACTTTGCTTTCCAGTTTTCTCCCTCTTTTCAGTTATAAATACCTGGACTTTCCAGTTGTTTCTCAAACCTGCCACCGTTGTTCATTCCTGCCTCAAGGTCTTTGCTCTTGCTAATCCCTTTGCCTGACACAACCTACCCTGCGTCAGGATGTCATTCTGTTCTCAGCTTAGATATCACTTCTTCAGAAAGAACTCTGCCTATAAAGTAACTCCCTCCAAGTCTATTAGAAAGTAGCCTGTTTTAGTACCTTCACGCACTATCTCTATGAAGTTGGTTTCTTTTTTGAGGATACTGTGGTTTAGAGCAGGGGTTGGCAAACTTTTTCTGTCAAAGACCATATAGTAAATATTTTAGGCTTTGTAGTACCTGTAGCAACTACTCAACTCTGCCATTGTAGCAGGAAACCAGCTATATACTTAAATGAATTAGTGTGGCTAGTTACCCTAAAATTTTATTTATGGACAGTGGCATTTCAATTTCATGTAATTTTCACCTGTTAAGAAATATTTTTTTTCAACCATTAAAAAATGTAAAATCATTTCTTAGCTCTCAGGCCATATAAACACTGGCCATAGAACTGTTGCTTGCTGATCTCTGTTTTAGAGCACAAACAACGGATCCATACTGCCTGGGTTAATAATTCTAGCTCCAATATTTACTAGTTGTGAAAAACTTACTTAGCTCTGCACCTCCATTTTCACAAATGTACAGTGGGAACACTACTACCTCATGGTGTTGTGAGGGCTAAATATGTGAATTTATATAAAGAATTTATAGATACTTAGAATGGTGCCTGACACAGAGTAAGCACAATAGTATTATTATTTGTGAGTTTATCATCAGGCAGTAACCCACGGGCCCCCAAACAGCAAAAACTTTGTCTTTCTTATTCACGTGGCAAAGAACTATGCTTGGCTCAATGAACATCTTTTAAGAAAATGAGCACGTATAGACCCTCTTTGGAAAGACAGGGTAGAAAGGGTGGCTGAGTAGGGTGCCCAGATAGAAAGGCCCCTGAGGATGGTGAGGAGGGATTCAGTGCTGGAGGCAGGAAAAACAGATCAACCAAGCTGGAGATGGAGCATCTGCTTAGCGGGAATGCTGCCTATCCCTGAGGACAGTTACCTGCCCTGGCAGTGCCAGTCTTTGACATCAGAGCCCCAGATAGCTTGACGTCTGCAGAGACCAGGAGACTGAAAGGACAATGGGAGGGATAGGGGTCAAGCATAAGGACATTCAAGGTCAGTGACAGCAAGGAATGACTGGGGAACCCTGGCGACTATTATACTCTCTTCTTACCCTACCCACCCTTTACAGGTCCTGCCAACCCAGTGATGAGCAGAGTCGGAGCTAGGTCTGACGTGCCTTTATTCCTTTCAGTTATGCTTGTGGATGGAGTGGGGGCGAGGGAAGAGCCCATGGCCGGGGCTCCCTGGAGACCAGGGCTGATGATACCAGCTGCCATAGGTGAGGTACCAGGCAAAGGTACCCACCGCGGCCCCCACCACCTTGTGAGTATACTGGTGGAAATAGATGACGGTGCAGAGCAGCAAGAAGTTCCAGAGGCCCAGCAGCAGCACATTGAGCAGGAAGACAAGGCGCAGGGGTGCGCCGGCAGGCAGCCCATGGGCCAGATACTTGGCGAACACTGCTGCTTCCTCGGCCATGAGCAGGCAGCAGAAGGTGAGCAGGAAGGTGTGGGAGGAGACCGTGTATCCCCGCCACTGGTGGCCAGCTGCCAGGCAGCTGCGGCGATCTGGTAACTCGTGGAGCAGCAGGCCCTGGGGCAGAGGCTCGAAGCAGGAGCCGGTCAGGTCCTCGATGAGCAGGAAGGCCCGGCCGGCCCCCCGCCACACGGCTGCCCCCACCACCAGCCGGCTCAGGTGCCGGGCAGTCACTGCCACGCGCCGTGTAGCCAGGAAGACCACCAGCAGCACAAAGCCCCCCAGGAACGTGCAGGTCCAGCCCCACGCTGAATTCACAAACTTTCTGTGGGCAGAAAAGAGGAAAGGCTATTGAGGCCCCTCAGCCCCATTGCTCCCTGTGTGTTCCCAGCCTGGCTCTGTCTCCAGTCGCACATGTCACCCCTGTTGTTTTCTGTGCCCTCTGCCCCGCTTCTCCCACAGCCACTTGAACTTGGCCATCTCCTTGGAGGTCCATTCAGTCTTCTAGGGTCCATGTTTCTTCTTCAGCCCTGCTCCTGTACCCCCCCGGCTCTGTTCCCCTCCCCCCTCTGACTTTGTCCTCAACCTCCTAGTCTATTTTTAGTGTCTCACACTGGCAGGAGGACAGAAACCTGGAGGGAGCCGGGATCCCTGAGCCCAGGCAGCCAGCGCCCCCAGCCTTGAGTGGACTCACATGTTGAAGAAGTTGCCGTGGCTGGCGAAGATGGTCCGAGGGTTGACGTGGAACTGCAGAAGGGGCCCGAAGATGACCACTGCTGCCAACCAGGCATGGTAGAGGCGCCGTAAGCAGGGGCTGCCCAGGAGGCGGGCAGCCTGTTCACTTCCAAAGTACAGCAAGGCAGAGGCCACCCAGAGCAGCACCCTGACCAGGCCGCCCAGCAGGGCCCGGATCCGGGCCCGGCCCCCCGCCCCTGCCCCCACCACCGGCCCCCGCTCCATGTTCCCTCCCCTCCCCGCTAACTGCTTGCTCTGCTGAGCAGCTGAGGAGGGGCTGATGGGGCCCCCCCTGGACGAGGACAGGCAGTGACAGGTGTGGCAGACACAGGGCAGAGCCCTGTTGGCAGCTGGCAGGCGGGGGAGAGGGGCGGGGGGCAGTGAGGGGCCAGGGCTGAGGGTTGCCACGTCAGCAGGGTTCTCACTTTGGGTGTGTTTCCTGACAACCGTCTTGTTCCTTCCCTGTTAGTCCTGTGTCCCTTGACTTTAGGTCCTATGTCTCTAGGTCAAACCATGTTCATGTTTTAGGGCCACTCCTGTGGTTCAGAGCTGTTTTTGTCCACAGCTTGCTTGGGTCTGTTTGTCCCTATTTGGTCAGCCAAAGTCACCCCCACCCCACACAGGTTGGACTCTCAGAGCCCCAAAGATCAAGTTCACTCCCACATGATAGGGGGTGGAGGAGACCCTAGGAGGAAAATCCCAGTCTGGAGTCCATCGAATCCTTGGGGTTGTGCTCCTCAATTACTTTGGGGCTTGGCTACACATAGAATGTGGCCTCCGAGCCTGACCACTGAGGCTGGAGCCATAGGGCAGTGAGCAACTTACCCAAGGGAAGTCCCTGTTATTCATTCAGTAACTGTTTTGAGATCCCTATTTGTCTTCTCATTTCTCAAAATGAGATTTCAGGGGCTACCTTTGTGGAGGCTCATGAAGTAGTGAAAGGAATGAACAAGAAAGGGTACCTGCATTCTGGCCCAACTCTGTGACTTTGAGAAAATAAACTAACCCTCCTTGGTCCTCAGTGCCATCATCTGCAAACTGAGCAAGATGGATTAACCAATTAGGATCCTTCCAGATTCCATTGCCCATACCTCGACATAGCACATGCTCAGGGACTCTATACCTGAAGACCTCCAGAAGCACTCACACATGTTTAAGCTGACACAGAATTTTTCATTGTAATTTTAAATAGTTGCAAAGGACAAAACATCTAGTATATTATATATACTTACTTTTCAAAAATAAAGCTATCTATATAACTCTTTCCCTGGTGGCTCAGATGGTAAAGAATCTGCCTACAACAAATAAGACCAGGGTTTGATCCTTGGGTTGGGACGATCCCCTAGAGAAGGAAATGGCTACCCACTCAGTGTTCTTGCCTAGAGAACCCCATGGACAGAGAAGCCTGGTGGGCTACAGTCCATGGGGTTGCAGAGAGTTGGACACGACCATGTGACTAACACTTTCACAACACTAGTGATTATATACCTCACCATTTTTCATTTTAAAAATGTGACAAAATCTTAACAGAAATTATATTTCCATTCTATTCTCCCTACAGAATTTATCCTAATATGTTTTTATGCCTGAAAATCTTTCATTGATCATACATAAGTCTCTGCCAAAAAAAGAGAGTAGATGATTTGAAACAATTTTTACACATTTCCTGTGACCGTTAAGTTGAATTTTTTTCTTCTGCATTGAATTTCCATATGCTGCTAAGTCGCGTCAGTCGTGTCCGACTCTGTGCGACCCCAGAGACGGCAGCCTACCAGGCTCCCCAGTTCCTGGGATTCTCCAGGCAAGAACACTGGAGTGGGTTGCCATTTCCTTCTCCAATGCATGAAAGTGAGAAGTGAAAGTGAAGTCGCTCAGTCGTGTCCGACTCTTAGCGACCCCATGGACTTCAGCCTACCAGGCTC
>NW_011495077.1:2575285-2577389 GCF_000754665.1 Bison bison bison | reverse complement strand
TTCCAATCCCCAACTGGTGTCTCTTTTCCCACCAAACAGTCAGCTGATATACGCCAGTATGGCTCTGCTGATTGTCAAGATGCTGCAGTACTTTGGTATCCATTGGCTTGGAGTGAGTGATCCCCAGTTCCCACATTGGTAACCCCTGACTTTCCCTTAGTTCAGCAAACAAAGAGTTAATGCCTGGCAAGGGGGAGTCAGGAGAGGGGTCCCAGCTTCATCCACCATGCCCATGCTGGGCCTTACCACAGGTTAAATATTTTAACTACCACTCCTGACTCTTCACTCTCCAGGTCTCAGGTTCTACTGCTCTCACCTTTTTTGGGCACCTGCTGCCAGCGGTAGTCCCAGTTTTGCTGTGTGGCAGCCTGGCGAGAGGCTTCCATGCCTTCCCGGCTAGAAAAACGTCGGATATCCCAGAGCTTGATGGTCTGGTCTTTGGAGTTGGAGATGAGATATCGGGCATCACCCTGTGAATCCCAGGATGGATAAGGAGGATCAGAGCCCCCCTCTCTCAGTTGAGGGGTATGAACGCAGGCTGCTCTTTGCTCGCCTCTTTTTTCACCCAGGTGGGCCTCACCATTGGTCTCCTACCACGAGCCACACACCCTGGCTAGGTTTCCCTTTCTTTGTCCAGCACACTGGCTGGCTCCTGTTCTACCTTGGATCAGATTGTCTTCTACTCTTCTTGTACAGAAAGCCCTGCTCCTTGTGGAATGGTGCCGATCTTGCAAACCGTGGCTAAAGGAGGAGCTTGGCGAGTTGCCACACCTGTTTGCTTTGATACCACAACTCAGTCGCCTGGCTGTGCAGTCCTGCCTTTGCACCCACCTTACTGTCAATGAAAGTGATGCCGTCCTGATGCCCAGCGAGCGCGCCCACAGGCTTGGGGTCATCTTCCCTCATGGTGCGTCGATCCCACACTTTGCAGATGGCATCGTCACCCCCGGAGAACAGGATTTGGGAGCTGACGTCAGCAAAGGCCACCGCGTTCACATCATCCTCGTGGGACTCAATCTAGGGGAGAAAGAGGCCAGGATGTTTACAACCTCTTTCTAGGTCTTCCAACAAGCCAAGGACTGGGAGGCAGAGGCTTGAAATCTTGGCAGCAATACCTGAAGGGTCCGCCGGTTCTGTTCTCGA
This sequence comes from Bison bison bison, assembly GCF_000754665.1. Lineage (NCBI taxonomy): Eukaryota > Metazoa > Chordata > Mammalia > Artiodactyla > Bovidae > Bison > Bison bison. The sequence goes on along the minus strand of NW_011495077.1, from coordinate 2,576,246 downwards.
TCAAAGACGTACAGGCAGCCATCATTGGCCCTGAAGGGGAGGGGATAAAGAGGGCTTTGGAGCCAGGACCGAGAGGACCCATGCTACGTGTGCTCTGGAGACACTGTGTCTCGAAGTCCCGCTAAGGGGCAAGCCCTTGTGTCTTCTTATACAGGAGGTGGGAGAAGAGTTAGCTGTGACCTCCCATCTCGTGCTGGAGAAATGGTGCTTGAGAAGTGAAGCCACTCGTAAATCTTGGCCCTGGACAAGCCCTGGTTGTTCTCCACAGCTGCCTGGATACGGGTATCTGCTGTAGTCTCTGTAATGGTAGAGCCCGTTTCTGGGAGAATTTCTATCTCATTAAGTTCTGGAGGCATCCCCACAAACACTCACCCTCCTAGCACTTCTCGTCCATCTGAGGAGACAGCGATGGAGAACACAGCGAAGCGACGTTCATCTGGCCTGAAAAGAGACGAGGAGGAGTTGCATTAAGTGAACTTCCCTTCAGCCCTGATTAATCCACACAGAATGTGACAGGGGCCGTGAGGCACACTGCTGAGGGGAAAAGAAATCCCGCCAGCACACATGCCAGAATGTGGGGCACCTCAGAGAGGAACCAAGAAGAATCCTGCAGCCATCTATTTGTTCCTGGTCCTCTGGCTGACAGGCTGGGTGGTTCTCTCCCAGAAGTCCACACAGAGAAACTTGCAAGCAGTGTACTTTCCCCTCTAAGCAGGAATTCCAGTTCAAGTGGTGTGCTCCTAGAGAGCCTTTCTTGAGTAGTTTCTGATGAGTCTGACCAGGAAGGGAAGCCAGTACCTTAGATCCAGGGCAGTGTGTGTGTCTCCCTCCCCGTAGATGTTGCAGATATGAACTAAGAGAAGCAAGAGAAACAAGAATCTTTCAGGGCTGAGTTAAGGAGGGTAGAGCCAGGAAGAGACAGAACAAATGGGAAGGAAGTTGGACCCAGGGAGTAATTTGT
>NW_011495077.1:2571946-2575185 GCF_000754665.1 Bison bison bison | reverse complement strand
GACCCCATGGACTTCAGCCTACCAGGCTCCTCCATCCATGGGATTTTCCAGGCAAGAGTACTGGAGTGGGGTGCCATTGCCTTCTCTGGAATTTCCATATAAATTAGTACAAATTTCAAAATTGTTAGTAGCACAAAATATATTATTTGTACAACAAACCTTTCACAGAGTTTGATAATACAATAAGATTGTATCGGAAATGCATCTCTTAATGAGAATAGATGGCCCTTGGGGCCTTGATTGAATGAGGATTTGAGGACACTAATCATTTTAGTTGGCATCTCCTTCTAGCATCCTGGAGGTAAAACAGTTCTGGGTGAGATGGGTGGCATCTCTGGGTGTTAGGGGGTAGAGATAGGTATCATTTGTTAACTAAGCTTTGCAACAGAGAGTCCCTCCTTGGAGAAGAGGCAGAGGCGGGAATGAAAGGAGCCAGTAGGGAAGATCCATGTGATGGTTTCATGCAGGCAGATCAATTGGAGGAAAATCACCTGGAGGCCAAGCATCTGGACAATTTATTCTTTTAAAAGTGTTTTGCTATTGAACAGGTACATCTCTTAACCCCTTGCTGTGTCTCTAAAATCCCTTGGAGGTGTGCATTCTGGTTCCAGAACTGCCTTAGAGATAATGGGGAAGGTCAGGCCAAGCTGCTCCCCTATTGTCCACACCATGGTCTCCCCTGAGGCATGGTGGCTGACCTCTGCCTGCCTCCATTTCCTCACCTGGAAAAAAGGGTGCTGTGAGAATGGGTGAGGTCCTGAGTGTGAAGTGCCCAGATGGGGCCTGCCGTCAGTGCTCAGCAGGTGATCTCTGGCTCTGGGCTACTTCTTTCCATAGACTGGACCAGCTCCAGGGCAGAGCTGACGTGGGTGTTCTGGGTTCTCATCTAAAACGTGTTTCCTTCCTATTATCTCAATTTCCATTTGCTGAGAAGTTTCTGAGGTCGGTGAGGGACGCCCTGTTGCAAAGCTCAGTTAACAAATGATTTTGGTATTCCCCTTCATCTTCGGGCATCAAAGCAGTGATTTCTCTAACAGAGGAACATATCTGAAAGCTTTGCTGAAACCATTTTCTTAAAGTGAGAGGATAAAAGATCTGCAATAGGATAAAGAGAGAGACAAGCGGATGCTGAGCCAGGTTCCCACAGAGTTTATTGAGGGAGCCAAAGCCAGTGATAGGACAAAGGAGTCCTACTTCAACATCCCTCCTTGAAGCTGCTGGCCTCTGGCATGATGGAACATTCTGGGAGGGGGAGGACCTGCCCTGTGTGGGGCCACACAGAGCCTCTCACACCATAGCCTGCCCACCCCAAAGACCCAGATGCATGAGAGAGAAGACATAATTCCCGCCATGGGAGGGTGCTTATCCATCCCCCTCTCCCTGAGGGGCTAGAGCTCTAGCCATTAGGACCTCTGGAACAAAGGCCAGCACTCCTGGCCCTCTGACTGACCAGTCTAATCCTCAATGTGAAGGCCTGGGCAATGGGCCTTGCTGATGGCACAGTTCAGACCTGGCCCCAGGCATCTACTCTAGGAGCTAACACTTAACATCCAAACATGATTAAAAACACTCAGGACAGTTCTCCTGCTGATCAGATAATGGCAGTCCTGCCAGACCCCGGCCCGAGACAGAGGTCCAAGATGATTGGGTGTGAGCATGTGAGAGGACCATACTACCCCAAGGGGAGGATCTCCCAGGGGTCAGCTAGGGGCCCAAAGCCTGGGCTTCTGTTTCTCCCCAGCCAGTGCCAGTGAGTCCCCAAAGATTCCCCCATAGGGGAGAAAGGGAGGAGAAGGTGGAGAGCTGGTGAAGAGGCTCACCCATGACTGGGCCTGGAGGTCAGATCTACTGGGGCGAGGAAAAGGCTGTAGAGGGGTGGGACATTGGGGCAGGGGTGCTGGGGTGCTCCTCCGACTCTGGCATGTCATCCTGGAAGTACTCAGCCTGGCGGTACTGCCACAGACGCAGATTCCCGTCCCACTGCAGGGTAGAAGGTGGCAAGTAATCAGGGGACGCTGCCCTCACCTGGTCCCGGACACACACTGGCCACCCTCACTCTAGCATCCTCACCGAACTGCTGACAATCTTCTCCTCAAAGGGGTGCCAGCTGACGTCACGCACACAGGCCTTGTGGGTGGTCAGCTTCTTCACGATGTGGCCACTGAGGAGGTCGTACACTGTCCGGGGAAGGCCAGAGTGGAGAAGGGCAGCCAGAAGACCTTCCAGCCATCCCTTATCTCTCCCTGCCTCTCAGGCAACCTCCCACCTTCCCAGAGGAACAAAGCCCACATCTAGGGATGCTGTTAGTTTCTTTTCCCTACCTCAGGTTGAGAGTATGATCTAGCAGAGCTTGGGTATCTCTGGCCCTTAGCTAACTGTTACAGGGTCAACAGTTAAGAAAATGAAATGTGGCTTTAAAGCAGCAATTTTTTTGAAAGCTCACAAGATACGGGAGACACCACAAAGGTGAACACGGGCTTGTCTCCATAGACTTGTGAACCTGCTGCTCCTCTTCTGGACTCGGGTGCGCCTTCCTCTCTCCCTGGATGGGCCTTCATCTCAGCACCTCCCTAGGTCTATCTTCAGCTCCATCCATCTGTGTCTGTGTTTCTTTTCATGCATTCCTCCTGCTTCAGTGGCTGTGCATCCTTTACGACTTGCTGCTTTTTGTGTCTTTCTTTCTCTCTGTTCCCTCCTACCTTTCATCTGTAATCTCTTCCCTGACTGATTAAAAAACAGAACCGTGTATATTTTTGGTGATCTAGTATATTTACTGACTAGAATTCTGTGTTCCTTTCTTAATTTAAAATGCTAATGAATAGAATGTTTTCTCTTTCTCAGTTTAAGCCGCCCCGCTTCAGGCTAAATGAAATTTCATTATAGTTCTCACTGGATTTCTTAAGGTGCTCACTGGTGGTTACAGGTAGAATGCCAGGGGAACATTCCTGCCCTTCCTGAGACTCCATGGTCTGACACAGTCCTTACCGACCACTTTGCCAGTGGAGCAGCCACTGTAGATGAACTGCTGGCCGGTGCTGTGAGTGGGGGAGAATCGGCAACGGATGAGGGTGTGCAGCACCCCGTGGCCCCGGTAGGTCATCAAGGAGCTGTCCCCTGGGAGCTTCAACTTCCGCCAGGCTGGGGAGGGATGCAGGGCAAACCCGGGGTTAGGGAGTCTGGATTCTCCTGTATCACCTGTCCTCAACAAACACTGATGCTCACAGACAGTCATCTTTCCA
>NW_011495077.1:2552556-2571846 GCF_000754665.1 Bison bison bison | reverse complement strand
GTTTCTGGGAGAATTTCTATCTCATTAAGTTCTGGAGGCATCCCCACAAACACTCACCCTCCTAGCACTTCTCGTCCATCTGAGGAGACAGCGATGGAGAACACAGCGAAGCGACGTTCATCTGGCCTGAAAAGAGACGAGGAGGAGTTGCATTAAGTGAACTTCCCTTCAGCCCTGATTAATCCACACAGAATGTGACAGGGGCCGTGAGGCACACTGCTGAGGGGAAAAGAAATCCCGCCAGCACACATGCCAGAATGTGGGGCACCTCAGAGAGGAACCAAGAAGAATCCTGCAGCCATCTATTTGTTCCTGGTCCTCTGGCTGACAGGCTGGGTGGTTCTCTCCCAGAAGTCCACACAGAGAAACTTGCAAGCAGTGTACTTTCCCCTCTAAGCAGGAATTCCAGTTCAAGTGGTGTGCTCCTAGAGAGCCTTTCTTGAGTAGTTTCTGATGAGTCTGACCAGGAAGGGAAGCCAGTACCTTAGATCCAGGGCAGTGTGTGTGTCTCCCTCCCCGTAGATGTTGCAGATATGAACTAAGAGAAGCAAGAGAAACAAGAATCTTTCAGGGCTGAGTTAAGGAGGGTAGAGCCAGGAAGAGACAGAACAAATGGGAAGGAAGTTGGACCCAGGGAGTAATTTGTCCAGGAAAAGGCATGGAGTCATGGCATGGAGGAGATGGAGGTCTGGGGCACACTCACTGTAATCAGACCAGCTGGAGTAAAGGAAATGATTCCCATCAGGGGTGAAGGCCACATCCAAGACGCTCCAGCCGACATCCCGGGCTTTGATGCTCTTGAATTTACGAAAGCGGCCATACCGGCAGTCATATAGTCGGATTGTCTGGTCTGTGTGAGTGGCGATCAGGCAGAATTAGAAAACAGCCTCCTGGAATCCTCCCTAGATCAGACCTCTCTCACTCACCACTGATCTGTGGAATGTTCCCTTGATCATGGGACAAAACATGTGTTCTAGCTAAGCATCCTTAAGCCAGGGTCTGAGCTCCCTGGATGGGGCTTTCTAGCATCAGTCAGAGGAACATCTCTTATTCTAAGGCAGTTGGTAGGACTAGGGTATGGTACCTTGACAGGCAGACATGAAGATTTGACCATCTTTGCTGTAGATGCCACAGAAAGCCTTCTGAGAGTAGGTATCAGTGAAGCCCAGATCATTGGGCAAGAAGCTGGGGAAGCAGAAAGAAAGTGAGGGTAAGAGGAGCTCAGAATGGCTCCTGTCCCAGTTAGCAGCATCCTAACAGAGCTGGATGTGAATACAGGGGCATTCTTCCCAGCTTTGGGTATAAGCCTTTGTCTTTGATTCATTCTATCATCCTCTCACTTGCTATACTTTTCCCCTTTGCTCATCCTCAAAGCCTCAACCCCACATAACCTAACTTTAATATCCCTGAGAATCCTTTAACACTCATCCTTTCAAAGTTTAAGAAAGTTTAGACTTATCTGGCCCTTGGAATCTCTCCACCAAGCCCCATACTCACTGAGACATCACTCGAGACCGTTCTCCAAGGGAGAAGCTTCCCTGGTGGCAGAGGCCCCGTTCTCTCTAAAGGAAGGGATTGGGGAATATTGCTAGCGGAAACAGAGGGCCACCTCAGCCACACCAAGCCCCCTCCTCCAAAAATATTGCTCTTGCTACAGGAACGAACCCAGCACATAGTAATATGTCCCACCAAATGACCACTCAGGCTGGTTGAGAGCTCTCCAGCCCCAGCACTTGAGGCTTCCTTGGAAAGTTTACTTCCCTTTTCTCTGGGATTGTGGCTTCTGGCTGCACTGATAGTCCTGCGGCTAGACTGGCTGGATGAGGAGAGGCCTACCTGGTGCAGCATTTGAGGAAAGCTGAGCTCCCGGGCTGCCCGCCTAAGCCCCAGCCGCCCCGTGGCCAATTCCACTTGTGTCTTGATCTCACTGCATTCCAGCTCTCGGGTGTCAGGGGTTGCATCCACTGTGAGCACCAAAGAGAAGTTTCATCCTAGGTCTTTTCCAGCCCCAGCAGACAGTTAGCAAGGCTGTGCTCAGCCTTCTCAATATGGCTGAATATACTGGGGCTGCAAAGACTCCCTCATTCCCTGAATTATCTCATCTTTTTCTTTCAATTTTTGCCGAAATTAATTTTTTAAAAACTTTTGTAGTGGAAATCCTTTGATATTAGGGTCTCTGTCTGCCTTTCCTCTTACCCGGTGGATTGTATCGATCTCCAAGACGACCATCCCAGGCACTGTCATGCTCTTCCTCGGAGTCCGAGAGGGCCTGGATGAGCTGCAAATTTGCTGCACCTCCTCCCTGCACCAACCTCACTTGGCCTCTGTGGAGAGAGCCCCACCCCCCATGATAAAGGGGAGGATCCCTTCCCCAGACCAACCAAATTCAGAGTCAATGGTTATGTAGTTCATAGACCACCTTGTCCTCAAACCCCTGTACTGTTCCCATATTGAGGTTTGAGGCTGACTAGACCGTGGCTGTTATTTTGTCTCCTATAAGACACACCAGGAGGCTAATTTTCACTCTTACAAGAGGAGTAGAAAACCCCAGCATTGCATGGATGTTGACTGATCTACTAAGTTGACTTCCCAGAGAGTTAGAAATTCTGAGAGCATTTCCTTCTGAGTCTCTCTGCCCAAGGAGTCTAGCATAGGACATGGTTTTCTGAAGGGATTCTCAAGCCTGTCTTCTCCCTCAAGGAGCCATAGCTAAGAACCAAAGCCAGTTGCACCCCCTTTCCAGTCAATTGCTGGTAGTCACTTCCCTCAAAGCATTCTTTCTTCAGGAACAGGATTAGAGTTAGGTTAATTTAAACTTGTTTTTCAAGTAAATCCAAATGGCCTCATATCATGTGTCAATGACTTCACTTAAATTCAACACCCACATCCCCAACTCTTTTCTTCACCCCTCATAGCACTTCCTTCCCACCTCCCTCTTTTTTTCTTTTACTTGGAAAATAGGTTACATGTATGTAGTCATAGCTAGACTCCCTTGAATAGTCCCCTCAACACAAAAGCAAATCATCCTGTTGACCCTGCCTAGGCGGGTGCTGCCAGTGTCCAGCAGAGAAGGCTGTTCTGCTCAAACAGAACAGCTGTCCTGGGCTGATCCCATTCCCTGTTCTCTGTAACTTCCCCGACAGCAGCTGGTATCAAGGGACTGTGGTGGCGCCTGGTGGGGACACACCAAGGGGTAAGTTACCTGCGTAGGAGATAGGCCAGTACCTGGGCCAGATCCACATCTTCATCCTCCTCTTCCTCCTCCTCACTCCTACGCAGGCCAGCCCCTCTTCGGGGCAAGCCCTCGGAGGGGTCTCCAGACCCAGTTCCTGCGCTGCTACTATTCCGTGATCCCATCTTCTGGTCACAGCATCCTTAAGTCCTGTATGGGGACTCCTCCTGTCACCTCCTTGGGTTTGGTGAAAGCAAAGCCTGCTCTAGAAACACCAGAGTTTCCTGAGATCGATAGTAGCTATCTCTAGGAGGGCGACCCTTCCTAGGTATTGAGATCCCTTCTCCTCAGCCTGTAACAACTCCCAAGGCTTCGGGAACACAAACCTTTCCCAATCCTGTGAAGCAAAATAAGCAGAGTGAAACCTAGGGCTTGACCCTAGCTCACTAGTGAAAATCCTTTGAACAGGAATTTCTCAGTTTTCCACCTCAAACTCACCTATCAAAGTCCCTGGGGTGGGGGTGGATTCCCAGGTAACCTCTCTGGCGAACCAATCAAAACACCTCGCGGAAGGAAAGGCGCCTCATTAGCTTACCCATCTAGCCAATCAGAAGCTTTAGAACTCAGAGACCCCCTCGACGCCCCCCTTGCCGGCCAATTAGAGCACTCCCTTGCGAAAGCCGGTGGCAGCAACAACCAATGAGGTTAAAATTCGGCCTAACACCCCCCCCCCTTTGCCTCACGCCCACGTGGTGTTCCGGGGGTGTGTACGCTAAGCGGGGGCAGGCAGGGAGGAAGCCGAGAAGCACCTCCCACAGAGCTTGCGGTTACCGCCACGCGCGAGACCACCCACCAGCGAGAAGCAGTCGCAGGACCAGCAGCGGCGCGAGGCCTTGTTTACACGGACTGCCGCCGCAGCGTCGGCTAACCGCTTCTCCGTCACGCGCCGCCTTCGTCACGCATCTCCCCGCTCCGCGACCGGCGGATTACGGACGTCACGCGACAGCCCTGACGGCCCAGCCCTCTTGGCCAGCTTACTGGACAGCTGAGCGCGGTGATTGACAGACGGGCGGGAGAAAGTGCGCGAGGGGTTTGAGGGGAGGAGAAAGCGCGGGACCCAGTAGGGGCGACCGCTCCTCGTGGGAGGAGTATGTAGGGAACCGGCTGCTTCCTGAATATGAGACCACGGAACTAGACTAGATGGGCGAGGGGCGGGGCTTACAAAAGACGTTGGCGTGCTTCCGTGAGGTGTCTTAGCAAGGGATACAATTTGCTGTCGGTCCCTTGGGTTAGTTTGGCTTCACACTTTTCAGACGACCTCTAAGGACCTACTCTTTCCTTCTCTTTTCCCCTTTCTGCTCTAGCCTTTCTCTTTTCTTCGACTGCAGCTACTGCCGTCCCTGCCCTAAGAGGTGCCCGGCGCCTTTGGGACGTGTTCATGTCATAGGCCCTCACACCCTCCCTTCCGGACTTAGCTTCCGGAAGCCTTGTTCTTGTAGGGTTTGCCGTTTCTAGACCTCCTGTTAGCAGCTTTGGCAACTTTTAGGTGACCCCTGTCGGTCTTTGCTGACGTTCCCTAACACAGACGCGGGTCTCCTTTGGCCTTTACTTTTTGTCTGTTCCCCTCAGCCGCCCCCTGGGCCCTCTGGGATTTGCGGACTTTCCTTAGACCTTCTGTCCTTCTGCTGCCTCTCCAGGCCGGTCCTGGCGCGCGGCGCCTCCTACCCCGGTCCTCCGGGTTTATGAGTAACTCGGCTAAGTCCAAGGCCGCGACTTGTGTATTTTGGGATCCTTGCCCTTGCTGGGGTTGGGTATGTGTGTCTGTGGGGGGACTGTTGATTGTCCGTGCCGGGCGCGTAGATCTGGGGTCCGAGGTGCACCTCAGCAACCCCAGACAGCACTCTCTTAGAAGTGTTGTCATCTGTCCCCCTCCCAGTGCCGCCTCGGGGCAGGTAGGGGAGTGGGGACCCTTAGTTTCCCTGGGCTCATTCTCCCTGGGAGGGCGAAGGTGTGGTTAGTCCTTTGGGCGTTGCCTCCTGGTTTCTAGGTCTCTAGATCGGTGCTTATCACCTGATCACCAGGGCCGGCTTCTTGGGCCCACACTTGGTTTAATATTCTGCTATCACCCTTTGAAATGTTTTAAAAAAAATTTGAGTAAGTGCCCCACAATTTTCTCTTGCTCTGGGATCTACTAATTAAGTAGCCTGTTCTGCCAGTCAGCCATCTCCTATTGCCAGGTTACTTACTATCTGTCCTGTAGTGTTTATTGTCTCAGTAAATATTATATATATATATTTATAAATAAATTATAAAATAATATAAGCGAAAGTGTTACTACCCTCTGTGACCCCATGGACTGTAGCCTGCCAGGCTCCTCAGTCCATGAAATGCCAATCCTTTCTTCACCGTCTTGAGTCACCATCAGAGAATCTTAGGATTCTGTGGTTTCTGGGTTGTCCAGCCTGGAAAATTTGGAATCCTTTTCCAAAATGACCTTTCCCTTCTCTTTGCCCTTTAAATTCAGTTATTCAAGTCCTGTGGTTTTCAGAGTCATCACCCAACATCAAATTTTCATTGTTTCACACCTCTCCCGGTTAGTTGATCTCTGGAAGTATTCTTCTTTAATAGCCTTTAGTTCTTAAGAACCTACAACTGGTTCATTAGTGTTTGTTTCAAATACAAACTTCCAAGCCTGCTTGGCTCTTTTTTTACTCTTAGAAGTGCTGCGATCTGTCCCCCTCTTGTCATTTTTTTTGTTACTTCTGCCAAGCAAATATGGCCATAAAGTCCTTACTTACTTCTCTTCTCTGCACCTTCCCTGAATTTCTTGTCTGGGGGAAACTTTGTCTCTACCAATCAGACTCCCTTTCTCATGACCCAATAGTGTCACTTCTAGGAAGCTAGTCCTAGTCTATACGCCAAGTTTAGCATAAATGTTTATGTTCAGGAGAGCAGTTATGGATTGTAGTAAAACACTGGAAACAATATAGATCCAAGCACACTGCTACAGGATAGGATTGGTTCATATGGTAGACACAAAAATGCCAGGTAGCCATTAAAATGATGTAGTCTTCTATTATTATGTTGTGGGAAATTGTGCAAGTTACATTTTTAGGTTTCAAAAAGGTGGTAGTTCTTCTGGTGACATGTGGTGGATGCAAAAACAATATGTTTAAATTCTGCATTTAAAAAGTATAAAAATACCCAGGCTTATTATTAGACAAATAGTAGAGAAAGTCTTGCATGAACTAATATGACAAAGATACAGTATGAACAAATCATTATGGTTAACACAGTTCAACCACTTGAGGTCCACAGAAAACAAAAACTTCTGTTAAACTCATTTTCTTAACTCATTTAAAAATGACCTCTTTCCTCTTTTCCTCCTTAGCTTACAAATCTGTTTTAATTTACAAATGCAGTTTAAAGCCGAACAAAATCTATACTCAAATCTTTGAAAGATGGAACTTGTGTGTTATTGAATAAGACATTTTAAAGTCACAGTAAATGTTAAAAAGAAAAATCTGAGGTTTTATGGCCAAAATGAGTCTTGACATCAAATGCTGAAGAGTGTAAGATTTCTTCTCTTGATGCATCGATTGACTTTTGTATGTAAAAGATTTTTAAGCCTATGAACTCGATTATATCACTTGTGACAATAATTAAAAAATGCATATGAGCATTTATATGTTAGGATGTACTGTGTGTTTCATTGAAAGAAAATGCTGTTTCTTTAAAAAATAATTTTAATTAAGTCATTTTGATAAACTTTATTGGCCCTTCCTCTCATGAATTTGAAATTTGGCACGTTGCTTGGTGACAAATTGTAAGGCAATTTGTCGGTTAGGCAATCTCCACTCTCCCCACCTACACTTAAAGCAACAGAGAGATTTTTTAGTTAGCACCCATTTTAGGACTGGTTCTAGTGATTGCTCTGTAAATGTCAGCTAGTTGACTTCCTGTCTGACCTGCTTTGGGCATTTCCTGCTCATTAGCATGTCCACCAGGGGGCGGACTGGGCTTGAGAGGAGAGAAGGAAAGCAAATTTCTCTCTGGCTACCTTTGTCCTCCCTCTCCCCAGTCCCAGCCTGGTGAAGGCACAGAGTTCCTGGAACACATGTCCAGCTACAAAGGAACACGTGGGCAACACAAAGGAACCTTTTGTCTTCTGAAGTGATGGATGACGTGTGTTTATACATTCTCTTCTTATAGCACACTCAATGTAGAAGGAAAGGGGGAAGTATGCTGGTTTACCCAGGACTTAAAAGTGTGTTGACTATAAAGCAATTGAGTAATTACGGGATTTCTAATACTTTGGTGTCCTTGGGAACCAGAATTTTTTGTGTGGTGGGTAGGAGGTACAAATGTGATATGGAAGTTAAAAACCCTTTAGCTCTGAATTTGAATAGGAACTATCAGTTTGAACTCAAGAGGTGTTTTATTTTCCTATCCCTATCCACTGAAAAGATCTAGAAACAATCTAGTAGCAATAAACACTCCTACCACCTAAATTTTTTTTTTTTTTTCACCTAAATCTTAAAATACCATTTTCCATGAAGGAAACCAGAGCTCGGGGTAGGTCTAGGGTGCGTGTGTGCGTGCTCAGTCCTGTCTGACTCTTTGCGACCTTATGAAATGTAGTCTGCCAGCCTCCTCTGTCCGTGGGCTTCTGCAGGCAAGAATACTGGAGTGGGTTGCCATGTCTTCCTCTAGGGAATCTTCCCAACCCAGGGATCAAACCTGTGTCTCTTATGTGTCCTGCATTGGCAGGTGGGTTCTTTACCTCTAGTGCCGGGTCTAGGGTAGGAGATATACAAGGAAAGCATGGAACTTACCATACCAGATAGAAAAGAAGCCAGTAAACATTATCAGGGTAAAGTCAAAAGGACTCAGGAGCCAAGCCTATGGCCAAAGATGGGATAATTTGAGCATTATAAGGATAACTTAATAAACGTTAAGTATGTTTAAATCCTTGAGTTCATAATGGGTGTGTGTGTGTGTGTGTAACTAATTGGTCACAAATAAAAAACCAACCTGGTCATCTGTTTGAAGGATGATATGAAACCAAATCATTATTTTTTTAAATAACTAAAACATTTATTTGTGCCAGGTTCTAGTTGCGGACCATGGGGTCTTTGGTTGTGGCATGTGGGATCTAGTTCCTTGACCAGGAACTGGGACTGCTGCATTGGGAGCTCAGAGTCTTAACCACTCACTGGACCACCAGAGAAGTCCCCAAAACATTATATTGAAGATGGTAAATTAAGGAAAAGAATCAAGCAGTTATCTTGCTGTACCTGTATAAACTGTGCCTCAGGGTAATGAAAACAGAAAATAAAAGGAGTGTCCCTTTGTAAGGGAATTCCAAAGATTATGACAGAGTTTGAGGAGAGCTTTTCTGAAATCCCTAACAAATTAATGAATCTAGGCGATCAACATCTGGGCCTAGATTCAATGGTTAAATTGAAGAAAAGAGTAGAGGGGTAACCTGTAGATTAAAAGAGATATAAAAGGTATACAGTTGTTTTTTTTTTTTAATGGATAAGGTTAGGCTATAATGTCTAGGGTTCTGGATTTAGGTAATACAGGAAAAAAAAGCAAGGATGTGATTATCATGAACCATGGTGTCAATTTACACCAGGAAGGAGGGACTGTGAAGATGAGGAACGTGGTGGTGATGGTGGTGGCAAAGTTTTAGTGTTTGGCAAAGTTCTATTTTTCTGGGTAATGACTTCAAGGTTCGATTTAGTTTATTAAGCTATACTTTTATTTTGTACGGTTTTCTAAATCTGTGTTTTAGTTTAAAAAATAAAGTTTAATAAAATGTGTTAACTATATTTTATCATTTATCCGGAGCTACAGGGCATGCAATTTTGTTCTAGTTGGCAAAATCTTTTTTTTTTTTTAAATGGGGGCTTGTCCAGGCTTTTTATTTTTTAAAATTTAAAAAATTGAGGTATAGTTGTATTAGTTTCAGGTGTACAGCACAGTGATTCAGATACATATGTGTGTGTGTATATGTATTCTTTTTCAGATGTTTCTTTTATAGGTTATTACAAAATGTTTATAGTTCCCTGTGCTATACAGTAGGTCCTTATTTGTTATCTATATTTTATATATAGTAGTGTGTATATGTTAATTCCATTCTCCTGATGTATCCCTTCCTCCTACCTTCTGCTATGGTAACCGTTAAGTTTGTGTTCTCTGTGTGGGTCTATTTCTGTTTTGTGAATAAGCTCACTTGTACCTTTTCAGATTCAATATATAAGTGATAGATATTTGTCTTCTCTGTCTGGCTTACTTCACTTAATATGATAATCTCCCAAGTTCATCTGTGTTTCTGCAAATGGCATTATTTTATTCTTTTCTATGGTTAATATTCCACTGTATATATATACCACATCTTTATCCATTCATCTGTTGATGGACATTTAAGTTCCTTCCACGTTCTGGCTACTGTAAATAGCGCTGCAGTGAACACCGGGGTGCGTGTATCTTCAAATTCTAGTTTTCTCTGGATATGTGCCCAGGAGTGGGATTGCTGGATCATATGGCAACTCTGACTTTAGTTTTTTAAGGAACTTCCATGGTGTTCTCCATAGTGGCTGCACCAGTTTACATTCTCACCGACAGTGTAGGAGGGTTCCCTTTTCTCCACACCCCCTCCAGCATTTATTTGTAGACTTTGATGATGGCCATTTTGACCAATATTAGGCAATATCTCATTGCATTTCTCTATTAGTGAAGTTGAGATTTTTTCATGTTCCTGTTGGCCAGCTGTATGTCTTTGGAGAAACAAACCAAAAAAACGTTTTTTTGACCTTGCCATGCAGCATGTGGGATCTTAGTTCTCTGAAAGCTACTGGATTTCCAGGGAAATCTCCAGAGTAATTTTTAAGGCTAACACCTTCCTATTCCTGTGCATTTAGGTATGGTATCAGAAAGGTGCCTGGAATCCCAGTTCCCTGCCTCTTTCCAGGAAGGACTTTATTTCCAACCTATTTTCTTTCTCCTCTAAATTGTATTTACATTGCTCACTTGCCTCTTAAACTGTCAAGTCAGCAGAGTATAACATGCCTACAGGGCCCACTCTAATCCATATTGAGTGAAAAGGTGAGGACAGCTAACATATAGTCAATGGTTATTCCTTGTCAGGTATAGTTATGAGTGCCTGGCTTCACTGACTCTTAACCCAAACAACACTGTCAGATGTAGGCACATCCCCATTTTATAGCTGAAGAAACTGAGAGGCACCCCTGGCCTGAGTCTACTGTGTGCCTAACATCTCTACTATGCTACCTCTGATCATATTGTTTCAGTTATCCCATGCTGTTTATGAAGTTTTAATATCTGTTAGTGCAGTTTAAAATCTATTTTAGTGCCATGGACTCCATTGCTGTGTTTTAGCATGTAATCTACTCTGACTTTAGATTCCTTTTTGCTCTTTACACATTATAACTCGTTATTGGCTGTTTTCTATTAAAAAAATTTGGTGTTTCCTCCTCCAAGGTTTTCTTCTGAGGAATTTTCCATTTTGTGAATATTTGTCCTCATTTTGTGGGTACAACTTCCGTCGTACCCATCTCAGTTTATACATTCACTCAGGTGGATCCAGATCACGGGTGAAGTTACTCTCAGCCGTCACCCCTGAACAGTGCCTGTCACACAGAAGGTACTACGGAAGTGTTAGCTGCCTCAATATTGGATCAGCTCTCATGAATACTTTGTGAGTCAAAACTTCAGGGTAATGCAGGAGGAAGAACAGGTCTGAGAACTGACAGTGGAGCCGCTTCACTGGAGTGGGGTCAGAGGCTTCTGCTTCTCCGATGGGAGATTGGGAATTTTAGGCCTGGAGGCTATACTGAGCAGCTCACAGAGGTCCCTCCTTTTTAATTCCTCAGGACACCAGTAGATACTGTCTTCTCCCAGCAATTTCTACTTATCTGGCTCGGTGGTTGAGCTGCCTGTGAGAGAGATCCTTATACCACTGGGCCATGCCAGGGCAGGCTGCACTGGGACACCAGCTGCTTGGAAGAAGATTGTGAAATTAGTGTTAAAGGGAAGCCTGTGAAGACAGGCAGGAAATGAAAACAGCACAAATGTTATATAAATGAGCATTTCATTATTAGGCAGCATGTGGGGAAAGCTCTGGGGCCTGATCCCATAGCACCCAGAGGATGAGAGTGTTGTTAAGTTGCTCATAGTTTCTGCAAGCCTAGTGGCTTACTTATTCCAGGGGAGTTGGAGTAGGGGTGGGGGGTGCTGTGCCCCCTCGCTAGCTGAAGGCTCAGGTCACATTCTGCGCACACGTCCCTCCAAGGCCTCCAGTTCAGCCAGCACTTCCTTGGGCAGATCCTGGTTGACCTGTTCTGTCAGATAGCTCCGAATGTCACGAACCTCCTGTTGCCAAAAGTCCTTGGGGAGGGAGAACAACTGGGTGGTGTCAATGGCTCCCAGGCTGCTGAGATCCAAGGCGCCTTCCTTAGGCACCAGCCCGATGGGTGTCTCCCGGGCACTCTCCTCCCCGTCGAGCCGTCGGCAGATCCAGTCTAGCACCCGGGCATTCTCTCCAAAGCCTGGCCACAGGAAGCGGCCTGCCTCGTCGCGCCGGAACCAGTTGACGTGGAAGATGCGGGGCAGCTGGACCCCCTTGCGCCCCTCCATGCTCAGCCAGTGTTCAAGGTAGCGCCCAAAGTTGTAGCCGAAAAACGGCCGCATGGCAAATGGGTCATGCATGATGACCTTCCCTGGGGAGGGGAGCAGGATGGGTAAGGAATCTCCTTTCTTACTGGAGAAAAGTATCCTGCCTCCAGCTGGAGGAAGCTGTGAAATGTTGGTGGTACTGGAATATCCTTAAGGCAGGGCTAGGGGAAGGGAGTGGGGAAAAGATATACCTGGAAGGGGTGGGCAGGAGGAAGGTCTGGCTCAGGGAGGGAGAGAAGAGGCAAGGTGGGCACAGGAGTGAAGCAGGGAGGGCACTCACCTTTGTGTTCAGCCGCTGCAGTGGCCTCGGAGCGCATGGCACTGCCCACAAACACCCCGTGGCGCCAGTTGAAGGCCTCATATACCAGGGGGACTCCTGGGACACCAGGGCACACGGTCACAGGCAGCCCTTATCTTTGCACCATCACTCTATCCCTTCTGGTGATCTCAGCTCCTACTGTCTCCTAGGACCTCCACTGTGGATTTTCAAACCCCATGCCGCCCGCCTCCACCTTGATTCTCCAGGTGGGGGCGCTCTACAGGCAGACAGCTGTAGTTAGCAATCCAGGTTGAGGCCCTCTGAGCTTTAAATACAAGAGGGAGGTGTGCCCTGATAGGGAGCCTGACTCTTAACCCAGAAGGCACAGAGCCTACATGATGTTTACCTTTGGGTCTACGGCCTCCAAAGATGATGGCGTCAATGGGGACTCCCTCTGGGGCCTCCCAGGCGGGGTCTATGATGGGGCACTGGCGAGCCGGGGCACAAAAGCGAGAGTTGGGATGCGCACAGGGCTCCTTGTCACCTGGCAGAGCAAATACAAATACTATCACTTCCAAGGGCATGTCCACTCCCAACACATATACCTTTGCAGGCACTCTTGCACAATTTCTTTTTGCCTCATCAGCTCCCTGCAACCTTGAGTTGGAGGTTGGTAGGGAGAAGGGAGCCAGAACATCTCCCCTGAAGATCAAGTTATTTATCCATGATGGTGCTGCCAACTGAGTTATGGGAGAAAAGAATGGGAGAGGAACTGGGGTTTAGCAGGATATTAATGTTTATGCTAAGTTACAGAACTTGGCCAGTGCTCAAGGGAATGGGGTTAAATACTGTCGTAGAGTTATAATAGAAATTTTGCCCCAGAAACTCTTCTTTTATGAGATTATTATTTAAATAAACACTCAAACCTAAAGCAAAAACTGAGACTGTCAGGTCAGTATTTCAGATAACTGACTTTCCATCAGCAAATGGCGGAAGACAGAATTTCCTGAGTTATCAAAATGCAAACAGGAACTAATTTTAAAGCTAGCAGTATTTTGGTAATTTCCCTGGGTCTGCTTAGACCCTGCTGGAGTGACAGGGCTTGAAGAACTCAGTTGAGGACGTAACCTGGACAGTGGTAACCTGAGGAGACCATTTTAGGCCCCTTCAGATGCATGGAGAGGAGTTGGGACCAAGTCAGTGGCATATGTATAAAGCCCCATCATGGGGGCCCTGAATGGGCACAGTGCTTTCTCTGCTAGAAGTTGCTGCTCAAACCTGGGGGGCAAGGGAGTCACAGACCCAGTGTACCCTGCCCTGCTCCAGCCCCAGCTCCTGCCTCCACTCTCATATAAGCACCATCCCTTACGCTTCTCTCTGGCACTTTCATCCCCAGTTCAGGACCTAGCTCAGGGTATTATTCTGAGAATTGAAGCTGGTACAACACGCCCTAGTAATACCCCTGAATCCAGAGATGATGAAAGGGTTGGGCAACTAGCCTGTGGGGAAATATGAAAGTTTCTTGGATTTCTCAGTTGGGTGGGAAGGCTGAGGAGGACTTAATGATGGTGTTAGAGAAAATGAAGGATGATTAGATGAAGAGGGTGACTGCTAAGCCAGCCTGGAAAACTTGAATGTAAGCTTCAGTGACCACAGGCCACCCTCCCCTGCTAAGCTCTTCTTTGCTCCCAACCCTAGATCTCGGCTCTCTAAATGCCAAAGGCCACTAAAAGCTGAAGGTCCAGAGTGCAGGGCTGGGGGAAGGGGAGGGCGGCAGGGCACTGGAGAGTAATGACAGGGTTGAGAAACTAGCTTCCAGGAGAGGCTAAAGAGCTGGTCTAACTTCGTTTGAAAGCACTGGGGTGAATATGTTGGAAGAGCAGGGGAAAGTTAACCATACTGACCTTTAGCCAATGGTTATTTTAGGGGGGTGGTGGTGGGGACCCATGGGAGGGGAGGGGCAGGCTTCCTCCTTCCTAATGGGTCAACTTTATGGATTGTGCTTTGAGTCCAATTCTTTCTGTAATAATTTCCAAGACAGCCCTTCCCCTTTAAAAACATTCAGCTTATATTAATTGAGAATTTACTATGTATTCAGCACTATGTTGAACCTTTTACATGCATTATTTAATTTAATCCTCCAACACCTTGTGAGCTAGGTACTGTAATAACTACCCCCATTCAAGTGATGGGGACCCTGAAGCTCAGGAGGTTTTAGCAACTCAGTCAGGCCACAGAGCCAATGCTTGGTGGAGCTGGGATGTGACTTGAGATCTTGCTTAGGGTTAGAAAACAGAACATTCATAACTCCCTGTGCCTCCCAGAGTTCCTGGGAGGTGGCTGCAGGTTGAGGAAAACTTTACATCAACAAGGTGCTGAGCCCCGGGTCTGACTAACCCCTCATACCAGGTTTCCAGGGTTTGCCTAGCCAGGAGGTCACGGTGATGCCAGGTGGAAGAGGCTGATCAATGCCCTCCCAATACACGCCGCCATCGCTGGTCTCAGCCACGTTGGTGAAAATGGTGTTACTCTGGATTGTGGCCATAGCATTGGGGTTGGTGGTGGCAGAGGTGCCAGGGGCCACCCCAAAGAAGCCATTCTCAGGGTTGATGGCCCGGAGTCGACCTGTCGAGAGGAGAAGTGAAAAAAAGGAAGAACTAACCAGGAAGAGTTGAGAGGCTCAGTCTTGGAAGGTCTTGCTCAGCTCCTCCCTGCCCTGAGCTAGACCCTAGATCTGAGGGGAAAGGCTCTGCATCTCCAGGGTAGGGGGCTGCCAGGAGGCAGGGGGGGTGGGGTGGTCGTTCAGGAAAATGTTCTCACTGACAAAGTTCACCCTGAGCAGTGAGGGGAGCGTCGAACCAGAACCCAGAGTATGATCTGAGGGCCTCTCACCATCACTGTCAAACCTCATCCAGGCGATGTCATCCCCCACACACTCCACTTTCCAGCCTGGCAGTGCCGGCCGCATCATGGCCAGGTTTGTCTTGCCACAAGCACTGGGGAAGGCGGCTGCCACATAGCGCTTCTTCCCCGCTGGATTGGTGATACCTAGGATCTGCGAGTTGGGGAGAGAGAGGACAAGGAAGAGAGCACCAGACAGAGGTGAGGAATGGTCTGCCTGGGAAGGACAGTTAGGGGTCGACAGGGAGGACCAAGGTTTATTCACTAATTGGGTACACCGCCTGGCCATGGGGCCTGGGGTGGCAGCAAGGGGAAGCCCCCCAACAGTCAGCAGCTTCAGACCAAAACTTCAGGCATTTGGGCTGAGTCCTTGGCCTCCAGTCTGGCAGTGGAGAGGCAAGGCTGAGGCTGACTGGTCAGGCCCTGCCCCTGGCCTGCCCGCCTCAGATCCTCACCAGGCCCTCACCAGCATGTGCTCCGCCAGCCAGCCCTCATCCCGGGCCAGCCGAGAGGCGATGCGAAGGGCAAAGCACTTCTTGCCCAGCAGGGAGTTGCCACCATAGCCGCTGCCGAAGGAGATGATCTCCCGCTGGTCAGGCACGTGGCCAATCAGGGTTTTCTCTGGATTGCATGGCCACTGGCTCACCGGCTCCCCTGGGGACAATGGATTCATGGGGCTGCTGGCAACGGCATCAGGCATCAGGGTGTCAGGGGCTGGAGGGATTGGGGTTGGCAGGAAAGACACTGGGAGCAGTGGTGTTGTCAATGGGTGGCTAAAACCTCCTACCTCATGACACCTGTCAGCTCCTGTGCCCCTATTCTTGGATAATTCTTCTCAATCTTGTGCAAATGACTTTGTCACCACAGACTCACTCCCAGCCCACTCCTGCTCTAGAACATGGGACTTCACTATCTCACTAATCAGGATGGCTAGGATGTGGGGTTCCCTCTGAATACAAGCTGGCCTCTGTGTCCTCCCCTGGGCAGAGCAGGTGCTCACCTTGCCCAGTCAAGGGTTGGCCCACAGAGTGAAGACACTTGACAAAGTCGCCATCTCCCAGGGCCTGAAGCACAGGTGTCCCCAACCGAGTCATAATCCGCATGCTTGCCACCACGTAGGCAGAGTCCGTGAGCTGCACTCCAATGCGGGACAGCGGGGAGCCCACGGGACCCATGCTGAACGGAATCACGTACATGGTTCGGCCTATGGAGGAAAACGCCCCCTGGATGAAGGGTTCCAACCTGTTGATACCTTCAGTGCCCCTGCATCTGTGTCCCTGCCCTGATTACCCTGCATGCAGCCTGGAAACCTCTCATCCACAGCTTGCTGGAACTCAGCTGGGGACATCCAGTTGCCCAGCTGCCCACGGGCCCCACCAGCCGGGAGTGGCACCGTGTCCCGTTGAGAAGGAGTTACAATCACCGTCTTGCTCTCTACTCGTGCCACATCCTTGGGGTCTGTGCGGGCCAGCCAGCTGGGGGAGAGCGGATATCAAGAAGATAGTGGCCAGCAGACTGCCCTCACCCCAGACCCACTCTTTCATGTCCAGCTTTGTCTCCAGGTCTTCTGTTGGCCTTATTTTTTCCCATCCATTTGCATCTCAGTTCTTGCCCCAGATTTTTTTTTTTTTAATTTTTGGATCTTAGTTTGCAGCATGCCAAGCACATGGGCTCAGTAGTTGCAGTGTGTGGGTTTAGTTGCTCTGCACCATGTGGGATCTTAGTTCCTGGACCAGGGATCAAACTCACGTCCTCTGCTTTGCAAGGCAGATTCTTAACCACTGGACCACCAGGGAAGTTCTCTCCCCAAGATTTTGTCCCAATCTAAGGGGTAGTTCCCTTGGCCCCCAGCCCTCTAATGGCCTGTGCCCTGGCAGAAACTCCCTGAATTTGTTAAGTAAAAAAAAAAAAAAGTAAAGGCTTTTATTTGTATCAACTTAACATAAAAAACCACAATAATTTCTGATGGTTTCCCTCAAAGCTCCATTCTGCTTATTCCATTGGCATGGTCTATTTAAAATTGGATTTTGTCTCGGTAAACCCAAAGTGGCCTCGTCCACGGAGCTGCCCCCATTTCACAGGTTGCTGGGCTCAGGACTTACCAATTGTTGTACTTAGGGAGTTTTCGGATGAGTCCCTGCTGTTCCAGCAGGGCCAGTGTGGCAGTGTTCTCCGCCTCGGTCCCATCACAGATGTGGATGCCCTCTGGGTGGCACAGGCGGGCACTGTGCTCCATAAAGTCTCGAACCTTAGCAGGCAGTTGGCCCAGATCTCCGCTGAGGACTCGCAGCGTCTGGATGCTACACCGTGACGCCCAACCCCAGGGGCTCAGCCTGTGCCAGCTAAGCCTGCAAGAGAAGAAACAGAGAGGTAATGGGCCAGGTGTTCTCATGGAAGATGGGCAAGTCAAGGGTACAGAGGGCTGGGCCTCTAAAGACGAGCTAAAGTCTGTCTGGGTATAGGCACCACGAAGAAGTCAGACTAGGTGAAGGAGACGGGTTCAGGCCATGTGTATTTTGTGGCCTTTATGAGGCTTAGTGAGGGTGTCTCCTGATTAGCAAGGGACAGGTATCACCAAATGAGCATAAAGGCACATGTCTGGCAATATGGAAGTATATGTTTAGGCATGCTGATGTTATTGTAGGCTTGGCTCATGCCCATGATTTACTATGTCTGGTCAATGTCTGGAAATGAGCAGGTGTCCTGTGGCCCAAATGTCAATAAATTGTGCCCAGGTGACAGCTTCATGTGTCTGGTGTTCTTTTCATTCTCAAATATAGTTTTGCATGCTGGAAGACTGTGAAAGCTTCAAGCAGAGGACCAGGTCTGTGACATGGTTAAGTCCCAGTTTTCTCAATTTGGGCCCTTGCACAAAGAGTGGGTGATCGAATCTCAGGGTTCCAGGCATTGTTTCTGTGGCTGCCCAGCGGCCCAACAAGGATTGCATAAAATGTTGCCACTGGGTAGGTAGGTATTTTCAAACTGTGTGGAAGCCTGACTGTCAGGGAATATCACTGGCTGGGCTGCATGCCCCAATTCTTAGAACAGAGCCCCTGGAATCTGTCCCTTCACACCCCTAGGAGAGGGAAAAGTAGGGTCTGCTCTGATTGGCCTGGACCCAAGGTGGAGTGATCCAGAAAGGCCAAGAAAGGGAAGTTACCCTCCTCCTATGCCAGGGCCTTGCCCACCAGAAACTGTACCCCACACGCCCAGTACTGCATGACCCTGTCCCTCCCTTGGCTCTCTTTCCTAGAACACAAATTGCCCAGAGCTTTGGCGGTGGGGTGGAGCATTAGACTCCAGGGTGCTCAGACTCACAGGGAAGAAGCCTGGGGAGGAGAGGACACTCAGGCTGTGCCTGGAAGCTGGGTGGCTTCACTGGGCAGGGCAGGGTGGAGACCTAGTGTGGCCCTAGGGGCAGAGGAGGAAGCCTTCTGGGACCTGTTCTGTTCTGCCTCTGAGAGTTTCCCCCAAGCATTAATTTTAAAGGCATTCAGCCTTGGGGAGAACCTCTCTCTGTGGGGAGGCTGCCTCTGGGAGTCTCCTGTGAAGCTCCCCCTGCTCTTCTCCAGTCTCTGGAGTGGGACCTTCTCCTTTTTCTCTGCTCCAGAGACCACCCACAATGGCTGGCCTAGTGGAACCAGCTGTGGGAGAGACAGCGGGTCGGCTCAGACTCTGAGACAAAAGCTGAGAAGGGAGACTACAGAGGGAAGACAGAAAGCTGTGAAAAGGGGGTGACAATAGACAGGCAGGGCCTGGGGGTTCGTCCTGGACAGGGGATGAAGCCAGCCAGGTAAGAATGAAGGCAACTTAGTCCCTACCTCTACCATGCCTTCCTCCTTCTTGGGACCCCAGACTCCTCTAGCTGTGCAGGGCTCCCCGCCAGGTTCCCATCCGGGGAAGGCCGGGGAATGGCTGTTTACCTTCTACCTTCTTTAGGGAGCTCTGAGCTCAGTCCCCAGGGGGTTCGTGCATCCTTGACCCCAGGGCCCTACTTTTCCTCACTGCAACCTGTGGAACCATTCACATCTGTACCAAGCAAAGGAGGAGATACGGGGATTCGGCCCCGCGAGGGCGAGAGAGGAGGGGAAAGGAAGTTCTGAGAGTGGCAGATACGGACGGTGTGGTCAGGGACCAGCAGAGCAGGGAGAGGGAGGAGGGGACGGAAACCGAGACACCCGGAGCGGCTGAGGCCGCCCCGATCTCCGGCGTGACGCACGACCCGAGAGGACGAGATCCAGACACACTCGCCACC
>NW_011495077.1:2547801-2552456 GCF_000754665.1 Bison bison bison | reverse complement strand
CCACTCGCCACCTGCCCGCCTCCTCCTCTCGGATGCAAAACCAGGCTGAGCGGGGCGAGCAGGACAAGGCATATGGCAGCCCTGAGCGGGCGAGCGCGGCGGAAAGTGAGGGTCGGCCCCGGGCTGGGGGTCGACTCACCGCAGGCCGGGGCGGTACACAGCGGCCATGGCACCTGCGCTGGGGCTGCGGGGTGGCCGCGAGAACCGAGCGGAGCCGGGGAGATAAGGAAGGCGGGGAACGAGGGAGCAGCGCCGAGAGCGGGAGCTCAGGCTAGGCGGGAGGCGCTTAAAAAGGAGGCGGGCCGGCGCAGGGGCGGGACCCAGCAGCGCCGGCGAGACCCCCTCTCTCCGCCCCCGTGCTACCCGCGGGTCCGCCCAGCCGCGGCCCCAGCCGCTGCATCCTAGCCCCCAAAC
The DNA here is from genome assembly GCF_000754665.1 of Bison bison bison. Classification (NCBI taxonomy): domain Eukaryota; kingdom Metazoa; phylum Chordata; class Mammalia; order Artiodactyla; family Bovidae; genus Bison; species Bison bison. The sequence continues at coordinate 2,552,042 of NW_011495077.1, read as the reverse complement.
CCTTGTCTCCCATTGGAGGATTGGTTCCTCTCCTCGGCTCCCCTCCCCGAAGCCCCGCCCCACCGGTCCGCCTTGCCCACTGCACATGATGTAATTTTGAGGACTCTTGCTCCTGGGAAATAGCGACTGGCAGGCACCGTGGCAAACAAGCCAAGAATTAGGGGCGAGGCCAGGGGCTGAACCCACGGGAAGCTGGAGGTTTAGAAGCCGGGGGCTGGGGCTTTGCCTTTCCCTTTCCTCCCGGGGCTTGGGCACTCTGGGCCCAGGCTCTTCTGTTGTCCAGGACTCTAATATCATGGTTCCCTCAGTCCCCAGCTCCCAAACCCCTGTTTCTTCTCCCAGAGATGAGGATTCTTCTCTGCCCTACCATGGTGGTAATGTCTCTCCACCCCAGAATCTCTTCTTTGGGGCTCTGGGCTGATCATTCCCTCCACATTCCCCTGAAGAACGCATCTGCCCCAACCAACCATCAAGTCCTTTGGTAATTTCTCAAGTTATGTCTCCATCCAGACATCTGTCTTCAGCTTGAGGCCCTGGGTATTATCCCAAATGCCATAGCATCTCAAACTCAACATGGCTATGGTAAGCCAGCATCCATTCCTTATTTCTGTTAATAGCACCCTGATGTTCCTTTGGGGAACCACCTCCTCAAACTCTGTGGTCCTGTGGCCTCTTGGGGGTGGGCTCTGAGCTTGGCCAAATTGTGTGTTCTTTTCTCTGGCCATAGCCAGTGGAAATGTTCAGGAATGGGGATGGTGTCTCTCTCTCTCAGGCTTATTCTGTCAGCTTTCAAAATGGGCTCCCTGTCTGCTGGGGTTGCTGGACTGGAGGAACCTAAGCCTGATGCTGCTGGGTGTCAGCTTGGCCCTTCAAAGGAGAAACCTGCCTGAGATGGAAGCCAGTCTAGAGGAAGCAGGCCGACGGACGGAGAGCAACAGATTCCTGATTCGAGAGTTCAATTCAGTTCATTTCAGTCGCTCAGTTGTGTCCGACTCTTTGCGACCCCATGAATCGCAGCACACCAGGCCTCCCTGTCCATCACCAACTCCCGGAGTTCACTCAGACTCACGTCCATCGAGTCAGTGATGCCATCCAGCCATCTCATCCTCTGTCATCCTCTGTCATCCTCTTCTCCTCCTGCCCCCAATCCCTCCCAGCATCAGCATCTTTTCCAATGAGTCAACTCTTCGCATGAGGTGGCCAAAGTACTGGAGTTTCAGCTTCAGCATCATTCCCTCCAAAGAAATCCCAGGGCTGATCTTCAGAATGGACTGGTTGGATCTCCTTGCAGTCTAAGGGACTCTTGGTGAACCCAGGCTGCATCCTGGACTCAACCTCATGTGTATGTATTTGGGACAATTTCTTCCAGTCCCTACATCCAAACTCTGTCTATAGCCACTCCACTGCAAGCATCTGCCTCTTTGTGCCTGCTCTCTGGCCTAAAGATGTACACACTGGTGGTGTCACAACCACCCTTTCAAAGTGATGCTGAAAGCCCAGCTTGTCTGTACACTGGTGCCGAATCTAATCTTGGCAACAGAGTTTTGGGTGAAGTAGAAAAGAATTAACTTTATTACTTTGCCAGGCAAAGGAGGCTACAGTGGGTTAATGCCCTTAAAACTGTGTGTCCCAATTTGGAGAAGATAGTGAGAAATTTTATAATAATTGTTCAAAGAGAGCATGATCAATTTGTGGATGTTCTTCTGATGGGTTGGTGGTGAGGTAAGTAGAAGTCAGCATCATCAACGTTCATCATCAACTGGTACATGCTTGTGGATAGCATACCATCATTTGATAACTTCTCCCACCTGGAAAAGTTTTCAGAATTTGCAAAATAACTCAATGATATTATTATGTATATCAGTTGCTAGGGAAACAGGACCTTGCCCCATAGTTGCCCTTAACTGTCTCCCTGGTCTTGCATCCCTTCCCTTCCCCAAGCAGTTCAAGTTAACAACTGCTTGAATCTGTCCATTGGAGCTCAGGGAAGGTCATGGAGGCTGAATGAGGGCTGTTTCCTATAATCAAAGAAATGGGGGACACAGAAAGTCTTTGCACCTAGGAGCCCCACGGAGCCTAGCTTGATATCAATAGGTCATCATCTCTTGTGCTCTCATGGTTCCCTATCAGCAAATGGAACCACTATCTAGCCAGTTGCCCCAGAGGAACCTGAATCAGTCTGGACTCTTCCTTCCTTATCTTCCACAGCCAATCACACACCAGGACCTTTGGATTTGTACTTCACAATTAGCTCTCAAATCAGTGTCTGTCCACTTGACCCTTGCCTTAGTTCAAGGTTTATCTCTCACTTGGCTTCAGACAATAGCTTCCAAGCACCTGCTTGGCCTCCCACATCTCCAAATGCTACTCCCTCTCCCTCCCACTAAGTTCTTCTCCGAACTTTGCACATAAGTGCACTTTGGAAAATTAAGAGAGAAGGATAGTGTTTATTGTATGGCCACTAGGTGCCAGGCTCTGAACCAGCAGTTTTACACGCATGTGTGTGCGTGTTCAGACGTGTCTGACTCTTTGCGACCCCAGGGCTGTAGCCCGCCAGGCTCCTCTGTCCGTGGGATTTCCCAGGTGAGAATACTAGAGTGGGTTGCCATCTCCTCCTCCAGGGGAATCTTCCCGGCCCAGGGATGGAACCTGCATCTTCTGGGTCTCCCGCACTGGCAGGCAGATTCTTCACTGCTGAACCGCTGGGGAAGTTCTTTACATGCACAGCCTCATTCCATTTCACAACAACTCTGTTTTATCGATGTGGCCACTGAGGCTTAGAGTTTAAGCCATTTTTTCAAAGTCACACAGCTGATCAGCAGGAGAAACAGAATCTGAATCCAAGTTTTTCTTTTTTTTTGAATCCAAGTTTTTCTCACTCTAGTTACCAAGTTGGTTTTTTTCCCCTGCAATTCTATATTGTCTCTGATTTATCATCAAGAAAAAAAAAAAAAAGAATCATAGCATTCTTAGGCTTAAAATTCCTTGAAGGCTTCCTACCACATGACAACTGATGTCTTTCATAATCTGGCTTCTGTTTATCCAGTGGTATCACCTCCCGCTCCTTACTTGCTGTCTTCTCTCCTATATGCCAAACTCTGCAGTTTCCAGAGCACACCTGGGAATCCTTTCTGCCTTTCAGGTTTAAATTAAACATCACCTCCCGTGTGAAGGTCTGTGTACCCCTTAGAATTAACATCTCTCTCATCTGTGTTAGCTCTATACTGTGTGCATACCTATATCTTTGAATTAATTGTACTTTATTATAGTTGTTTTTGTGTCTCTATAATCCCTGGGCCTTCTTTTAGCCTGACCCACAAGATGGTCCAGTGTCAGAGGAACACCACCAGGGGGCAGGGCAAGCCCTGGCTTGGTCTGCATTTTCTGTTCCCCAGGGCCCTCTGGTTCACCCCATGGATGTCTCACAGAACCTCTGCAGTAGATACTAGGACTGTGGCCCAGATCCCCACTTTAGAATCACAGCACTTATTGAAACTGAGTGGGTCCCTGTGGGACCCTCCCAGATACAAATCCTTTTTGTGTCCCCAGTTTCTTATTTGGAGGAAAAAGGCTTTAGCTTCCTAGACCTTCCCTGAGTACCAAAGGGCAGATTCAGGGAGGAGAGATAATGCAAAAACAGAGGAGGAGCAGTCCAGAAACGATAGTGTGGCTATAAAGCAGGGTCCTGGTTCCTCCTCAAGGGATATCAGTTCAGCTCAGCTCAGTTCAGTTGTTCAGTCATGTCCGACTCTTAGTGACCCCATGGACTGCAGCACGCCAGGCCTCCCTGTCCATCACCAACTCCTGGAGTTTACTCAAACTCATGTCCATTGAGTCAGTGATGCCATCCAACCATCTCATCTGTCATCCCCTTCTCTTGCCTTCAGTCTTTCCCAGCATCAGGGTCTTTTCAAATTAGTCAGTTCTTTGCATCAGGTGGCCAAAGTATTGGAGTTTCAGCTTCAGCATCAGTCCTTCCAATGAATATTCAGGACTGATTTCCTTTAGGATGGACTGGTTGGATCTCCTTGCAGTCCAAGGGACTCTCAAGAGTCTTCCCCAACACCACAGTTCAAAAGCATCAATTCTTCTGCACTCAGCCTTTTTTATAGTCCAACTCTCACATCCATACATGACTACTGGAAAAACCATAACTTTGACTAGACAGACCTTTGTTGGCAAAGTAATGTCTCTGCTTTTGAATATGCTGTCTAGGTTGGTCATAACTTTCCTTTCAAGGA
>NW_011495077.1:2547300-2547701 GCF_000754665.1 Bison bison bison | reverse complement strand
AGGAGTAAGCGTCTTTTAATTTCATGGCTGCAGTCACCATCTGCAGTGATTTTGGAGCCTCCCAAAATAAAGTCTCTCACTGTTTCCACTGTTTCCCCATCTATTTGCCATAAAGTGATTATGCCAAAGCCTTTGACTGTGTGGATCACAATAAACTGTGGAAAATTCTGAAAGAGATGGGAATAACAGACCACCTGATCTGCCTCTTGAGAAATTTGTATGCAGGTCAGGAAGCAACAGTTAGAACTGGACATGGAACAAAAGACTGGTTCCAAATAGGAAAAGGAGTACGTCAAGGCTGTATATTGTCACCCTGTTTATTTAACCTATATGCAGAGTACATCATGAGAAACGCTGGACTGGAAGAAACACAAGCTGGAATCAAGATTGCCGGGAGAAAT
>NW_011495077.1:2529969-2547006 GCF_000754665.1 Bison bison bison | reverse complement strand
GACGCTTACTCCTTGGAAGGAAAGTTATGACCAACCTAGACAGCATATTCAAAAGCAGAGACATTACTTTGCCAACAAAGGTTTGTCTAGTCAAGGCTATGGTTTTTCCTGTGGTCATGTATGGATGTGAGAGTTGGACTGTGAAGAAGGCTGAGTGCAGAAGAATTGATGCTTTTGAACTGTGGCGTTGGAGATGACTCTTGAGAGTCCCTTGGACTGCAAGAAGATCCAACTAGTCCATTCTGAAGGAGATCAGCCATGGGATTTCTTTGGAAGGAATGATGCTAAAACTGAAACTCCAGTACTTTGGCCACCTCATGTGAAGCATTCACTCATTGGAAAAGACTCTGATGCTGGGAGGGATTGGGGGCAGGAGGAGAAGGGAATGACAGAGGATGAGATGGCTGGATGGCATCACTGACTCAATGGACGTGAGTCTGAGTGAACTCCGGGAGGGGTGATGGACAGGGAGGCCTGGCGTGCTGGGATTCACCGGGTCACAAAGAGTTGGATGCGACTGAGCCACTGATCTGATCTGATCTGATCTGATGGAACCAGATGCAATGATCTTAGTTTTCTGAATGTTGAGTTTTAAGCCAACTATTTCACTCTCCTCTTTCACTTTCACAAGAGGCTCTTTAGTTCTTCTTTGCTTTCTGTCATAAGGGTGGTGTCATCTGCATATCTGAGGTTATTGTAATTTCTCCCTGCAATCTTGATTCCAGCTTGTGCTTCATCCAGCCCAGCGTTTCTCATGATGTACTTTACACATAAGTTAAATAAGCAGGGTGACAATATACAGCCTTGATGTACTCCTTTCCCAATTTGGAACCAGTCTGTTGTTCCATGTCCAGTTCTAACTGTTGCTTCCTGACCTGCATACAGATTTCTCAAGAGGCAGGTCAGGTGGTCTGGTATTCCCATCTCTTTCAGAATTTTCCACAGTTTGTTGCGATCCACACAGTCAAAGGCTTTGGCATAGTCAACTCAACAACACAAGTGAACAACCTCAAGGGATATATATAAAAATACCTTTGAGTTCTTCTGCAGCAACTGAGGCCCCCACCCAGGTTATTGTTCAGTTGCTAAGGTGTGTCGACTCTTTGCGATCCCATAAACTGCAGCAGACAGGCTTCCCTGTCCTTCATTATCTTCCTAAGTTTGTCCACCCAGGTGGAGAATGGTAACTTCAGGCTGAGCACACGATCCCTGGAACACAGCCCTGTTACCTCACCAGCAAGCAGTCAGAAGAAAAAATTCACACACCCTAAAGGCCCTACCCCAGATTTTGTGTATAAAATCTTCTTCCAGAAATGCACTGGGGTTTCTGAGCACGAGCCACACTTTCTCCTTGCTTGGCCCTGCAGTAAACCTTTCTCTGCTCCAAACTCCCACATTTCAGTTGGGCCTCACTGTGCTTCATGGGGTATGCAAACTTGCATTTAGTAACAGGTGCAGGGTGTGACCAGCCTTGTCTTACTCTGCATTTTCTGCTCCCCAGGGCCCTTTGGGTCTCCCCTTGGATGTCTCACAGATCCCCCGTTGTGGGTGCTGTGGCATGCTGCCCAGATCCTTCAGGATCCTGTCTCAGCTGCTGAGTGTTGGCTGCTGATAGTGAAGAGCTGAGCACTTCCCTGGGTACCACCTATGGCTGAAGGGAGCTGTCTTGCCAAATGTGCATGCCTCTTTCCTGGGGCAGCCTGTGTCCAATGGCTGATTGGTTCAGGGGTCCAGAGTCCCAGCCCCTTTCTCTCAATTGAGGACACTCTGAAGTTTCATCCTAGCTCCAGAGCTCCTATAGGGTCAGCTGAAGCCTCTGTTTCAGCCATAATGCTCTTCAGCTCTTCTCTCTATCCAGTGCTGCTTCCCTCACAGACTCTGAAAATCCTCCCATCAAACCACTTGTACACAAGTTTCCATCTTGGAGTTGTTATTTTTTTTTTCCAGCTTAAGATATCTCCCCAACTCAACTTGGATACTGCATTAACCCCCTAATCTGACTCTTGATTCCATTTTGGCCATCCTTCACAGTAGATCTGAAGTGGTCTTTTAAACACAACCTGATCATTCCACGTCCTTGCTGAAAATCCTTTAGTAGCTTCTCATTGTTCTTAAGGGCTTCCCCCGTGGCACAGAGGTAAAGAATCCACCTGCAATGCAGGAGCCGCAGAAGACGTGAGTTCGATCCCTGGGTTGGGAAGATCCCCTGGAGGAGGAAATGGCAACCCACTACAGTATTCTCGCCTGGAGAATCCCATGAACAGAGGAGCCTGGTGGGCTACAGTTCAGAGGGTCTCAAAGAGTTGGACATGACTGAAGCGACTCAGCATGTTCTTTTTAAAGTCCATATCCTAAACTTGGCCTACAAGTCTCTGCATGATCCAGCCCCACCCTCACCTATCACCATGCTTCCCACTTTGCTTGGTTTTTGCTTTTTGGCTAGTTTTTTTTTTCAGTTTCATACATTTTTTTTTTTTCAATTTCATGTATGTGTCTACCTCTTCCCTGCCCAGAGCCCTTGCATAGATTATTCCTGTGACTTGGAATCCCCATCTTCTCCACCCCTCCAGACACAGTCCCTTTTTACTCCCCTGACTAGTCTCAGTTTAATGTGACTTCCTTAGGCTAGTTGTTGCTGCAATGCCACTGCCTCCCCTGCCCCCACATTAGATTAGGTTCCCATGAAATAAAGTCTCATAGGTCCCTGCCCTTCTCTTGCATAGCGCGCATCTTCATATAATGAATTATTTTTACGTAGGACCATCCCTAACTAGAGGCTCTAAATATTTGAAATGTATGACTTAAACAAGCTAACAACTATTAAACAAATATTCTATTCTTCTACCTTGACAAATACACACATAATGGTCTGGAATTTGAATTCAAATTTGGATTTTGTTTGGAATTCTCAGGATTCCACAGCAGAATGTGGTATTGTGGGGGAAGGCATCTCTTTGGATCCACTTCTTTTCCCACCTCTGACACCATCTTCTACCACAAGGGGACTCCTTTGCATGCATGTAGACCTTCCTGTCTACACAGCCCAATTCTGTCCACAGTCTCCTGCCAATAGCCACTCCTTGGCCACCCCCTGGGTCTAAGGATGTGTATCTGAGTAGTGTGATCTACCCTTGGGAGGGCAAACCCAGGAAAGAGGTCCATGTGGGCCCTAGAAGTGGGCTTGGGGCCCTTTGCACAGAGAATTCCTAAGTATGTGGAGTATAGTCCAGAAGGCACTTGGGGTATGGGCAGGGGAGGGCTGGACTCCTCGCTGCAAGGGACATAGCCAGAAGAGGGCCAGAGAGATGCCTTCCAAAACACAGGGCCCAGGGCAGGGGCTATTCCTACCTGGGCCCAAGGGCAATAAACTGACATTTCCCTGGTTCATCAGTCTGTAAGCTTCACAAAGATGGGGCTGGTGATGGTCTGATTTACTGAGGGTCCCTAGTGCCCAGCATATTGTTTGGTGCAGAGTAGGTGTTTAATCAATATTTGTCAAATGAATGAATGTATGAGAGGTAAACCAAGAAGAGGTCTGAGGATTTGGATGCATTACTGATGATCTAGATTGTACAGGTTGTACAGGACTGCAAAACAGGGGGCGCAGGACAGAAGAGAAGGGCAGGGAACCCCAGATCACTGGCTCTGTCTCCCTTCCTCTCCTTCCTCTTTGTTCCCTGCCCCACTCCTCCAGGACCTTTGCCTACCTAGGCTCCCTCCACATGGTCTAGCATCCCTCTGTCTGTATCCTTTTACCTTTAGTTCCGTTGTCTACTGCTCTTTTTCTGTGGCCCGACCATCAGTTTGTCTGTTATGAATTTGTTTCTAGTTCTTGGTTGCCAGTCTTACCTTCCTCTCTCCCTTCTTCTGCCACTTTTACTCTTCTAGCCCCTTGTTCCCGTCACCTCTTACTCCCTCTTGATCCCCTCTTGGAAACTTTCTTCTCTCTTTTAGTTCCCCATGGCCCTTCGCCCAACTCTGCGTTTTGCCCATGTTCCTCTGTCTCCTTCAGTCCAGATTGCTGGGGAGCCCCTGACTTGTTCTGTCCTCTCGCCCAAGTCTATACTTACTGCCTCCTTAGCTAAGTCTTCCTGCCTCCCTTCCTCTGTTTTGTCCTTCCCAGAGTCCACCTGGTTTCATCTTTCTCATCCCCATTTCCCTGTCCCTGCTTGTCCTTGAGCCAGACAGTCTCAGCATGTAGCCCCCTCCTGCCAAGAAAACCTATGAAGCACCTTGTGGGTCCTTGCTGGCTACTGCAGGTTCTTCCCTCTGTGCCCTTAGTCCTTTCCCCTGGCCCAGCCCTCACCCCCCAGACTCCTTTCCCTGGTCAGTGGTGCCTGGTCTGAGCCCCGAGCGGCTCAACTTGCCTGAGCTTGTTTAGTCTGACTCCTTTAGCCCGTTAGAGGCTTAGCCCTCCCACCTCTCCTCTGAGCGCTCCAGTAAACAAGAGGATCAGTGCAGACCTGACAGCTGCTGGGGGGCAAGTGTCTGGCTAGACCAGACTGGGCCTGCGAAAGGGGCTGCAGTCAACACTTGCTATTTCTTCTTCACAGGGAAATTCTGAGGCCTCTTTCCTGTGGATTTACCTTAGAACCCCATTCCATGGGCATATGTATGGGGTCCCTAGTCTCCATGGTTCCCATTCCCATTGTGTGGCCTTGTTCCCAGGCCTTGGGTTTTGTTTGTTTGTTTTTCTTTTGCAGCAATAACACTAGATCCAGGCCATCACACCACCTGAATGATGACAATGGCTTCTGTTCCATAAAATGGAGGCCAAGTGTGGAAAGACAGGTGTCCTCTGATGGAATTCTTTATATGTATGTGTAGAGAGAGAGAGAGAGGAGAGACCACACCCACCCACCCACACACACACACACACACACATACCCCAGAGAAAGCTGAGTTGACTACAGGTATTCTGTAGACCAGGGGTTCTACTTTAGTGTTCATCAAAATAACCTGGAGGACTTATAAAAACACAGAGTTTTGGGATCCTATCCCCAAAGCGTCTGATTTAGTAAGTTTGAGGTGATTCCAGAGAACTTGCATTTTTTAACAAGTTCCCAGATGGTGCTGCTGATCTGGGGACCCCAGTCTGAGAACCGCTGTCTTCCGAATCCTAATCCACCAGCTCTTAACCTAACTCCAAAGGCTGGGACCCAGTTAATTTTTATAATTGATGATCCCTGGGGCTGATGGACACCCAGGTTTCTCTTTGGGTGGGGAAAGAAGACCTGTTAACCCCATGGAGTGTTTGGATGTCCTTAGAAATTAGAGAATAGCCTTTAACTCCTGGAGTTCTATTCTAGTACAGACTCTATTTAAACAGCTTCAGACAGGTTTAAACATCTCCTTGGCTAATACCTAGTATCCCTGTTCCAACTTCTACATGGGGATGATAGCTCTAAGAGGTGTTAGGGGATTAGGCTGAAAATGTAGGTCACCCCCCAGCCATCTGGGAACCAGGAGGAGTGAGAGAGGAAGAGAGCAGTTCAGAGACACACAAGGAAAAGGTGAGGGGAAGCAGAGGGCAAATGAGGGCAGTTTCAAAAGTGCCTTGGATGGATTGATGGTGATTGGATTTCAGTGTCCCGAGGTGGCCCGGAAGGAAAGAAGGAGCAGGGCTCCTCATTTCCCCTATGCTCCTGCTCCCAAGCTGCCTGTCCTGGGGCTGGGTCCCCAGCAATGAGAGAGGCTGGGAATAGATTAGGCAGGTCCTGAAGGGTTGTTTATCTTTCTGATGCCATAACTGTGAGGGGCATGAGGTGGGAGTGAGGTAGGCAGCAGAAATGTAAGGATTCCTGAAAACAGGAAACAGATTCAACAGGCCAGGTGAGAGTGGGCTTGGGAGAATTCATACTCCCCTAAAATACCCACAAGGCATGGCAGAGCCGTGAAGGCTAAGCGTGCTGGAAGCTTGTCTGGCCCTCTTTTCCAGTCCCAGGCTTTCAGTCGCCAAGGGCTGAGGGTTGTGTCTGCATGAGGTTGCCGATGGGGGCCAACATGGCACTCTGTACTGGGGAACGGGGAACAGTGAGTTGGACCATCTGTGATATGCTTTGTTGGGGAAGATGCCCCCTTCCCTTCCTTGAGACCAGGCAGACTTGTCCTCTCATTTCCTGCAACCCCCCAGGTCAACGAGATATGCAAATGATCCCCTCACCTCATTGGCTGGAGGCCTGAGAACCATGGATGACCTAAGAGAGCTGGCCCTTTAAGAGTGCCCAGTGGGCTCTGTGCCCACAGCCCCTTGTTCTGAGCACAGAGGTGCCAGGCCCTGCTCAATGGGGCCTCCATTCTCTGGGGAAGCTGTGCCTGCCTGGCTCTGACATTTGACCAATCATCTCTGCCACTCCTAAAGTGAGTATGTCTGAGGCCTCCCTGAGTGCCAGGCCTCTCACCTAGAGCCCCCTCCTCCAACACCTGCTATCAGCTTTTTGTTGGGCTTTTTGTTTTCTGTTTTCAGGAATCTTCACATTTCTGCCCCCTGCTCTACTCCCACCTCAACTGGCTTTAGGTCCCTCACTGCTATCACATCAGAAAGAAAAACAGCCCTCCTCACTTATGTTTTCATCCAACTCTATCTGGACACCTCTCTCTGTGTCTCACCTTCTCTCTGTAAAAGATAATTCCTTCAATGTGTGTTTTTGTTCCCATCCCCTCTACCCTCTCAAGGGTGAGGAGCTCAATAGATATGGCAACACCTGGGACAGGAAGAGAGAGAGGCCTTGTCCTTCCTCCTGCCTCTCTGGGCAGAACCTGGGGGCCTGAGATGTGGTTGGAAAGCAGCTACCTAGGTTTGAGGCAGGAAGATGGAGCCAAACTCTAAACCCTGGGGCTAAGTGTGTGTGTTAGTTGCTCAGTCGTGTCCGACTCTGCAACTCCATGGACTGTAGCCTGCCAGGCTTCTCTGTCCATACAATTCTCCAGGCAAGAACACTGGAGTGGATTGCCATTCCCTTTTCCAGAGGATCTTCCTGACCCAGAGATTGAACCCTGGTCTCCTGCATTGCAGGCAGATTCTTTATTGTTTGAGTTATAGGGAAGTCCCTGCCTTGTCCCTCCTGGGGCTGTTGGAACTGGGAGCTGGGCTCAAGCTTGGGACTTCCAGGCTGGGAAGTCTCTCCAAGGTCACCTAGCCAGAGGTGCCTCAGGTGGGCACATGCTCTGTGGTTGATAACGGAGAGGAGGGTTCCTGGGTGACACAAGTTTGGGATTCAACTCTGTTGAAGTTGAGCAGATGGCTTACTGAAGGACTTCTCAGATGACTATGTTGCTTGTGCTCTGTGAACCTGCAAGAGGTGAGGATTGGAGGTAGCATTTCTCAAAATGATCTGAGCATAGACCCCCTCCTTGGCTATTTCTCAGACTTCATGTTTTGCAGAACAGTCTTTGAGAATTGTTAAAGTCTAACTATCTTCCTTGAACAGAAGGGGAAACTGGGGTCAGAAGGGGAAGGTGACCTGTTCAAGTTCACATGTCTTAGGTCCTGGATGGAAGGAGGAAAACTAATCTTGGTTGGTTTTCCTTGGAGAGATTGGCCTTGAGGAAAGATGGTTACCACTCTGTCCTGATCTTTTTAGAATTGATTCTGGGAACTTTTTTCCTTGAAGAGTCTCTTGCTCCTTGATTAATCCATAGAATGAATGTGCACTGAGGGTCTTCTACATGCAAGGTGTTGGCCTGGGTGTTCTGAGAGAGGGAGGTATTACAGCATGTGATCCAGCTATATTAAAATCCACAGCATATGTGCCTTGCCAATGCCCTAAAATATACACATTCTCTGTCACAGTTAATTAAGCAACATTTTTTTAATTGCTTGGAAATGAAATGATGCCTCTTGAGATGACAGAGACATTCAGCATGTCCCAGCACTAAAGTTGGGAGTGCTGCCATATTCTTCTTGTTTTTCATAGATCCCAGAGGCACCAGCAGGCTGGAGGCTGTGCTATCCCCTTTCTCATTCAGGCTTTAAGTGGCTTGGCCCCTGGTCAGGAGCCCCTCCACCTAAGAAGTTGTTTCTTAGCCTGGAGGCGACTATGCAGGGAACAGACTGTGCCATCACCCCAGCTTTCCAGAATTCTGTCTCCATGGCACTTGGGCTTTGGGGGAGGAGACTGGCAGGAAGTCTCCAGGTGCTCTGAACCTGTCTTCTTCTTTGCAGGTGCACCCCTCTGAATCCAGCCCCAGAATGGCACTGCCTCCCAGTCCCCTGGCCATGGAATATGTCAATGACTTTGACCTGATGAAGTTTGAGGTAAAGCGAGAACCCTCAGAGGGGCGATCTGGCCCCCCGACAGCCTCTCTGGGCTCCACACCCTACAGCTCAGTGCCTCCTTCACCCACCTTCAGTGAGCCAGGCATGGTGGGGGCTACCGAGGGCACCCGGCCAGGCCTGGAGGAGCTGTACTGGCTGGCCACCCTGCAACAGCAGCTGGGGGCTGGGGAGGTGCTGGGGCTAAGTCCTGAGGAGGCTGTGGAGCTGCTGCAGGGTCAGAGCCCAGTCCCCGTTGAAGGGTCCCATGCCTACTACCCAGGGAGCCCAGAGGAGACAGGAGCCCAGCATGCCCAGGTGAGTGGTCAGTGAGAGGGTCAGAGGAGGGGGCAGGGTGAGAGGGGAGGCCAACCCAGAGAGGAAGGAGAGTCCCTGGAGAGGCTTACCAGTTTGGGAAAGGAACAAAGGACAGAGGAAGGGAAGTACTTTAGAAGATATCAGATAAAGAAAACCATTGTTCTGCACCCCCCACCCCTAAATAGAGAGAAATGAGTAGGCTCAACCAGGAGGAAAAGGGAGAAGACAAGGTTAGAAGAGGACCAACTGAAAGGGGAGAGTTGAGAGTTAAAGGGCATCAGGAATGATTGATTATGGGCAGGTATATAGATACTGAGTTTGTGGAAACCAGGAAAGGGTTGTGCATGGAATGGAGTGGAGTTGAGACTGTAGGAACCAGAATGAAGTTGGCCTTTTTAAGACTCGGTGCTTCCCCGGCACCCAACCTTCTCAGGAAGGATTGGGACTCATCCTATTAATCATAGACAGATGGGGGCGTTGAGGGCATTAAGATATAATCCAAATCCTTTGAGGGTCACAGGGTTGAGGAGCGAGGTGTGTTGGAGGACAGGGGAGCGAGGTGTGTTGGAGGGGCAGGGTTTGTCTGCCCTGGGACACACATAGGCCAGGAGCCCCGCTCAAGACCCCGCAAAGGCAGTGTGGGGTTCGGGTGCGCGATTGGCTTGCCCGAAGGTGGGTGGGAAACGCGGGGACCACCCAAAGGGGTCGAAGACCCTTGGTGATGGTGGAGGGCGTGTTGGGACCTGGAACAGGATCTAGGCTGCAGGATAGATTCAGGGGAAGGCGCATGTTTAGGTAAAGGTGGGAGCCGAGGGCGAGGCCACCGGAGCGTGGAGCCAGGCGGGAGCGGGCGGTCACCGGCGCCCCGCCGTTTCTCTCTGCAGCTGGCGGAGCGGTTTTCCGACGCGGCGCTGGTGTCGATGTCTGTGCGGGAGCTAAACCGACAGCTGCGGGGCTGCGGGCGCGACGAGGCGCTGCGGCTGAAGCAGAGGCGCCGCACGCTGAAGAACCGCGGGTACGCGCAGGCCTGTCGCTCCAAGCGACTGCAACAGCGGCGGGGGCTGGAGGCGGAGCGCGCCCGCCTGGCCACCCAGCTGGACGCGCTGCGGGCCGAAGTGGCCCGCCTGGCTAGGGAACGCGACCTCTACAAGGCTCGCTGTGAACTGCTGGCCCCGAGCGGCCTGGGGCCAGAGGCCACGCCCACTTCTTCCTCTGAGCCCCTGGCCACCGAGTGGTGGAGTAGGTGGGCGGGCGGTGCACACCACCCCGGAGGCGCCTGCACCATTCACTAGATGGTTACTGAACGCCTTCTGGTGCCAGACACTCCTTTGGATGACCACACAAGTATCCCCAAACTTCCTGGACCCTCAAGGCATGCTCTGAGATTAGATGCTGGTTGTTTCCTGGGAGAGGGGTCCCCTTCCCTCATGCAGGACGTGCACAGAAACCCTTCACTTTCTGCCTCACTCTATAGGACCAGGTCACTGAAATCTGCGGGGGTCAGTGCCAGGCATTGTGTAGGGGGCGGGCCGCAAGGAGGTGTGGATGACGTACAGTGAATGGGAGGTGAGGGAGTCCTGCTGCTCCCAGATCAGTTTAGATTTTAATACAAGGCTTTCAACCTGTAGTGCAGTAAGGTGGTAATTAGCAATGAGGCTGTGTTTTCATTCCAGGGCTTGTAACCTCCCCGTTTTAGGACAACTGCATTTTCAAGATTTCAATTCTCATTATCAAGACAGACCAGAAACTTGATTAAAGAGGCTTTTGTCCTAGCTAATCCCATGGCCTCCAAGGTCTAGAGCAGCAAAGGCCAGAGGAGCTCCAGGGGTGGTAGGTGTGGTCTGGGAGAGGACCCTGAGCAGGAGTCTGAAAACCTGGGTGCTAGTCTCAGCTCTGCCACAGGATACCTCTGGCATCTTGAGCAAATCACTGGCTCCCTGGGTTTTGACGATCTCATCTAATGCTCACTTGATTGGATGACTTCTAACACCTTTCCAGTTCTGGCCTCTCCATAGTGTGGAACCCCTAGAGACCTAGGGGTCTCCCTGAGAATCCCTCAACTCAGCCTCATTAAAGGGACTTCCTGCCCTGTTCCAGCTTCCTGACTGCAGCCTAGGCCCTGGATGAGACCATGCACTGGTTCTGGGTTGCTCCCTCCATGCTGCCTTGACCTCCAGACCTGCATAGGTTGCCCCTGCTCCCTTCTGCCTCTCTGAGGGCTGAGGTGAGACTTTCCCCAGCCTGACAAGGAGCTGAGAGAATGCAGCTTTTGTGAATTAAACTTGAAGTCTAGGCACAACCGTATGCTATTGGCTAGATGTTCTTGCGATTTAAGAAGTGTTTATTCTATATCCTTGCTCCAGGCCTATGTAAGTGTGTGTGTGCATATGTGTGTGTGAGAGAGAGAGAGAATGAGAGAGAGAGATACAAAGTGTGGTGTGGGGGAAGAGACTGGATAGCCCCCACCTGGGCTGAGTGGAGCATCACAGTTCTAAGGCCCAATGGAAATGGGGGTGGAGGGCGGGGATTGGGCCAGATGGAACCTCGCGCTCCCACCTCCACTGCATAGAAGCCCAAGAACAGTAGTGACCCAGCCAGGCCTGCCTGTGGCTATCCTGATGGCTCACAGTTGCCATGGTAACCCAGCCCTTGAGTTCAGCAGCCTACAGAGAGTGGGCGGGGCTCTGGGCAGAGCAGAGGCATTGGGCTGGGAGCAGTTACCTTAGCAGCAGTGGTAGGTCCTCTAAGGGACATAATAAATGGAGAGAAGCAGTTGGGTGTGGGGGAAGAAGCTCCCATATGTCTCTCTTCCTTTCTGCCCCCTCTACTCGCCCCCTCCCCAGCTGTCTCTTCCCATCCCTGTTCTTGTTCCCTCCTCCCATCCTCTAGTTCTAGCCCAGCTCATCCCTCCTCCACTCAGGAGCCTGCGATGAGAGTCCTTTCCTCCATCTCCATCAGAATTTTCTTTCTCTTCTCATTTCCCACCACTGACCACTGGTCACCTTCTTGGGCTCTGTCTTCTCTATGAGTGGCTCATGGCACCTTGAGCACCTCCTCCTCCATCCCCTTCCACTGGCATCCTTGAAGGGAGAGGCTGGGGCAGGGAAGGTCCTTCTAGGAGCCCAGCTCTTCTCCCGTCACTCTGGCTGTCCCCTGGATCCTCATGTGTTTTCTACAGCTGTGATCTAGACCCACCACCATTCTTGCCTGCCTTCTTTAACTGGCTGAGGCTCTGCACGACACACAGAAGGGCAGAGACGCCCATCCAAGGCATCTACTCCCATACACATAACTGGGCCATGTTTACACACCCTGGGGTCACAAGCGGGTCACATGGATACACCTCAAATGGAAGTTGCACATTTATGATTAAGTGTGGGCCCCTTATTCATATGGGCCCAGACTCAAGTTCTAGGCCTATTAATCTTCTTTGACCTTAGGTAAGCTTCAGTCAAGCCTCATTTGCTTTGTCAGGAAAATGGGGAAGATAGTGGTAACTACCTAGTGAGAGTGAACACATTTAAAGCACTAAACACAAAGCTTCACATGTGCTAAATGGCAATGTTTGTTGTCCATATTATAAAGAGTACACAGGGAATTCCCTGGCGGTTCAGTGGTTAGGACTCAGAGCTTTCACTGTGGGGGTCTGGGTTCAATCTCTGGAACTAAGATCCCACAAACCTCGAGGCACAACAACAACAAAAAATGTACACAGCTGGACTTCTGAACCACTAAAGGCCTATGCAGTTCATGAACACACACACACACATTCATGCACCAGGAAAATCAGGCTGCACAGACCTTAGATACCCACTCTGTATTCCTAACTCACTAGCAGACCTGCTTCCCTACTTCAGTCCTCTACTCCCCTCTTCTCAGCCCGCCCCACAGCTGTGTGGAGGCTGGAGTTCAGCCCCTGGGGGACTCAGCTAGGATTCTCTGGAGACAGCTTAAGAGGGCATCAACTTGCCCCCTTGACAGCCCCTTATTACCCTTCCATGTCTGGTAATTAACCACCAGGGAGCCTGGGTTACCCCCCCATGCCCCCCCACCGCCAACCCACCCCAAGGTTGGGAGGTGAGGGTAGGGACTCCTCAGATCTCATTGACACATAGATGGGGTGAAACTGCAGATACCAGACCGCCTGGGATCTCTGGCTCAGAGTTCAAAAGGTGCTGGTCCCCATTTCTTAGTGGTGTGTGTAGGGTGCTATGGACGGCCCAGTGGGCATCTGACATACAATAGGTACAGCTGAGGTGCTAGGAGTGCTTTCCTTTATTAATGGCCAGAAAGTCAGGATCACTGAAGAAAATCACTGAGGGGACATGAGGCTGAGGGGTCTGGGGCTTGAAGAGATGGGGTGGGGCTCACCACTCACTTCCGGGACCCAGAGGGCACACCTGGTCCAAGAGGGAGAGGCATGGTCTCTTGAGTCACAAGGGTCAGAACAGGCACCTGGGGGAGAGTGGGATAGTCATAAGCACCCTCTTCTACACCACACACCCAGCCCAGATGGACTCCACCAAGCCCCAACCTCTAGTGTCCCAGGACTCACTGAAAGACAGGGAGTGTCCGTCAGGTTGTCCGCGGTCATGGGCTAGGGCTGGGGGTCATGGCTGGCGTGCAGGGCCTGGGAGCCCCGGGGCTGATGCCCTGGCTGGCGTAGTACTCCACCACCTGCCGGGGCACCTCGGCCAGGACACACTTTGCTAGCGCAGAGGGTGAGGCCTGGGTCGGGGTTAGGGTGAGGAAGTGGTTAGGGGAGGTAGAGTGAGAGAAGGTGGGGCTCAGGTGGGGGGCGGGGCTTCGGGTGGCCAGCTGGATTCCGGCTCTTTCTTGGGACTTCAATCAGGTGGGAGAGATGGGTCAGATCTGGAGGGCAGGAGGAGCTGAGGAGCCCTTCAGCCGGGAGGGGGCTCCGGGCACTCACATCCTTAAAGTCCCGGAACGGCACGAACTGGACGATGTCGCGAGCCGCGGGCACCCCTCGGGGGCAACGCAAGGTACCATCGTCGCCGTCCAGCAGCCTCATGTCAGAGAAATCGGCATTGCCCACGCCCACAATGATGATGGACATGGGCAGGCGGGAGGCGCGCACGATGGCAGTGCGGGTCTCAGCCATGTCGCTCACCACACCGTCCGTGAGCACCAACAGCACCGAGTACTTCTGAGGACAGACAGAGTGGGGGAAGGGTCAGCTCTGCGGCCTTGGCGCCCCCGCCCCGCCCCACCCCCAGCTCCACCCCCAGGACACCTAACCGTGGCTTGGCCAGTGCTCTGCTCCCGCTGAGCTGGCCCCGCCACGCGGTTGATGATGGGGGCCACGTTGGTGGGGCCATAGAGCTGGATCTGGGGCAGGCAACGGCGGTAGGAGGCAATGACCCCCGAGATCTCTGTGGGCAAAGAGGTGAGAGGGCAGAGATTAGCAGGGAGCTCTTCCAGACTCCCTAAAGTAAGGAGGCATTTCCTTGTCTCAGGACTGCCCTGCTACCATGATCCTCACTAAGCAGGAGAGTTGGATGGTTCAGGTGCTGGTAGAGTTGGGTGGGCAGATATCTGGTCAGGGGCTGAAAGTCTTACCAAATGCAGGCAGACACTGGAAGCATGAAGGGGCAGGGAGCTGGGCCCGTGGGAATGGAGTCTGTGCTCCTGCATGGGGTGCACAGGAGTGGGCAGCAAGCTGTATGAAGGGAGGCAGGGCTGGTGGGAATCTCCTCTCTTACCTTCACATTCAGGATTTTCCGGGTCAAAGTTGATAGCAAAGTCATGGGACACCTGTGAGGGGAAGGCGAGGCCAGCCAGAGGATGTTTTTCCTTCCTGTCTGAGTCTCCCAGCATCTCCTCTCCTATCCTTGCCCAGCCTACCTCGAAGTTGGGTGGAATTCGAGCTCCAAAGCCAAACGCTGGGAACCGCTTGTCACTGGGGAGGAGAAAAGGCTATGGGGGCCCATCGGGCAAGGCATCCCTGCCCATCCCCCACCCCATCTCCTGCTACCTGTCGTAGTCCTGGCAGATGCCTCCCACTGCACGCAGGGCCTGCAGGTAGTGGTTGGGCTGGCGGGGGCTCAGGCAGTGCAGGGACTGGCTGCTCCTTGGGTCCCCATTGGAGGCCGTGAAGTCGATTGCCACCTGGTGGAGATAGGGAGAGGATATGCTGCATCCATGAGACCATCAGGGAGGCTAGGCCAGAGCTGGGTTCTGTAGGGAGGACTAAGGTGAATCTGAGCAAGCCCCCAGGTAGCCTCATCTTGGAGTCGGGTGAGGGGAGCAAGCTGACCACGCTAAGGCTCATTAGAGGTCCAAGTAAGGGCAGTGTGGATTCTGGGCTCCTCTGTCCACTAGGGCCTGGCCCCTCCCCCTTGGCTGCGGCCCCTCCCCCAGGCCTTTACCGTGAAGCTGATCTGGCAGCCCCCCATGATGTAGTCCAGGAAGGTGTGCACCTTCTCCACCTGGTGGGGAGAGGGCAGATAAGGTGGAATGCTGGTCCCTTGAGGAGGGAGCTGGGTGGGGCTTCTGCAGGGGAAATGGAGGGGCCAGAGTTTTTGAGGTTGAAGTTGGTGGTGGATAGGACAAGGGTTCTCAGTTTCCAGAAGCAGGGAAATGCTCTTTGTAATGAGGGCAAGGCTGAATCTGAGGTTGCCATGGAGGTTGTAGGGGGTGGGAAAGGGCTTGAGATGGGCACTGGAACTTACCGTGCACTGGGCCAGCACTACGGTCCCCGAGCTCTTGTAATGCTTCTTCTTGTCCCGGTATTTGGGGTTGATACAGTCCCACTGCATCTAGACCCCACATACCCCACAAGCCCAGGGTCTCATCATATGACCTTTCCTCCCCCTTGCAGTGGAGCCTCCCAGAGCAGAACCCTCATGGCTCAGTCCTTAGGCTGAGCCCTGAGTTTCCCACCCTCTCCACCTCGTATTGTGTGTGAGGGGCTCTTCAGCATCTCCTTCAGGATTTTCCCAGGGATCTTGGTGGGATTCTTGGGGAGAGGGGGTGGTCTTTGCAGTACCTCCTGCCCAGGGTTTGCTGTTCCTTCCTGCATCTCCTGGAAGGTGCTGGTGAACTCGCCAATGAAGTCATGCTTCCCACTGGAGTCATAGTCATATACCAGGAACTGAAAAGACAAGGGGAAAGGGGGATGGGTGGTCAGGATCAGAGAGGCTTTGCAGTGGTTCAGTGGGGGCAGGAGGAGGGACTCAGGGAAGTAGAGCCCTAACAGTCACTAGGCCCAAACAGATGTCCTCAACCTGTCCAGAGAAGCCACTTGCTGAACTTAATCCTTTGGCTCGGTCTAGTTGGGACTTGGCCTCTGATAGAAGGACCATTGATATAGGAACATTGAGCTGTGACTGGTTCTTTATCCCACAGTGGGAAAGAGGGAGAGGGAGGGGCCTGCACCCTCAGGTGGACGGTCTCGGGCAGAGGCTGGCTGCTCTACCAGGCTGCCCTTACTCGTGGGGCCTCACCTTGAGAGGCCGGTGGACATCACAGCTGCACAGGGAGTGCAGGGACAGACGGAACGGCTCCCAGCTGGGGTTCAGATTGTTCTTCACCACCTTGGAGTGGCACAGAGAGCTGGTCACCCCCGGTCTAGGTTCACCCATTCTGCCCTTCCTCCTGCCTTCCCCACGGCCTCAGGCACCCACCTCCGTTCTCCAGACCAGCTGGTTGCTCTGGTCCCCGTTGGTCTTATAGATCTCCATGAAAGGGTCAGACTTGCTGAACAGGTCCTGGAGACATGGGGGAAAGGGCCCCTGAGCCTGGTGAGGTCTGAAAGGGAGGCGCCTAACCCTGAGGCCTAGGCTACCTAACAGTGGAGATGGGGTCCTAAACTCTGGGGTTCCAACCTTGTTGTCCAGCTTGTGGGCTCTGAAGGTGAGCTGCACGTAGTCATTGGTGCCAGACACCTCTTCGGCCACAATCTGCAAGGGGGACACGAGTGGCAGGATTACCCCACGCCACCCCCACAAAGGCCCCATCCCTTGGGTGGGGGCCAGCCCTGGGGGCAGGATGTCACCATGGTTGTCCCTGCAGGGGTGTTGAATGCCCTGCCCAAGGGTGAGTACCGGTGACCTGGCCTACCGTGATGGTGGACTTGCCCGCGTTCTTCCCATTCTTCAGTAGCAGAGGCTTAGTGACCTTGGTTTGTGACACGATCTGGGGATGGAGGTGGAGGGAGACCCAGCTGTGACATCCCCACCTGCTTTGGCCAGGGTACAAGGGACAGGGCAATAAGCGCCCTTTGATCGCTCACAGGGGTTGCACTTGGGCTAGAACTGGACTTAATTTCCATAGCAACCTTAAGAGATCTGCACTGTGACCCCCCATTGTTTAGATGAGGACACTAAGACTCAGAGAGGCTAGATATCTAGCCCAAGGCTGCACAGCGGGTGAATGGTGGAGATGGGGTCCAACCCCCCCCACTGAACTAACTCCACAGCTTATTCTGTCTTCTTCTGGCCTCC
>NW_011495077.1:2521092-2529869 GCF_000754665.1 Bison bison bison | reverse complement strand
GGGGTGGGGGTGAGAATGCAGACCTGCCCCAGGGTGCACTCGGTGGAGCCGAGGAAGGTGTCGTTGCGGGGACTGGTGGATCCGTCCTCGGCGTCAAACACATGGAACTGCAGGGGCTGCTTCTCCTCGAAGAAGTACTCCAGGGCCAGTACGCGGGAGAAGACGGGGCTGGAGCAGGAGCGCAGCACCTCTGTGCGCTCCACCTGCGGCAGGAGGGGAGCCCACCTCTGGGAACCCGGGCTGCTTTGCTCTGTCCCGGACCGCCCCCGGTCTTGCCAGCTTTCCTCAGGTTCCCATGCCCCAGAGACTGGCTCCTCCCTCCCTGGGCTGAACCCCAAGCTTAGGGTGCTGCCTGCCCCTAGGACCATCAGCCATCAGGGGCTCTCATAGTTGGAAGCAGTGCCACTGCCTTTGGGGGCCGTCTCAGGACCCCATAGGACCCTGTGAGCTTTGGTCCCTGTGAAATGCTTTGTGTGTGTAACGATGGCACCCGCATCTCTATGGTTACCCACACAGACCGGAAGAGGCCCCTGAGAGTCCTGACCATCCCTCGTGGCTGCCCCCACCCAGCCTCCTTCCTTTGCGTCCCGGAGGTCCGTGAAGGAGAGGCCAGCCACTCTCACCTCCACCCACTGCTCATCGGAGTGGAGCTTGAGCAGCACACAGGGGTGGGGCTTGGTGAGTGTGTCTCGGTCGAGGAGGCCGTGGCAGGACACCCGCAGCTCCACTCTCGAGGCCCCCAGTGTCATGGCTGGGGGCTCGGGCACCCAGGCCATCTCTGGGTCGGACATGTCTCTGTGGGGACAGAGCAGACACTGGCCACTGGAAGGGGGACACCTGCCAGAGGAGGGGTCTGTCTCTGGGAGCCTGGGCCCCACCCCCTTACCCTGCTTCCCAAGGCCCTGGCATCTCATGGATCTTCTTCCCCCTGACCTCACTCGGCTTCCCCTGAGCTCTGAGCCTCTCACTCCGGCACAGCCCAGTGAGTGCTCTTGTCACCCCTGCTGGCCTTGTATGCGTGGATGGGGCTGGAGAGGGCTTGGAGGTTCCTGGCAGCCTTGGTTCCTAGGCAATCGATTGATCCACACTTTCTGCTATATCAGCACCTTCTGCTATTTCCTGACTGATGTTTAAGCCAGCGCTGCACTCAGTCTTGGCTTGAGGAAGCTGAACTGGGGCAAGGGGGTGGGGAGGGGAGTGGAGGGGCCCCGGCAAGTCTGAAGAGGAGGGTCAGGAACGGAGGCTGCAGTGGGCAGGAGGAGACAGGTTGGAAGGTGCCCTGCAGGGCTGTCCCCATCCACCTCCCCCGACTCACCTTCTGGTTGGCTGATGGAAAGGGAGGGGTGGTGGGCTTGCAGAATGAGCAGCAGAGCTCGGCCCCTGCTGAAAGCTTCTCTAGGTTCCTGGCAGTGGCTCCCACTATGACAACACTGGCTTTCCTCCCCACCTCCCTTGTTCTCACACTTCTTGGCAGCACTGGCGCTGTCTCTTAGCGACAGGATTTTTGGGGAGCCTCGGCCCCCTCCATGCTGCCCGTGGGATGCACGCACGCCACCCTCCCCCAACAGTGGTACTGAGCTTCGGGCAGCAGCATGCAGGGGTACACTGGCCCGAGTTCACGGCCGGTCCATCCGTCTCTCTGTGTCTGTCCACTTCTCAGGGTGAGGCTGTCTGATCTCATGTTGTGCTTCCCTGGCAAGTGTGCGTTGGTGTGTCTGGATGCCCCCACCCCGTGTCTATCCCCTAGTCGGGTGTCTGTCTTCAGGAGGCTGTGACAGTTCCTGTACGTCCCTCAGAACTGGGACCCTTCCCTGGCTGAGTACCCGCTCCCCACAGTGTGTGCCCTTCTGGGTATGTGAGGGAGGGTCTGGGTTAGCGGGGGTGGGCTCTGCCTTCTAGCCACAAGTCTCCCAGTTCTCACAGATCCCCTGAGTCGGGCAGGAGCATGTGATGGTGAGGGTATTGGGCAGGACTGGAGACCTCTCTGGGGGCCGGGGGCAATGTTGTTATGGAGACTGGGCCAGGCTTGGGCTGGGCTGGGGCTGGGCGAGGGATGAAGGGTGGGCTCACCTGGGCTCTAGTCGGGGGCTCCTCTCTCCGGCTCTCTGGCCCTGGCCCTGACTCCCTTGCTGCTCCAGCCGCTGGCGCTGGCTCCGGCTCCGGCTCTGGTGCTATTTATGGGGCCTGGATGGGGAGGGGTGGGGGTGCCGAAGCACCAGCTCCCCCCACTTGCACAGACCGGTTGGGAGGGAGAAGGGGGGCAGGGCCACTGGTTGGGAAGGAGCCACGGAGCCAGGGGAGGAGGGCGGGCTGAGGGTGGCTCAGAGGCAGGACCCCCGCAGACACAGTGACATACATCTTCCCCTCCTGCCACACCCACACCCAGCATCACAGAGAGGCACACACTGCGGTGGTGCATGCACACACACACATTCACGCCGGGAGGCGATGGAGACATACGCACCCACGACTCGCAGGCTCACACACAGTCTTGACACGAACAGGTGCCAGCACATAAACTCACCATGACACCATGACAGTTTCAGCCTTGGGGATGCACACAGGGAGACACACCCGGTCTCACGTCGCTCTCCACATCACATTTGTTAAGGACATTTGCAGTCACATACGGAAGAACACGGGGCTATACTTGTCACACACACACACACACATACCCTCATCCACGCCCACCAACCTGAATACAACAGAATGGAGATCTTCACGTGTCCCTTAAAGACCATTACATATCATGCTGAGCCTTGTAGGTTTTAGAAATCAAAGTTCCACCTTTTAACAGGGAGACAAGGAAACGGACACAATTGCTTAATAGCACACAGTGTCACATCCCGGTCACGAAGCCTCCTGAAGATAGGGATTTCCCAGTGTGGAGATATGCTGGACTGATTCCGAAGGCATCTTCCTGGTGCCCGTAACTACCCCCAACCCCGAGATTCAGCCCATATGGCCACATCCTGTGGGAGGGGCCATGCCATTCACTGATCTTGAGCAAACAAGACATTAGTCATTCCCTGGTGAGGCCAGGGGAAAGGAGCAATTGTCTGGATGCTGCACGTGAAGACATTTGGAAACATGGTGGTCTGGATGAGTACAACAGAAGGGTCACCAGGGCACTTCACTTTCCATCCCCAAAGCCGCTCATGTATTAAGGTGGCAATAATTTATTGAGCATTTCTTGGGTGCCAGGCACTGTGCCAGGGGTTGGGGCTACACTGGGGACTAAGACACAGCTCCTGCCCCTCAGGGAGGTGTGTGCATATAGAACAAAAATCCCACAGAGATGATCAGAACAAATGCACTGAGATATGACAGGCAAAAAGTATGGATCTATTGAGGAGGCAATGGGCCACAGGAGGAAGGGCTCAATTTGGATGAGTCAGGGGAAGGCATCAGGAAGGGCTTCACAGAGGAAGAGGCTCTTGAGCAGCATCTTGGATGCCAAGCTAGCATTTGTCAGTACACTGATGGGAAACAATTAATTTTAATCATTGATCTTCTCTCGCTACAGGCACTTCTGCTCACCTGCAGGCCACTCTACTATTGAGATTTCAGACTACTGATGGTGCCCCCGGGATGACATATCACCATTTAATTCCACCATTAGTGAGCCTGCCTGTACATAAGCACACATGCGCACACACACATAGCATACTGCTCCCAATCTCCTCCTGGGACACCAGGACCTCCCCAGTCCCACTGTACCTCCGCAAAGCCCAACACACACTGATGCTGCTTTCTGCCACCTTGGCCTCTTCTGCAGCCAGCTTTCAGCCCAGACCCTGCAAATGACACCCCACTGCCTGGGGGCTTCTGCGTCCCCTCCCACCCAGCAGCTCTCAGCAGTCTTTCCTGCCTCTTCCCTTAGAGCTCTAGCCCCATCTCTTGGGGGATGGTCCTCACTTTTCCACTGTGGGGGCTTGAGGGAAGGGGAGCAGCTGGTGGGGAATGGGAGCAGAGAATGAGGAAGGCAACAGAGACTCAGGCAGGCAGTGATTTTGGTTTTTTATTCTATACAAGTGGAGAGAGAGCCCCTGGGGATAGAGAGACAGATCTGCCCTCCCAGGAGAGGAGATCTGCAAAGCAAGCAGAGCCTCCCTCTCTCCAGGCTGCTCCCTGACTTCTGGTCCCCCATGCCTCATCCTGCACCCCTGGGACAGGGGCTGGCAGAGGGGCCGGGGGTGTGGGGGCGGGTGGGGGTCGGAGTCCTTGTGAGGCACATGTCGAGAGGAGGGCTGGGGAGGGTGCCGTAGCGACTGTCAGTCTGTTCCCGGCTCGCTGGTTCCTGCTGGGAAAATCCAGGGAACCCTGTCTCCCCAGCAAGGAGAGCCAGCCGCCCCGTGCGGGGGCACTGCATCAGATGGATGGGTGGGCAGGGGGACCACCCTCTCACCGCCCCTCTGGCACCTGTGGGGTCAGGGGGCTGTCTTCTGTCAGGTTCCAGCTTGTCACAGGATTGCGCCCGCCGTGTCCGCTTAGGCTTCAGGGGGGCAGTCCGGCGACCTGGATCTGGGGGCCCTGCAATGACAGTCAAGGCAGGCCTAGCATGTGAGTGGGGCTCCCGGGCTGGGCGCTCAACCAGGCCATGGCTCCTGGTTGTCTGCCACTCATCCTGTGCCCAGGAAGAGACCCGAGGGGAGGGGCAGCGAGGCCCCAGAGGTGCCCCAGCCCCTCTAGCAGGTGGCGCACCTTGGATCTCAGGCTCCTCTTGGTCTTGCTGTGAGCCCAGCTGCAGCCGGGGTTTGTTCATTCCTGGGGCTGCACCCCCAGTCTCGACCTCCTCCCGGCCCCCTGGCTCCTGTGGGGGCCGGCGGCCCCTGGGCACAGCCACGGGCTTTGGGGGCTTCAGAGTTAATGGAGGGTCCTGCAGCTGGCAAAGAAGGAAGCTGGGTCAGTTAGATTGTCCTTTTGCTTCATCAAAGGTCCCTCCCCACAGCCTTGCTGGCTCTCACCTTAGCATTCCTGGTAGAAACCGTCCTCTCTGGGAAGACAGCCCCCTCCTTTTCCTCCTCTCCATCTTGGGAGGCTGGGCTGGGGCTCTGGCAGCCATGGTTGGGGGCGCTCTCCTCAGCTGGGGGATGGGAAGAGAGGAGAAACTGCAGGAAAAGACATTCTTGCATAGCCCTCCCAGTCCCCTGCCCCTGTAAAGCCCTGGACGCCAGGACTTTCCCCTCCAAGCCCCTCTGCTCCTACATCTCTGCCTTGGATGTCTCCTTCTGCTCTCCAGTTTCCTTAGCCCTTGGTCCCCAGGATCCTCCTGAGCCTGTCACCTCTGCAGGGAGCTCGGGCTGACCCTCTTGAAGAGCAGGGACAGAGCCAGGGTCTGGGGCCTGCTGGGTTCACAGGCATGGTTGCCCATCCAGGGCTGCAGTGCCCCGGGGCCCTGCCAAGGCTGCAGCCTGGCCTTCCTAGGACTCTCTGCCAGTCTGATTTAGGTGGTGAATCTGAAGGAGAGGTGCCTGGCATTCTCATTGCACCCTAGCCCCGCCTTGTGGCTTTATGCACTCCAGACCCAAGGATACGTTACATGGATGGGATTGTCTGTGTGTGTATCTGTGAGGTGCAGGTAAGGAAGACCTGGAGGGTGCTGGCAGTAGGTGTGTGTGGGGGGGACGGGGTGCTCCCCCCAGCCCCCACAACCGTGGTCTCCTAAATGAAAGCTGGAACCCATCTTCGGGTGTCTTAACTAGCCTGCTTATGGGACAGGATCATCAGGGAAGATGTTCCACATGATGTGTTGGCCTTGGAGGATGGGGCAGGTGCCCAGGCACTGCCAAGCCTCAGGCCAGCCTAGCTCTGCAGGGCACCCTCACGCCCTAGCCCTGGGGTGGGAGTGGAGGAGGGAAGGGAGTGTCAACCTCTCCAGGGAGATTTGTCCCTGTCAGTATTGTTGGAGGGTCACATTCCAGGCCTGTGGGAACTGAGAATGATGCCAAGCTGACTGGTTTTCTGTTAGCGGCTCCCTAAATGAAAGGTGCTCTGAACCCAGCAGAAGGGAGGTGTCACACTATGATCCCCCACTCTTTATTCTGGAAGGTAAATAACTTGTTTGAGGTCAACACTACAGGTGGTGGCTGAGCCCAATCGAACGCCCAGGGTGTCTGACCCCCAAGGCGGGGGGCTCTTGCCCCTTCTGGTTGGCACCTTTCTGTGTGGGCAGAGGATGGTCTGGTGAGCTCTTTGTGGAGGAGACTGGAATGTTTGAGGTGGACCTGGTTGGTACTGCCCACCATTTCCCCAGCTGAGGTACACAGAGAGGCCTTCTTTATGGAGAGTACCATTCTGCTGATGGCCCCTGCTCTAGAGAATTCCCCACGACCATCCACACAGTTTTGTTCCTGTTGGCTCAGCCTGGCAAAGCACTTTTGTTCCGTGGGGCCTTTCTTTTGGATGTAGTTTTGTAAATACCCTGAAGCATCTTCACAATGTTGATATTGTACTGCCCCGCCTTGACTGGCTTGTCTGTCTGGACACACTTGGGCCTTCAGAGCTGCTGCCAGGAAAGAGGCTTTCCATACCTATGTGCCACGTGGCCTCTGCTCGGCGCATGGCACTGAAGCTCGGCTTGGTGCTTTGGGCGGGTGGCGGGGGCTTCCAGGCTCCAGGCCCTGGAGTGGAAGGAGAGGGTGGGAAAGGGAGAGGGGGGAAATGCATGTTGGGTTGGGCTGAGAGAGGGGTCAAAGGAAGGAAGTGAGGGCGCCCATTCTTACCTGCGTCATCTGAAGAACGCCGTTTCTGCCAAGCCTGGACGCTGCCCTCCAGGTCTGGGCCTGTGCCCTGAAAGGACAGCTGAGTCAGGTCATAAAAAAGTCTCTTCTGTGTGGGGACTGCAGTTAGCAAGGGGCTTCTGCTCTAGCATCTCATGTTATTGGTCCCTAGACACTCAGACTCTTTTCCTCAAAGAATGATACCCATACCACCCCTCGGGGACATAACAAATGGTTTACGTGAATGAATATACTGTTATTTTAATATGTGTTTATTTTATGTGTCGTAGAAAAAACATGACTAGTACAAGCCTGTGATTTTAAAAGATGATAATGCTTAGGTCCAGACTGAGTTTAAAAAGGTGAGTTGATTTCAATAAAAATATTATGTAAATGGTATGTGGTATAAGGTTAAAGCAGTCATAAAGCTGGTGATCAAGTCACTAAAATTTGGGAAGCCGCTCTAGAGGTTAAGTATTTTGAGGGCCACACACTTTACAAGGAAACAGAGGCTCTGGAAGGTTAAGTGACTTGTCCAGGGTTCTGCACCAAGTGTAGGGGCAGAGCCACAGCACACACCTTCCTCTCCAAAGCACTGCTCTCCACTGACCTATGAACCACAGGCCCATGGGGACGAGAGAGGGTAGGCCCATGGGGAGGGGAGGGTGGTAAGCAGGAACCTGCAGGACCCCCAGTTTGCCACTCTGGGCTCCCCTCACCTCTCGTTTCCCATCGAAGCTCCAACCCTTGGCTCTTCCCAACCCAGGAAGGGCGACGCCGTGGACCCTCGGCTGCTGTGCTGCCCCGGGGGCCTGGCCTCCCTCCCCAGGCTCTACCCCCTCAGTGCCCTGGAACAAGGTTACAGATTTAGAAGCAGTTTCTTACGGAGAAGGGGCTCCATACCTCTCCAAGTCCCCTGTCTGGAAGCCCTACCCAGGCCCTCTGAGGAGTCCTTCCACTGCCCTCATTTGCATGCTGGGAGTCTGGGTCACTAGGCTTAGCCCAAGGAGCCAAGGAGTGGAGACCTAGGATGACAAAGTTCTCCTGATCCCTGAGTTCTAGCATCCTGCCACTAATTGCCTGGGGTGATGGGTTGTGTGGGCACCAGGACTCAGAGCCCCTGCCTCACTTACCGTCTTCCTGCGGAAGGAAGGCCCCCGGCTCCCGCCAAAGGTAGGGAGGAGGCTGCTTTCCTCCTCAGGGCTCCAGCAGGGGGAGGAGTTATTGCCAAGGCTGGGGGGATCCGGGCTGGGGGGGCTCTCCTGAGTTGGGGGTGGGGGTGGGGGAGGAGGGAGGAGGAGCCCGGTGGTGGGGGAGCCTGGCCCCCTGTCCCCCTTGAAGCTCCGGGGCCGGCGAAAGTGAAACAGGCCTCGGCGCCTTTTCTTCTGCAGTGGAGGCAGTGGCGGTTCGGACAGGCCTGGACGCAGGGCCCTCAGAGTCCGGGGGTAGCTGGGCAAGGTCGGGGAGAGTTAGTGACTAAGTCGTGGGGAGAGCCCAGTGCCAGATGCTGAAGCCGTTCGTGGTTCTCAGAATCCCCCACTCTCTCTCATCTACTGTTCCCTGCTGCTCCGTAACTCTGTCTACATATTCCCAGGGGATGGTGTCCTCAACTTTCCTGTTGTAACCCTCCAGCAGTCTCTTCCCTCCCAGGGACGCCTTCCCCTCCTCCTCTCAGCCTCTCCAAGTGACCCAGTTCCTTCTGGAGAGAGGCTGCGGCATCTGTGCAGGACAGTGACAGCATGTCCCCTCCAGGCCTGGTGCCACTGTCATCCCATCCCAGGGCCTGCTACCCAACCCCCAACTCCTGCAATCCCACTCTGGTGGTTCATTCCAGCCCCATTCCTTCCAGCTGTCCTGAGGAGATTCAGACAATATGGGAACTAAGGGCTGGGAGGGGAAGAAAGAATGTGGGGGGAAATGTCCCAGAGAGACTGCCACTGGAGAAACCTCCCTGGGAGGTGGGTGGACACAGGAGCTTTCCTAGGGCCTCGGGGCCTGCTGAAACTGGGGGTGTGCCTGGATGCCCCACCTGGAGCTTTCATCCATGACTCTTCT
>NW_011495077.1:2508932-2520992 GCF_000754665.1 Bison bison bison | reverse complement strand
CTCCTGTTGAAGAAGTCCTCCAGCCCCTCATCCAGGCGGGTGGCCATTCCGTTCTCCTGACGGGTCCCAGGTACTGGCGCCTGCTGGGAGGAAAGTCCTGTAGGATATATTATCTGGGTGAGGAAGCCCTCCTCCCCTCTATTCAAGGCCAGCCCCCTGGGACTTGACCTTGCCTCCTCCTGACCCCATGCAAACACAGACTTCAGGCTACATGGGTATCTCAAGCTTGGCAGCTCTTGACTCTCACCAAAATGAGAACTGCCACTGTCCAGCAGGCAGATTTCCTATCTGTGACCAGGTCTAGCTCCATCCAATCTGGATGCTCCCTCTTCTGTTCCATGGCCTGCCTGGGCCCCCACCTGATCCCACAAGGCTAGGACCTCTGGCATTGGTGTCCTAGAGCTAGAGTCCCTGGCTCTGGCATTGCTAAGTGAAGCTGGTCCTCTGGTGAGGCCTTAGGGACTCACACTGGGCCGACCAGGTCCTGGAGGGGTGGTCCTGGGGGGCCGGGGCCGCCCTTGTGTTTGATGCCTTAGTTTATAGCCGTGAGTGGGCAGCTCGGAGAGACCTTCCCAGGAACCACTAGCTGCGGGCTGGCTGCTCCCGAGTCCTGAGAACCAGCCAGGGGGGATTCCCAGGCTCCCCAGCTGACTTTCCATGTCCTGAGGGCTCCCACCTGTGGGGACAGCAGCATTAGAGGGACTAGCAGGAGGGATGGGGAGAGAGAAGGTTGGAGAGGCAGAGATAAAAGAAACAGAATCAGTGCCATCAGCTAGGAGGCTGGAAGACTCACTAATGAAGGCAGACACTGGCCGGATCTTGCGGCAGCGTTTCTGCTTTTTGATGGCCATGGTGTCCTGCAGAGAGGGAGGCGAATGATGGGGCCAGGTGGCAAGTCCCAGGAGACTCACCTGGAGCCTCCCATTCCTCATGAAGTCTTCTCTTTAGGGTCCATCGTGCCTCCCCGTCCTCAGGCAGCCGAGGCAATGGGACAAGGGAAGAGGCTGGGTGGGATCCGGGTGAGGGGATGAGACCCAGTGTGGGGCAGAGGGTGGAGTCCAGGGACGTAGAAAGGGACGGTGGTTTGCAGGTTCAGAGGCAGGACCAAGGTTAAGGAGGGGAGTGGGGGTGCTCACGATGTTGGTTCCAAGCTCATCATCTGTGGTCTCCTCGTGGTCGTGGTTCCGGCCTCGGCCTCGGGAGGACAGATCCTGCCCTTGGCCTGGCCCCCCTGGTGGATCTGACAATGTTCTTAGCTGGGCCAGGTGTCGGGCCTAGGGAAGGACAGGTGTGAACAAGGAAGATCAAGATCCCAAGGAGGTTGCCCGCCTCCCAGGATCTTGATGGGGAGGGTTGGGGGGGCAGGTGGGTTGATGTGGGATGGGGTAGAGGGCCTCCCTGGGCCTGGTGGAGGCTCAGAAGTCTTACCAGGCTCTTGTGGGAGTGGTATAGCTCCTGCAGGATCTCGTCTACTATGGAGTTGGTCAAGTAGGTGACGACTGAGAGCTTCACTTCACTGTGGGCACAAGGAGAGGTACTCAGCTCCCCCGTCCCCACCTTGGCGTCTCTGCCCCAGCCTTTCCCAGATGCCTGAGAGAGTGGGCCAACTGCCCTGGCTGCCCACGGAAAACACAGCTGCTGTGCAAGGTACCGTGGGTCTACCACTCAGCTCCACCCACAGCCCTTCCAGCCTAGGGGTGTGTGGATGAGGAGGGTGGACGAGAAGGAACCGAGGGGAAAGAGGAGCACAGGGGCTCTGGGTCAGGTCCCTGGAGCTCCAGGGCAACAGACAGAGGTAAGTTGAGTTGCTGAGTGAATTCTGCTGGCCTTAGCTGGCATCACTGACTCAATGGACACGAGTTTGAGCAAACTCCAGGAGATAGTGAAGGACAGGGATGCTCGGAGTGCTGCAGTCCATGGGGTTGCAAAGAGTTGGACACAACTGAGTGACTGAACAGCATCAACAACTGCTGTAAAAGCAGGAACCAGTATTTCTTGAGCTTGCCTATTTCATGGGTTTGTGTTATAATTTTCCTTTGTTTCCTTGTCTTGAGAGGTGGTACCCAGACTGGAATGAAAGAGTGCTCTAGGGGCCACGAAAATGTGGGGGGATAAGCAGTGCAGTCCATGTACCCGTATTCTTTGTCCCTACCTCTGAGGAGGCTATGCTCTGTTTCTAGAGGTCACTTCCTGGGGTCTGTGTGCGGCTGTGTGTATGTGTACACCTGTGTGCACTGTCTGGACTCCTAAACCCCAGCTCAGCATTTACACTTCTAGGGCAAAGACCAGTCAGACCCTAAATAGCAAGGTTGCAGTTGGTTAAAGATTCATCTCTTATAATGGAGATTGTCATTCATTATTCATTGCTGATAGCTGGGCCCCGGAGTCCCTAAGTGCTCAAGGCCAAGTCCAGCCTGTCCCAGCCCCGCCCCTGCCTCTCACTCCAGCTTGTTCTGAATATCCTGTCCGGCCTGCTCCAGTAGCGCCCCGCGGATGAAGTTCCGGGGCACGGTGACACGCTCGGCCACGTTGCTCAGCATCTTGTTGTGCCCTTCGGCCACCCGCATGGCCACGGGGCATAATTCCTGCGTCAGGCTGACCATGGACTCCAGGATCACCTAGTGTGGGACGAAAGGAGGCCAGAGCCCCAAGGAGGTCAGGGCTGGCCCCACAACGGAAGAGACTGCAGCATGTCTAGCTCATCAAGGTCACAGGGCAGGTTAGCAGCAGAGCCTTGGACACTCAGGCCTCCCCACATCCTGGTCAGTGTTCCTGCCATCCTACCACATGGACACATGGACAAGGGAGAGTCAGTCTAAGGATCAGAGTCGAGGGAGAAGTCAGAGTTCAGGGGCTAAGGCTGAAAGAAGCAACAAACATCCAAGCCCAGTTTTCTGACAATGCCTTGGGGCAGCGGGCATGTAGGTGGTCTTCTGCACTTCCTTCTTGCCCACAGTAATCCCCCTGTGCTGACCTCTGCCCTCGGCTAAGGGCCTTGGTCAGCACTGGGCTCCTCCCCCCGGGACTTGCCTGAAGCTCCTTGTCCACAGCCTTGGACACCTCACTGGCCACTGACTCCAGCCTCTGCCGCACAGGCCCATCGTTGGCCAGCATGTGGCCCAGCTCGTAGAGGCTGGGAAACAGCTGGAGAAGGAACAGGGTCTGATCAGAAAGCCAGAATTGGGCCTCACTGGGTCCCTGGGGGGCCCTGGGCTAGGAAGGTAGATGCACGGGGCAGGGGGTGGATGCTCCTGGGTTGGCACGTGGCCTTCCTGTGCTCTCTAGACTGTCGGGGGAGGGCGGGGCTGCAGAATGCTCACCGCCCGGGAGTTCTTGGCATCCTTGATGAGATCCCGGGCGTAGAGCAGCTCGTCTTGCACAGGCTCCAGGGGGCACAGCCTCAGGGCCCGGACCTCCTCCTGCACCCGTCCGCACAGTCGCTGCAGCATCTGCAGCACAGTGGCAGGAGTGTCAGGGGGGACCCCCGCCTCTTCACCTTCCCAGATGGGCCCTGGGTGCCCCATTTCTGGGCTCCCTTGGACCATGTCGCTGGTGCTGCCACTGACAGGGCAAGGGTGACGTCTACCGATGGCCTGTCCCTTCCTCTTCTTGGGAGGCCATTCTTTTTTTTTTTTTTTAATTTTATTTTATTTTTAAACTTTACAATATTGTATTAGTTTTGCCAAATATCGACACAGGTATACCTGTGTTCCCCATCCTGAACCCTCCTCCCTCCTCCCTCCCCATACCCTCCCTCTTGGGAGGCCATTCTTGAACGCTCAGCAGAGCTCCCACAGTCCTGGGACCCCTTGTCCGAGACCCCTGCTGTTTGCCCACATGTTCTCTCATGTTTGGGGCCCACGTTCTGCATGTCCATTCTGTTTGCTCTCTCACACGCTCAGTCCAGCTGTAGGCACCTCAGGATGCCTCTCTCCCGACCCCTCCCCACCCCGCCCTGCACTCCAACACATCGCCCCTGTGCTCCCCGCATGCCCACGTGCGCCCCCATGTCCCGGAGGGAAACGTTTACTTGCTCGGCGCTGCTGGTCACCAGGCCCTGCTGCAGCCTGAAGGCCTGCTCCTGGGGGCATGTCTGGGAGTGATTGTTCCTCACCAGGCACCACTGGATCTAGAGATGATGGGTGGGTGGGGTCAGGACCGGGGCAGGCGGGCTGGCCCCTGCCCCTGGGGATCCACCCCGCTCAGGCCACCACCTTCTGCCAGACGTCCTCGGTGCGCTCGGGGGCGCTGCGGTAGGCTTGGGAGATGTCGCTCACTGGGAAGGACATGAAGCGCAGCGTGTGGTTGCTGTGGGACAGAGCGGCACAGCTGGGTGGGGAGGAGGTGGCAGGGCAGGCTCCTGCTGCCCACACCCACCTCTTGCTGACCACGTCCCTCCACGGTCCTCCTTAACGTTTCTATGCTATTAGGTCAGATGCACTGGATTGGGGCTTGTGAAGTTCAGGCTGGATCCAGGTACAGGGAGGCTGGGGGCTTGGTTAGGGCAGGGCCCTAGCCTACTCACCTCTCCAGGGCCCTCGCAATGTCCAGAAAGCCCAGGGCGGATGTATTGTTCCGATCCCAGAGGATAGTTCTGGGGAAAGGGTGGGCATCAGCTTGTTACCCCTCCTACTGGGCCTCTCTTAGGGAGCAGGGACAGCCCCACCGGGAGCCCTCCCACCTTTCCTAGTTAATGAGGCTGACTCAGAGATAGTCCTGGGACTAAGGGTCTCCTGGAAACTGGGGTATAAGCAGTGAGGCAGCAGGGAGGGCAGGTATGTGTGTTTGGGGGAGGGCTGGGGCTCCAGGTGAGAGGGTCGAGTCTGGGCCCCACCTGAGGGAGGAGTTTATCTGCAGGGCCTTAGACAGCATCTTGGCCCCGATGTCCTCCATGCCATTGCCGCTCAAATCCACCTTTGCCAGGCAGGTGTTGCTGCCCAGGGCATTGATGAGGATGCTGGTGCGAAGCTTCAGCCGGGAGTCTGCCACCGACAGTGACTGCAGGGACTGTGTTGGCAAGTGGGGGGTTGGACCCAGTCCCTGCAGCCCCCATCACTGCAGGTCCCCTCCCAGGCCCCGGCACTCACACAGTCCTCTTCCTGGATCAGCTGTACCAGCTTGTGGAGGATCTCCTCCAGGGTCCTGCAGGGAGTTGGGACTCAGAGTAGGAGGAGAGGGGGCTGGGGTCATGCTACTGGAGCAGCAGAAAGGTGGTCAGGGGTGATACAGTGAGCCAAAAGGATAAGCTGATGATGGAGTGGGGGTCTGTGGGTATAGGGAGAGGGGCCTCACTTGGCCTTGACGTTGAAGTTCTTTCCCAGGAACAGGTGCTTGAGAGACTTGTTCTTCCCAAGTGCAGGCACCAGTGTCAGGAGGTCTGAGTCGAACCCTGGCCGGCAGATGGAGAAGCCTGGACTTGAGGCCTGAGTCTCACAAGAGTCATCTGAGGGTTTCTCCCCCAGGCTCCAGGCCCCTGTCCCCACCTGGCCCCCAGGAAGGGAGGGGCCCCCACTCACCATTGTCTGACAGATCCAGGCTGCCCACACA
Organism: Bison bison bison; assembly: GCF_000754665.1. Classification (NCBI taxonomy): domain Eukaryota; kingdom Metazoa; phylum Chordata; class Mammalia; order Artiodactyla; family Bovidae; genus Bison; species Bison bison. The sequence goes on along the minus strand of NW_011495077.1, from coordinate 2,515,445 downwards.
GGTGACAGCCCCCAGCTGCTCCTGCAAAGCCTGGGCTCCAGCTGAGCGGAGCTGTAGGGACACAGTGGGGGTGAGGCAGGAGGCAGGGGTTGGGGTGGAAGATAGGGCCCCTCTAATGCTCAGAGATAAGAGGAGTCACACCAGGATTCAAGGTCAAATCGGGTCTCGAGTGTGAAATCAGGAGGCCCCTTCTCCACACCAGATCCTTCCCCAGGGCTCTCTTCCCTTCCTTCTGCCAGAAAAATCTCTGGGCCGCTGCTCTGGAGACAGCCTGTTCCTGCCATCTGCTGGGAAAGCCTGGTATTTCCCATCCCCAAGCGGTCAGGGAGGGGATACCGGAGACTGGAAATGACCTCTAGAAAGAGTGGAGGTGTGGTCAGGTTGTGGGGCTGCAGAGGGGTAGTGCAGAGGCAACATGGAGTCAGAGCTTGACTTAGGTCAGAGAGATGAATGGCAGAGGAAGGAGGGCTCACCTCACAGCTGCTGAGGTCCAGGTGCAGATCGCTGAGGTGACTGTTGAGGGACAGGCCCTGGAGCAGTGCCCTGTGGGAACAAGGTCAGCGGGTCCACCTTTACCCTTCGCCCCTTCTCCCAGGGCTCCCCCTCGGACGCCCCCAACCCTGCACCCACCCGACCTGAGGGCCTCCAGGGGCAGCCTCGTGGCCGACAGGTTGACGTGGCTCAGAGTGTAGGCGCTGCTGAAGAACTGCTTGAAGGCCGGGGGCGCCTCCCGGCCCTTCCTGTGGAGATGTCTGGGGTCAGCAAGGGAGGGGTTGCCCATGGCTTGCCCCTCCACTCCCCATACCCCTGCGCTCCCACCTGTGGGAGCAGCTGTTTCGCGCCAGGTTGAGGTAGGTGAGGTGGGAGCAGCAGCCGTGAAGTAGGGCACCCAGAAGCTGTGGGGGAGACAGGGCGCATCTCAAGGGGCAGCGAAGACTCCCTCCTCCAACCCCACCGAGGTCCTGGCGCTTCACCCTCTGTGGTCAGTCTGTGCAAGGCCCGCTGTGCCTGCCTCACTTAGCCTCTTCAAGCCTCAGTTTCCCCTCTGTGGAAAGTGGGTGTCCTCCCACCTGTCTGGCCCCAGGGGTGTGAGAGGCTCATAGGCAGTGGATGTGTTAAAGCCAGGGCCACCACAGGCTTATAAGGTGGCTGGTTCAAGTTAGGGAAGGAGTCCTTTCCCCCAGGGGGACTCAGCCCTGCGCTGGGGTGCACAGCCAGGGGATGGATCCAGGCTGGCTTTCAGGCACAGCTATAGCACAACCTTGGGCAGCGCACAAAGTGCCACACAGGGGTGAGCTTTGGGGTCGCTTTGGAATTTTGCTGAACCTGAAGCCGTCCTACCAGCTTGACCCACCTCTGTACTCAAAGAGAGTACAGAGACCAGAGAGTACAAGGTGAGGCAGAGACCCACCCTGGCCTCCCCAAGTCCCTGCAGGCTGGCTCCCCCATCACCAACCCCTCACCGAGTCGATGGTGCAGTCGGTCCCCGCCAGGTCCAGGTGTACCAGGGCATTGGGCTGGGCCAGGAAACTGTAGAGGGCCTGGGAAGGAAGGACAGAGGGGGCTGCAGGGGGAGAGGTGACAGAGCCCCTCCCCTCCCCAGGGCTAAAGGGCAGAGACTCCAGGCCCTGAGTGTATTTCTGCAGGGACTTGAGGCGCTGTTAGTGGACTCACGTTGGCCTCGTCGGTGGCGAGCAGCCCAGGGTTCTTGCTCAGGTCCAGGTACCGGAGAGAGCTGGCAAAGGCCGGGTTGGCCCCAAAGGTCTGGCCCAGCGCCTGGAGCCCTGAGCACAGCGGGCACTGGGCTGGGTTGGCCCCCATCCCCCCCTCTCCCCCTTGCATGCAATTCTTCCCCACTCCCCAGCTGTGCTCCTGTCCCTTCTGCGATCCTTGGGATACCATGTGCATGGGTGGGGCCTCTGGGACTCGATACCCAGGTAGTACGGCGAGGGGGGGGGTTAGGGGTCAGGGGCCAGAGGTCAGGGGTCCCGGGTCAAGTACCTCTAGGGGAGATGGCAGTCTTGGCCAGGCACAGTTTGGTGAGGCCAGTGGGGAAGCAGAGGAGCTGCTGGCTCAGACTGAGGAAACCTGGGGAGTGGAGAGAGAAAAGGGCCTCCCTGAGAGATAGGCAGTGGGGGCAGGCAGTGCAGAGTCAGACAGGGGGCTTGAGTGGAATGTGGGCCTGGGGTCTAGGATGGAGGTACTGGGATAGGGGCTGGCATCAGGTTGGAGAGCCCCTGTTCAGCCCTGGGTTGGGCTCTGGGCTGGGCTGGGGGGGTCTGCATTGTGGTGGGGGGCAGGATTCAGGGCTGGGGCTCACCCTTGTCCTCGATGGGGTTGTGGGACAGAGTGAGGGCATGCAGCACACAGCTCCCGTTCTCCCCAAACACCCCGGCCAGCTTCTGGACAAAGTCCCTTCAGGGAAGGGGAGGAAGGATGTGTTTGTCCCAGGCTCTGGGCTTCCCCTCCTCCTCCATCTGCCTGCCTGGCTGGGGCTGCAATGGTCAGAGGTCCCCACAGGTGAGGAGCAGCTCGGGGCCTGCAGGGAGCCTGCTGTCACTCAGGAGTACCTGGGAAGTGGTGCTGAGACAAAGCCCGGCTGCGGGTCCTCGAGACAGGAGCAGAGTAGTCTGCTCTGAGGCTGACGGCAGGAGGGGATGGGGCTCAGAGATACTGGGGAAGGCCGTGGAGCTGGGGGTCGGGAGGCTTAGGTGGGACTTGCTGTGTGCCCTCTTTGGGCCTCAGTCTCCTCTTCTGTAAAGTGAGGAGCTGGATGAGATGGTTCTACATCACGAGGCTACATCATGCCCTGAGGTTCTGGGACCCTAAGACTACATCAAGGAGCACCACTACCCAAGGAGGAGGCTGGCCTCACGTCTTAAGCCCAGCGTTGTCCAGCACCAGCTCTTCAAGGCTCCCCGACTTGCTCAGGGTGTGTAGCACCTGTTCTAGCACTTCAGAGCCCTGGGGACAGAGGGGGCCGTGTGGTCAGGAGCCAGAGAGGGCACTACTCTCCCGTCCCCCATTCCTCCTAGACCCTACCAGCCGCAGGTCTTTGCAGTAGAGTTTGGTGAACCATTGGTTGTAGGCCAGGGCTGCCACCATTAGGGCCAAGTCTCTGTGGGAAGATTGATGGGGGCAGGAAAGTGGTGAGCAGGTGACCGGGGCAGGAAAGAAGAGACTAAGGATGGGGTGGTTGGAAGCCTAGATGGGTGGAGGGCAGTGGGTGTGGGGGCTGGGAGACAGAGCCCAGGCTTGGTGGGGCCAGAAGGGAGAGGCTAGAAGGGCCAGGGCTGGGCTGAGGCTGGAATGCGGGGTTAAGTCTCTATCCCGTCTACTTACCGGCTCTCCAAGTGGCTGAAATCCAAAAGATTGAACTCTCGGTTATCCTCGGCATGATAGATGGTGTCCACATCCTTGGAGAGGTGGAACTGGCTCGCATCTGCTCCCCTCCTCCGTGGCCCCTCCCTCCAGGTCCCACCTGCCCGCCTGCCAGGTCCCTACCCAAACGCACCCATTGCACCTCTTCACGGCAGTGCAGCCCGTTGTAGTCGCACAGGGCAGCGTAGGTCTCAGAGAAGCCACCTGTGGGGCAGGAGATGGGCTGGCTCCTTAAAGGCTAAGGGGGTGGGGAGGAGACTTGGAGCATTCAAGGAAAGGTCGAGGTCATTTTATGTGCCAGTGTCTTGGGTTCCTGCAGCATCATGAACCTCCGAGGTCTGGGAGCTGTGGAGCCTCAAGCCCTATACACAGAGGACTCTGAGCAAGGGGCAGGGTGGTGTAGGCCCCCTTTCCCTCGAGCCTGCCCCTGCTCACCGCAGACACTGTGGGTGGTGGATGTGGAAGTCTCAGAGTTGGGGGACGTGTCTCGGGGCCCGTCCGGGGTGTCTGCATTTCCACGCCGGATTAGACTCCTGGAAAAACAACAAATCCATCCCAAGATGGGTGGAAAGCGGCTCTCAATTCTTCCTCTGTTACAGATTCTGGATCCCTAGGAAAAGCAGGACTGGGGACATGAGAGCTCTTCTCCTTGGTGTCACGGGGTCCCAGGACCAGGGGAAGGAGGGAGGGGGGAGGGGGCTTCTTTATTGTCTGACCCCTGAGAGACTCCTCCTTTGCCACTCACCCAGGGCCAGGGCAGACCTTGGAGAGGGCAGAGCTCACATGTCGTGTCACCTGGTCCACGCTCTCAGCTGATGGCAGCCGCATGCTCACCATGCCACGCTCCGTCTCCACTAGGATCTGGGGGAGAGGGAGCGGCAGGGACTCAGACACAGGTTCCCTCCTCCTGCTGGCCCAGGAGCGGAGCCCACGCTCCAGTGCTCACCTGGTTCTGACTGAGCGTGTTGAAGGCGCGGATCTCTAGGACATTGAAGGAGCTCTCCACCTGAGGGGTGGGGGCATGGGAATGTGCAGCTCCTGGTCAGGGCCTGGCTGCTGGGCTCAGAGGAGGGCACCCTGGGTGTTCTCCCACTCATCAGCCCAACTCACCTTGGCTGGGACTTTAAGGGGGAAGAGGTGGAGACGCCAGGAGGTCAGGGCCTTCAGAGAGGGGAAAAATAGAGCATCAGCAGCAAATGGTAGTTTCCTGGGCTCTAGTCCCCCTGCGCTCTGTCAGCGCCCTCAGTCCGTGTGCCCTCCCTGCCAACTGGCCTTCTGCTCTGAAAGTCCCTGCTTCTCTCTTATGCCCTGCCCCAGGTTCCTGGACATCCAGCCAGTCCAGCCTCCCCCTCCCACAGGCTATGTCTTTTCAGCACTCCTCCACCTGTCTCCTTTGCCCCCCAGGTTCCTTGCCCTTACCAGCCCAGGTGCCCTTGATTCCCCCTTCCTTCCCCCAGTCCAGTCCCTTACCAGTACTCGGTCCTCGAACTTCTTGGGCTTTGTCTCCAGCTTCACGCGATGTTGTTGGAGCACAGCCCCTTGGCTCAGGCACCTCCGGATGCTGTCTGCAGGTGGGTAGTAGGCTGCTCAGGGCCCCCCTTACCCTAGCTACCCCCACATACCCAAGGCCCTCCAGGGGCAGGGGCAGAGAGGAGGAGAGAGAATCAGAGAGAGATGAAGAACAGGAATTGAGATCTTTCCTTCTTGGGTAACTTTTTCTATTAGAAAGGCAGGGGTGCTACGGAGAAAACCCTGGCTTCTGCTGTCCCTGAGTGGAGGGACAGTAGCTGCGTGGCACTCTGGGAGAGTGTGAAGGATTTTCCCAACCCGTGCACTCCAGCAGCTGTCAACCCATACAGAGTGAGTCAGTGTGTAGGGGCGTGGGGGTGTCCCACTACATGCTTGATGGTCTGGTGTGGTGTCTGCCTTTTACTATGTGTGTAAAGAAGATGCCAGGGAGCTTGTGTTGAGGATGGGTAAGTGTGAATGAGTATGCAGTACTTGCAGTTGTGAAAGGGGCACAGAGCCAGCCAGTTCTCCTGTGGGTGGGGGGTAGGGAGGTAGGAAGGAGTTAGTGTTTAAATGAGTCCCATATCCATCTGCTGGAGAATCATCCAGATATCCCAGTGTGCGTGCGTGCGTGCCTGTGTGTGTGTGTGTGTGCAGTTTCTGTAAAGATGTGGGTACACACATCTCACAACTGTGCTTGTGTGCCTCTGGAGGTGTGGGAGATGGGCACAGTGTAGCATGCCTCTGAGTATCCTTGAGAGTCCTGGTCTCTGCGTGCGCTAGCCTGTGCTCCCACCTCTGGGGGTCAGGGTTGTGGCTGTGCTGGGGGGTCGGTCTTGGTTTGGAACAGTCTGAGGACCAGGCAAACAGGAGAGGCCTTGAGGTGTGGGTGTGGGGTAGAGAGCAGGGGGCAGGCTGGTATGAGGGTTGTTGTAGGTGAGCTGCAGAGACCCTGCTCCCGGTTTTAGTTCCAGTCCAAGCCCTCTTCCCTGACTCCCGTCTTTGCCCCCACTGCCTGGGCACAGCCCGGCTTCTTGAGGGGCTCTTTGGAGCCAGTTCCGGGGCGGGGCCGGGAGGAGGGAGGGTGTTGAGCCCAGAGGCGGTCAGGACCTGGGGCAGCTCCCATCACCCGGCGGGGCGGGCCTGGCCCCGCCCGGCGGGGGAAAGGGGACTCTCCGGCGGCGAGACTGGATGCTTCGCCTAGGGATGGGCCAGGATAGCTGAGAGTCAGCCCCAGGGAGCGTGAAGGGACTGCACCTGTCACTGAAGATCGGGACGGGAGGCTCTGGGACAGGTAGGTCCTGAAGGGTGAGGCGAGGGGGCAGCGGAGGATGCTCTGGGGACAGCGATGCCCCGAGCTGGGATGCAGGGGCAGGGGGCTGCCCTGGAACCGGGATGCATGAGGGGCGGAGGGACCGGGGTGTACCGCGGAGAGTAACGCACTAGGGCTGGGAGGCTCCCGGACGGAGCGTCCCAGAGACCACCGCAGCCTCGTACCTTGCAGCTCGCGGGTGAGCTCCGCGCTGGACTTGGCCATGGCGGCCGCTGCTGCCGCTGTTGCTGCAGAGGAGCCGCCGTCACCGCCGCCGGGGAGCCGCGGCACATGCTAGACCCGGCTCCGGC
>NW_011495077.1:2484918-2508832 GCF_000754665.1 Bison bison bison | reverse complement strand
CGCCCGGGCGGGGCCCGGGCGCTGAGCGATGCAGCAGCCGCGGAGCCCGCTCCTGTCAGGGGCGGCTGCGCGAGCGCTCCTCCCCCCGCCTCGGAGCGCCGGGTCTCCCGCCCCGCCCGGAGAGGTGCCTGATTGAGCATGCGCGCCGCGCCTCCGGGCCGCGTGAGACCCTGCGCGCGCTCGCGCCCACCCCTCCCGCCGGCTCCCGCGTGCGACGCCCTGTGCGTGTCGCCTTGGAGCCCGGGCTATCTCCCGGGCGGGGGCACAGCGCCCTCACTTTCCGTGTCATCCACTCCTCGGGCACCGTCAGCAGAACCTATTTCTTTTGTTTGTGGGCCTGGGTACCCCTCGCGGGGTCATCCTTGCCAGGCTCCTCCCTTTTCACTGCTTGCTCGGGACGCGTCTGGCTCGTCCTCGCTGACCCTCGAAGGAAGGAACTTGCGGCCAAGGGCGATGCTAGGAGAGGACCTGGCCACATCTGGGGAAGTTCGACCTTCCTTTCCCGCTTTCCCAGCCTCGGTGATCCCTGCGATGTTCTTGGCACCATCCCCGCGGGTGTGAGCCGAGAGTAGCACCTGGGAATTCCCGTGCCACCTCCTCCCAGCTGGCAGCTCTGCAAACACCTCCACCCTCAGCATTACGCTCAGGTCCTGGAGACAAGGAGGAGGGTTAGGAGGATCCAGACTTAGCATCTGGGAACATACTAGGGGAATCCAGTCCACTCAGACTTAACGCTGTGCTCAGCTATCACACCTATGCACCCTACACTGAAAAATGAGCACATTGACTCAAAGCATCGTGATCATCTCCTTTTTATTTGCACGTCATTTGCAAGTTGTTAATTTCCAACTCAGTTCCTTCCACTCCAAGTTCCTTCTGTCCCATCTCCCTCAAATTTCCCTGATGCCTAGAAAATAATACTAGTTGCTCTTTACCACAGTAGACTAAGCCCTCTCAGCAGGCCTGCCCTGTTCTCTCAAGGGATGTCTTTGTCCAAGGCTACAGCAAGCGTGAATCCTCCTAAGACCACACCTTGATAGCAGAGAATGCTGGAGCTTTTCACAGGGCATAATTGATTTGTGTGTGTGTGTGTGTGTGTGTGTGTGTGTGTGTGTGTGTGTGTGGCAGGGGGGTGTTATGGTGTAAGGGTAGCAGTATGCTAGGCAGAGGTGGGAAAGGCCAGTTGATTGATTCGGGAACAGGACTCTGGAGTTGGAGCCCAATCTCTGCCCTGGTAGATGCTCTCCACGTCCTTAGAGGTGGGATAGGCTCCCTCCAGCTACCACCACTGTCTCCCCAGTGATGTAGCTGGCATCTTCAGAGCACAGGAAAGACACGATGCCGGCACACTCCTCTGGCTTGCCTATCCTGGGAAGCAGGGAAAAAGGAAAGGAGTAAAAATCAAACAGGGAATGGAATTTGCTAAAGTATCAGGCAATTTTTCAGGATCAGTGAATTGTCCATAAAATAGGGCTACCATTATTATAAGCTGTTATAATTCAATAGAAGCATTAATACTGTACTCTGCAAAAACCACCACACATTATATTCATATAATATGGGGATACTTTGTTTTTTAGAGAACTCAGGACACCAAAATCCAAAGTTATATAGATAACCTGGCTATTTCATTCTTCCAATAATTTGTTTCACATGTGTGCATACTATTCAAATATCAGAGAGTCTGTGAGATAGTAAATGATTTGTTTAAAATGATTCCATTTGTACAGCTTCAATTCACAGACAACTTTTTCAGGAATCTATTTTTGTCTCAAAGTCATTTTGTGAGACTGTGCTAATTCTCAGTGTTTGTATCAGTGATTGCATAGTTAGGGAACACTTTAATCTAACTGCCACAGAATGCTCTAGAGGTGAGTGGAGTGGGTACTTCAAACCTAGAAGGACTGGATTAGTGGTTCTCCATCCTAGCTACACACTGTCGTCATCTGAGAGGCTCAACTTCTCCTTCCCTCCCCTTCCCTCACTAAAGATGCCTAGGTCCTGCCTTGGACCAATTAACAAAGAATCTCTGGGAGTGACGCTTGAGCATCTGTGGTTTCACAACTACTCAGCTGATTCTAATGCGCATCCAAGACTGAAAAGCTCGGGGCCAGATCATTCACTGTGGCTCAAGGATGACAATGCCCTGACTGATTAATGGACTAGGCCTGCAGCTCATGCCTGACATGAGAATGGCTTTAGGAGCACTTGAGAGCATCTCCCTCCTCAAGTAGGCATTGCTGGTACATGTCCTTGAGGGGACAAGGTGGAGGAGCTAAAGACAAGAGAGCTCCCGGAAGCCAGAGACTGGAAAGAGGCAGAGAACTTAGAGGACAGGGAGCCAGATGAAGGTGCCTGACCTTTTGGGGGAAGAGGCTAGTTTTCTTAGGCAAGGGAAGTTTGGAGACTTTTATTTGAATTGTAGGATCCTTTTATTTGAATTGTAGGATCATCAACCTGAACTTTGGAAACATGACTCTTTTGATTCCAGGGAAACTAAAAAAGCATGCTTTGATTTTGGTTTTGGTCCCTGATCCTTAGGGACACCCAGAGGTGGAGGCAAACACCCAGGTGGAGAGAGGAGTCAGGGCCTCCCCCAGGGCTCTGCTCTGCTAAACCTGGATGCCTCTGTGTTTGGTTTTTGCAAGGGGGCAGACTCCCTGCACACACCACTGTAGTGACGCTCTGTTCACAAACTTGTGAAGTCTGTGTATTTGAAGCAAGGAAAGGATGGCTGTGTTGTCTGCGGGACTGAGAGACAGCAAGCTATGGGCTTCGAGGGACCAGACCTTTCCATCTTTATCCCTCCTCAGCCTCCCCTGTGACAGCCTTACCTTTTGATCTGAAAGGTAGTTTTTATGCTCTCCTGTCTTGCCGGATCCTCCCACAACTGCAGGAAAAAGGAAAATCACTTCCTCTGAGGGACAGTGAAAGGACAAATTGCCCGCCCTCACATCTATTGAGAGGAAGGATGGAGAGGTGCCCCCTTCATTTCCCAGTCCTTCCCAGCTCCCAGTCACTACCCACTGCCCTCTTCTGCTCCATTCTCTTCAGGTCCTAAGGAGGCATTTTGGTGGGTTGCCCCAGGTCTCATCCACTTAAGGAAATATGAAATGGCCTGAGTGGCATCTGAATTCCTCAGTCTCAGTGTGCACCTTAGGAAAGGATAGTGTGGGGATCTGGTCTGGACACATGGCTGGTATGGAGGGGGAGGGTGGAAAAGCCCAGGGCAGGGGGTGGGAGTGGTTGGGAGCTCAGGACCCAGGAGCTGGGCTCCTCCATTGAGAAGATGCCCTTTAGAATTCCCAGTGGGATGCAGGACTCCCCTTCCTCACCACACGGCTGAAGCTAGTCCTGATGAGTCCAGGCGCCAGGCAGTTCACCCGAACATTCAACTCTGCCAGTTCGAGGGCCAGGTTCTTAGTGAGGCCCAGCAAGGCTGTTTTAGAAACGTTGTAAGGACCCAGGCTCTGGGGAAAGGAGAGGATTGGGTTAGTCTCTTCAACTCCACCTCATTCTTGGTTCTTAACATAAGATAGAACGGGCAACTGGTAATAGGGCATCTCTTGTTAAAGAGGGTCCCAGTTAGAAACTGTTATGGCAAAACCGCCCCTAGGTTAACATTTGTGGAGGCAAGGCCTCTATTTCGCTGGAAGGTGGTGTGATTCCAAAAGGGGACACACACTTCCTAGGGTGACTGGAGGAATGGAAGGTACAGGATGGAGGAAAGGATAAATGTAGCAGAGAAGGGGGTTCTTACAGGAAGGGGGCTGTAGGCTGCTATGGAGGACACGATCACTATCGAGCCGCCTCTGAAAAAAGAGCAGAACGGCTCTGCTGTCACGGACCCCCGCCCGCGGCCTGCGAGGGGCCCAGCACGCCCTGGCCCCTCCTTCCCTGTACCCTCGTTTCGCCATCTCTGGCACCACTGCCTTTGTCAGCAGGGCCGTGGCCTTCACGTTAACGTCCAGAATCTGCAACAGAAAGAAGAGGGGGAACAGCATGAGGGTCTTCAGAAGGCTTCAGAAGGCAGGGTGATGGAGAGTTAAGTGGGGTCCCCAGGATCTGTTTGTTAGGGTTGGCAGAGGTCCTAGAGATGATTTACCCAGAGCTTACAAGTGAAGACACCACGGCCCAGAGAGAGGGAGCTTTGAGAATGACAGCTAGAGAATGACCCATTTTGGGGTTTGGGTGAGAAAGAATGGAGCCTGCTTCATCTTGTTTCCTAAGTCTGATCTGACCCAGAATGGATCTGAACTTTCAAGACTCTCTTGGACTTGAGCTGAACTGTCTTCCAACTAGCGAGAGCCTGGGATTTGGGCTGGCTTCCTGGACCTGCCCCAGAGTGAGCCGTGATTCTCAGGGAAAATGTGGCCTGACCTCAGGCACTTGGGGTTGTTCCAGCACTTTTCTGGCTTCTGAGTTAGCGAGGGAGATGCTCTTGGCCCTCCAGGATTGACTGGCTGGCTGGATAATTATTGGCACATGGGATCATGAGGAGGCACTACTGGGGGAGCTGGGACATAGTCTAAAATCAAAACTGTACATCTGTAATTTAAAACCAATGCGTGAGCCTTGTTTACATTGTTCCAGGCACTGCTGGGATAATCCCCTCCCATTCCCCCCATGTAACTATTTATTTTGAAAATTTTCACTCTTACAGATAAGTTGAAATAGAGGGACAATGACTATCTGGATATCCTTTAACTACATTCACCAGTTGTTTACATTTTGTGCCATTTGCCCTGTTGCTGCTGCTGCTGCTGCTAAGTCGCTTCAGTCGTGTCTGACTCTGTGCGACCCCATAGACGGCAGCCCACCAGGCTCCCCTGTCCCTGGGATTCTCCAGGCAAGAACACTGGAGTGGGTTGCCATTTCCTTCTCCAATGCATGAAAGTGAAAAGTGAAAGTGAAGACGTTCAGTCATGTCCGACTCTTGGCGACCCCATGGACTGCAGCCCACCAGGCTCCTCCGTTCATGGGATTTTCCAGGCAAGAGTGCTGGAGTGGGGTGCCATTGCCTTCTCCAGCCATTTGCCCTAACTATGTGCTTATGCAGCTTTTTCCTTACCCTTGGAAGGTAAGTTGCAGACATTATAATACTGTAGCCCTAAACGCTTTAGCATTATTTCCAAATAATAAGGATGTTCTTACACACCACCATTCACTATCACACCCAAGAAATTTAACATTGATAATCATGATTTTACTTAATATACTGTCCATAAAAAATCTTCCCCAATTGTCCCCCAAATGGCCTTATTTTAAAAGTCCAGGGCTCAATCAAGGATCAACCACTGCATTTAGATTTGATATATTATGATATTAAAAAAAAAAGCCAACTAGAAAGAAAAATTACTCAGTTTATAACTGATTTTCATGTGGTCCCTATTCAGACTGCTCATGAAAGATGTTTCTCTGCTTTAAAGAATATCAATCAGGAACTGACTCACTGAAGACCATTTTGGCACTTTGGTCTCTATGTCTGTGGAACACTGATAAACAAACTAGAATATTTTAGTATCTTTAAATTTCAGTGTTGAGAAATTATTGATGACATCAGGGTAAAAGGCAAAACCATGGGAGATCATAAAAAATTTAGCATTTCCAAATCATGTGGGAGTATTAACCTTAGTAAACAAAGACAAATCTTTCAATTAAGGCTTTATAATTAAAGAATGTAGGTGTGTGATATACCTTATAAATATAATGTAATTATACACCCTCACATGAAAACCAATATTCTGTTCCTTGAATTTAGACATCTGGATCTCAGATGTTCTTGACATTGGAGTTAAGAAAGAGTGCAAGTCTTTTTCAAAGGCTGTATGTCATAAAGCGGCAACTTAGTTCATTTCACTAGAATTGATATTTCACTTAACTAGCGGCTATTAAAGTTTTCCAACTAATGAAAAATCATTTGTTTTGGGAGCTGAGACGGGGAAGGGTGGTGTGTAAGTCTGAGTGTATTAGTTATTGGCATATTAGCTGCCATGCCTGCTGGAAATAAACCAGGAAGAAGAGCTTGGATAAGCCCACGGTGGTAGAGGGGAGAGAGCTGGGGGAGGGAAGCAGAAGACAGCAAGGAGTCAATGAAAACGAGATTGCGGAGCAGAAATGAAAGAGAAAGACAGGGACAAAGGAAGCCCCCTACCTCCATTCGCCCTTTACCAGGTGCGCTGCAGGTGTGTGGCAAATTGCAAGGATTCCTCACATTTACACTGCACTTGACAAGTGCATTCTAAAAGCAGACTGAGTGTGTGCCATCTTCTGAGGCCCACCCCCTGCTGCTCTCATCCCTTCTTACCTTGTCCCACACCTCCTCGGGGACATCCATCAAGCTTCCAAAGAAAGGGTTGACGGCAGCATTGGAGATCAGGATGTCCACGCCGCCATGAAGCTTCACAGCCTAGAGAGGAGGAAGATCTGAATTAGGGCTACAGCACAGTAAGTTCAGTTGAGTTCAGTTCAGTCGCTCATTCGTGTCCGACTCTTTGTAACCCCATGAACCTCAGCACACCAGGCCTCCCTGTCCATCACCAACTCCCAGAGTCCACCAAAACTCATGTCCATTGAGTCGGTGATGCCATCTAACCATCTCATCCTCTGTTGTCCCCTTCTCCTCCTGCCTTCAATCCTTCCCAACTCCAGGTTCCTATGCAATATTGCTCTTTATAGCATCGGACCTTGCTTCTATCACCAGTCACATCCACAACTGGGTGTTGTTTTTGCTTTGGCTCCATCCCTTCATTCTTTCTGGAGTTATTTCTCCACTGATCTCCGGTAGCATATTGGGCACCTACTGACCTGGGGAGTTCGTCTTTCAGTGTCCTATCTTTTTGCCTTTTCATACAGGACAGTAAGGGAGGTGCATTTATCAATATTGGTAAAGGGTTCCTTCTTAAGGACAGTTGTCAAAATGAACTCTTTTCCTTAAAGCATTTTCTCTTCAAAAGCACCCCAAGCTCTGCTGTTGTTCAGTCCCTAAACTGTCCAGCTCTTACAGTCCTGACGACTGTAACCTGCCAGGCTCCTCCGTCCGTGGGGTTTCCCATGTAAGAATACTGGAATGGGTTGCCATTTCCTTCTCCAGGGGATCGAACCTGCATCTCTTGCATTGGCAGACAGATTCTCTACCACTGAGTCACCAGGGAAGCCCCAAGCTCTACTGGTAAAACATTTAAGGTTGTCTTATTTCTTTTGCAATCTCTTCTTCCTGCTCCCACTTCTTCTAAGGCTGTCACTGATCCTTTCTCTTTTGACTTCCCCTTTCGGAACTCCTTTATTCTCATGGCCTCAGCTTTCACCTCAAAATCCATTTCTAGACCCTTCCTCTTTTATCCTAGCCCCATTTCTCCAAGTGCTTACTGACCAGTTTCCCTTGAATGAGTTACCATTACTCAAACTCAGCCTGTCCACATGTACCTGAATGGAAAAGTGAGTTTAAATAGACCCACAGAAAGTTGCCACTGGGAGGGGCCTTTGAGGTCATCTCACCCAATGTCCTCACGGTGAAGGTGATAAAACTGAGGTTCAGGGAAGTTCATTTCTCAAGGTCATACAGCTTAGTAATGACGTATCAGGACCAGCTAAGAAGAGGAGTTCTGCTCATTGAGTCTTTGGAGAGGTGATATGCTCAGGGCACAGGGCTAGTTAGTGGTGGCAGAATTGACTCTCTAACCCAGAGCTAATTCATAAGAGTCCTCCAAGTGAGTTGGGGGTCACTATGAAACTGGCTATCCAGGAGGGCCATGATGGAGGAGACGCCAGTCTGGGCTTAAAGCAGTTCCACGCTCAGTTATGATGCCTTTTTATCCCCTCCCCCACTTCCTGCTTTTATTTTTTTGGCCTGGAGGCATGGAAGATTCAAGGCAGAAACTGAGATTTAAACTGGGAAAACCAAGAGAGCCAACAGCTAACCTCCTTAATAAACTGTAAATAGGTGGTGAAGGCATGTGCTGGAGTAATGAATAGCCAAACAGTCTTTCTGCCAGCATTCTGCCACTGGGCAAACAGACTTCACATTTGCCCAGACTTGGCAATTTTGATGCCTTGGGCAAACGGCACTAAATGGGCCCTCAATCAACTTTGTGCTTCCCGATTTGGCACACAGAGGGGTGTTATTAACAATGTGTACCATCTGCTAACTCCCGTTTTTAACTAATTATTCTTGCTAACTAGGTGCTAAGCTCAGTTGCTTCCACACTGCTGAGGGGGATGCCTGGACTGTCAACACGTAAATTTAACACATTTTAAGATCACATAATCTTTGCAAAACCTGTATTAGTACTCTCCTGCAGTGTCTAAATTTTGATGTCCAGGCCACCTGCCTCGGCTCTGTGTAAGTCTCAAGGAAAACGCAGGATGCATCAGAAAGTGATGCGTGCTGGGCCAATGTGTTAGGGGTGGGGAGCCAGCGGACTGCCGCAGAATCGCCTGGAGCGCTCTTCCGGTTGGTCTGTGCATCCCATCCCAGTCTCCTTCTAGGCCTATGAGCATGGAGAGGAGAGCAGGCTGGCTTTTGACTGAACAGAGACAGAGAACCGTGGAAGATTAATGGCATATTTGCTATGACCACCCAGGTGTCTTCTAAGGCTTGCTCTAAATTGTGTGATTGCTACCCTAAAGTGGTTAAGCGTTGCTTGCTCTGTGTTCTGACAGGTCTATTTTTTTTTTTTTTTAAGTAGAATCAAGTGGAGAAGTGGCTGATCTGGTTTCAGCTCATGCTGCCTTTGAGAGGCTTCAAGGTGCAGCTTAGGAGGCCACTGGGGAATAACCATGCTCAGGGCAGCAGCTTCCCTCATCACAGGCTAGTGGCTGGCCATAGGCAGGACTCATCTCAAACTGCCAACAAGTATCCTATCATTCTCCACTCGACACTGGTCTTTTCAACTACTTGAGAGTCAATTTTGATTCATCCCTCCTCGTCCAATTTCTTGACACCAGCCAGGGGGGAAAAATTTGGTTGGTTCCCACTAAACACCTCTTAGGAACACCTGTTCTGGTCTTCCTGCCACTGCTCTAGACCCAAGTGGCAGCGTCAGCTTCCTCACCAATGTCCTTGCCCAGAGTCTTCGTTTCTCCAATATATCCTTCCTGCCAGTGCCAGATTATTGTTCTTTAGTAATTATTTCCACCTTGCTCAAAATCTCGCATGGATTCTTATCTCCTCCAAGAATGTCTAAACTCCTTTGGGAGGCCATGGAGGTCCATGTCCCCCATCCTTCCCACGTGACCCATTTCCTACCAGGGCTCCTGAGTCTCTGCTCTCACACTGTGGGTTCACAGAGCACCCCACCTTCCCTTCCTTGACTATCTGCTCATTTTGCAGGATCATTTGGGATCCTGGCCCTATGCCATCTGCCTAGTCCTACCCACTCCTCAAAGTCTAGCTCAAACCCCACTTCTGGGTCAGAGCTGCAGGATGGGCAAAGGGGACCTAGTGAGGATCCAAAGCCACCTTCCCAGCAGGATTTTGACAATAGGTAGCCACGTACATTTCACATGGCCACTAGTTGGCCCAGGATCCCAGGTGGCTCCCACCCTAAGGATCAAGGTCTCAGGCTCCCGTCCAGCAGAGATGGCAGAGGTGGCCAGGCATGGTGGCCTTCTTGGACCCACAACTGATTCTCTCCAATGCACATTTGAGCATCTGCCAAATGACTCCTGACAAATGGAATAACTTATGCTGTCTACTATGCCACTGTCTTGCCCTCCTTGTCTAAGATTACCCAAATTATTTCCACCGCTTTTCATTCTGTCAGCACAATCTTTTGCTTCCCATCCTTGGGTAGATTCTTCCTGCCACTCCAAGAAATAAAGGGTGTGCCCTGAGCCTAGGAAAGAGTGGCCTCCTTTGTAAGACGTTTACCTGCAAGACTGGTGCCAACCAACTCTCAACAGTGGCTTAGCCACTTTCTTTGAGACTAAAGTCCAAGAGGGCACCTAAGGCCTGACCTGGAAGGGAAATGCTTGGTAGTTTGCAGGTAGCTTGGCTTCCCTGGTGGCTGAGATGGTAAAGAATCTGCCTGCAATGCAGGAGACCCGGGTTAGATATCTGGGTCTGGAAAATCCCCTGGAGAAGGGAATGGCTAGGCACTCCAGTATTCTTGCCTGGGGAATTCCATAGATGGAGGAGTCTGGTGGGCTACAGTCCATGGGATCACAAAAGTTGGACATGACTCAGTGACTAGCACAAACACAGAGGTAGCTGGTAAGTCTGGGTTGGCTCACACCTCTTCCCTTACTAGTTGTGGGACCTTGGGGTGTTGCTCCAGCTTTCTGAACCATTCTTTAAACAGGGAGCATAGTCCTGCCCTTGCTTGGGTTGTTGTTTGGAGATAACCTGTGAAAGGCTTGAGACAAAGTGAATGGCACACAGTAGGTGGTTGAAACATAATGGGCTGCTTCCTATACGTTCCTGGGCACTCAGCTTTATAAACTGAAAAACAGGGGATTGGTTGTTTCTTAGCTCATAGTGGGAATGCCTATTTACCCTTCTCATCTGCCCAATTAGACTGGAAGCTACTGGAGAACCAGGACCAGCTGGAGTTTTCTGGGTGCCCCAAGGCACAATGCAGGGTAGAAATAGTAGAGTGTTTTTTGGTTCTCTGACTGAGATGGGATGATTCTCGGAGACAGAACCGAAAGGCACACGTGAAAATGTGCTGGTGGACTGGTGTGGGTATGCAGAATACACTATTTTATTTTAGTGAACAGTGCTGGTTTCGATCACACCCATGTTGTCCAGGAAGGCCAGCTCAGGCTGCCTCCCTTCCGCTATCTCATGGCTCTGGACCCGTATGCTTGCTGCTTACCGTGGCCACCAGCCGCTCCCGGTCCTCAGCCTTCCCTACGTGGCACACGGTGCCCGTGACGCTCAGCCCCTCCCCTTTCAGCGTTGCCACTGCCCGGTCTACATTCTGCTGCTTCCGGCTGCTGACCACCACGTGGGCCCCGTCCTGGGCCAGACGCCGGGCGATGGCAAAACCGATCCTGTGGGCAGAGAGAGATAAGGACTTTTAAGCCCAGTACAGGAAGAGGGTGAGAGTATGGGCTCTTAAGTCAGGCTGCCTGGGCTTTGAATTCCAGCTCTTTCTGTAGGGCCTCCACGTGTTAGGGTTAATGGCACAGCCATCACCATACAGATGGACATGCTTAGCATCTTTTTGGTACTGGTTTACTCTTTTTATTATGGTTTTGGCCCTCAGTCTAGGTTCCCAGGAAGTGATAACACTTTCCACAGGTGTTATCCACCATGGGTCATAGGCTCCATACCCTACAGGGACTGAGGGGAGAGAGAAATGACTTAGGGGTATAACAAGCAGCAGTGATTTCCATGATTGGAGAGTCTCTCTCAGAAAAGCCTCTACCTGTAAATAGTTTCCTTAGGATAGTAGTCTACATCATCTCAATATTCTATTGTTAGTTATGTTTTGGGGTACATATGAAACGGGGTCTCTGGTTCAGTCAGTTCAGTTCAGTCACTCAGTCATGTCCGACTCTTTGTGATCCCATGGACTGCAGCACCCAGGCTTTCCTGTCCATCACCAACTCCCGGAGTTTACTCAAACTCATGTCCCTTGAGTCAGTGATGCCATCCAACCACCTCATCCTCTGTCATCCCCTTCTCCTGCCTTCAGTCTTTCCCAGCATCAGAACTAAACAGACTGAGTTATGTTTTGGGGTACATATGAAACTGGAGGTCTCTGGTTACAAACATAAATTTTTTACATTCATAGGAGAAAGGATTACACATTAAAAAAAAAAAAAATGATCTATCTGGCTATATGGGTCTTGGTTGGTCCATGTGGGATCTAGTTCCCTGACCAGGGATTGAACCTGGGCCTCCTGCATTGAGAGCATGGAGTCTTAGCCACTGGACCTCCAGGGAAGCCCCCAGGGTCACACATTTTGCACTTGTTAGCCATTGCTGCTGCTGCTAAGTCGCTTCATCGTGTCTGACTCTGTGCGACCCCATAGACGGCAGCCCACCAGGCTCCCCCGCCCCTGGGATTCTGCAGGCAAGAACACTGGAGTGGGTTGCCATTTCCTTCTCCAGTGCATGAAAGTGGGAAGTGAAAGTGAAGTCGCTCAGCCGTGTCCGACTCTTCCACTCTTCCCTACCCCATGGACTGCAGCCCACCAGGCTCCTCCATCCATGGGATTTTCCAGGCAAAAGTACTGGAGTGGGGTGCCATCGCCTTCTCCTTGTTAGCCATTAGGTTTCCCCATTTATATGTATTCTAGCTTTGTGAAGAGCTGGCATCTAGCAGGGGTCTGTGGGAATGAGAAACAGCGTAGTTAACAGTGGTTGGTAAGAAACAGGCTGGGCAAGGGAGGACACAATACACGGGACTAAACAAGAATCTGGACACATGACTTGTATGCCCTCTAGGGAAGGGGCAAAGTTCTGTGAGGCTCCTGGGGGTGCCACAGTGGGGTGTCTGGAACATTTCCACAGTCGGTGTAGGCAGTGGATAGGGTGTTTGGAATCTGGACTGTCTTGGATTTCTGGCCTCTGGTCTTCCCAGACTCTAGGTGGAGCCAGTTGATTGGGGCGGCCCAGAACCCCAGGAGACAGGATAGACGGGGTGGGGTGAGGGGCAGCACCAAGGCGGCAGACTCGGGCCAGAGGCGGCAAGAGAGCTGATAACTGCAAAGGTGGGGGAGCGGAATCCGAAGGGGGCTGCAGGCCAACCACGTGCTGCCTTCCTTCCAGGGTCAACTCTGGCCACATGGGAGGACTGAAGAGAGGGCGCGGGAGGCCAAGGACAAGGGGTAGTGCCTGTTTGCAGACAACCGGGGACTCCGAGACTCGGGCTCGGGCACTCACCCATCAGTGGAGGCCGTTACTAGGGCCACTTTATTCTCCAGCGGGTTCCGGCGCGCCATCCCGCAGCTAGCCATCCGGACCGACTTCCACGACAGCGCACAGGCACCCAAAGGCAGTCCCACCTTCAGCATGGCGCCGGGCGGTTCAGGGTTCTGCACCGCCCAGGGGAGGTGACAGTGGGGCAGGGCGAGGGGCAGGGCGAAGGGTGAATCACCTCCTGCTCGGCGGCCCGCTCCCCTTCCGGCTGCCGGCTCCCGTCTCCCCGCTCCCCGTAAGCCCTAGATCAGTACAGCTCGTCCCGCTCCGCGCGGGCCCTTGGCCAGGGGAGCCGTTTGTGGCCGAGAGCGCCCCCTGCCGTTTGTGGCCGCCGCGCCCCTAGATCCCCTGCTCGCCCGGGCCGGCCCCGGCTTGGGATGGTACTGTCGGTTCCGGTTCCCTGTAGGGCCCTCCCCACCTCGGGGAGCTCGTAGACTTTCTTGTCCTCCCGCTTCTCCTCCCACATCTGCTTGCCCACGTCAGTTTTTGGGGCAGAGGGGACTTTAACTGTTTGCTTTTGCTTCCTAAAACTTCAAGGTGGGTTTTGTTTTCCGAGAAACCCTGGGTCCACGTTTGTGACAGCCCACAGGAGGGCAGGTGTTTTGAGATTGCTCATGGGGGTGAGGCCCGTGGTCCCCAGGGAGCTCACCTCCTGAGGGTCTCAGGGGAGCCTGGAGGAACCTAGGAGAGACACCTGATGGGAGA
The DNA here is from genome assembly GCF_000754665.1 of Bison bison bison. Taxonomy (NCBI): domain Eukaryota; kingdom Metazoa; phylum Chordata; class Mammalia; order Artiodactyla; family Bovidae; genus Bison; species Bison bison. The sequence goes on along the minus strand of NW_011495077.1, from coordinate 2,495,256 downwards.
GGAGCAGGGCTAGGCCCGCACTGCCCTTCACTCTGGCTCAAGTTCTCCTCCATCCCCGTAGGCCTCGAGGGCAGACTCTCATCACCAGGGGTAACCAGTGTGCAGAATTAAAGATCCTGACCTGACAGGATCTCTTATATCCTCCACTCTAGAGGACATCTCTAGGCCTAAGTGGTAGCAAGGAGGCTAGAGTGTCCCCGAACCAGTGGTGGAAATTCAGAGCACTCAGGAGCACTCAAGTTCTCCATAATCACTGTGTCCCCAGGTCTTAGCCTCCATCCTAGTTCAATAAATATTTGTTGAATGTAAAAGCATTTTATAAACTTTGAACTACTAAACACATAGTAATTATTGCCACCATAGAGTAATTATTATTGCTGCCACAAGCCAGGCTTTCCATCTGTAAGCTGAGGGTGCTGGGGTAGATGATAGATAAAGGTCCTCTCCAGCTATAAATTCTGTGTCCAAGACTTCAGCCCCTACTTCTGCCAAGTGGGCTGAAATGATCTCCCTCTTGGGTTTCTGGGAGAACTAATAAATCTGGATGGCTTATGATACACTGAAGAAAGGCCCCGACAGACCCAGTGTCAGCGTCTGAATTGGTTTAACCCTGTGGCCTCCAAATGCCAGACTGAGAAGCTGTGTAGATCCAAGGCAAAGTTTTCACTAGTTCAAGGCAAAAAATAAAAAGAAAATACAGTGTTTCATAAAGCTAAGCTTATTTAATTTAACAGATAGTCCTTTATTCTGGGATATGCTTTTGCTCTTTTTTTTTTTTGGTGTTAGTCTTTCTGTTAAGAGAAGGTGATGAAAGCAGATGGGGTAGGTTAAGAAAAGGGTTGTTAGTTGGTGAAATCACCAGTCTGGCAACCTGATGTCAATCCCTACAATTAGAGGAGAGAGAATCCCGGTCTGTGAAATTCAGTTCCGGGGATTGCTGTTTAACAGAATTCATACTTGCTAAAGGTTCAGGTAGTATATGTGTAAGTCAGCTGAGCAGCCAAAAAGATTTCAGCATCTAAAAGTGTATGAGTAGTGAATGATATAACAAGCATGCACTGGATTTATAGTTTATTCCTCAATCGAGATGTTATACAGCTGCGATATTCAGCATATCCCGATGAGATAAGAGAGCTTGAGTCTAATTTTCCCCATGTGCGGGGAAAACTGACTGACTGGTGCCCCTCAGTCTGAACCTCATGAATTATTGACAACAGAGGCTGGATAGCATGACACTCCTCTTCCTCCTGACCTGTTCAGAGCTAATGCACTGTGGGAACCCTTCCCAGGGCTTGCCACCTGCCTGTGGGGCTGGGGGAGGGGATTTAGGACTGATGCAGAGCCTCTGAGGGCTTTGGCTCAAAGGGACAGGCCTATAAGTCATATTTGATCTCTCTCCACTTCCTGTCCAGAGGTGAGCAGCCAAATCCAGGAGTTGAGGTTAGCAGGGGGTAGGGGGTGTGTGGAGGCTGAGGGAGGTCACACCCCAAAGAGCAAAAGGTTTGAGGGCCTTCTCTGGTGGTCCAGTGGTTAAGAATCTGCCTTAAGATACCACAAGCCTTGGGGTGACTAAGCCCTTGTGCCACAACCACTGAGTGTACACGCTCTAGAGCCTACGCTCTGCAACAAGAGAAGCCCTCTCAAAGAGCAAAGGGTATGGGGAAAGAATTCTGGCCTGGGAGCTCATGAACAGCACATAGCCTCCTTGTCTGGGCGGGAGGTATATTAGCCTCCAGAGAATGCCAGAGATATTAGGAGGGGAATCTGTGAACAGAAAAATGTAGAAGGAAATCAAAAAGGGTGAGAGTCTTCAGCTTCTACTATTCATCAAGATGGTTTGTTGGAGAAGAGGGTAGGAAATTTGGGGGGGAAATACATATATGTGTAGGAGTCTCTTTTAAGTGGGGATTTTAATAGGTAATGGGGTTGTTCTTATATAGAGGTGGGACCATCTGCAGATCTTGAGGAGATGCCTCTGTGATTGAGGACTGCACTCTCATCTTCCTCAAAGGCTGACTGTAGTCCGGAAGGAAGTTCACCTGGGGTGGAATTCAAGTCCTGCATCTTGCTATAGCTATTCCATTTCGGTCATTGATTCATCATCCCTGACACGAGTCAGGCTTGTGTGGTGTGGGAGGACTGTGTGATAACAGTGACTTTTATTGAACACTTACTAAGTGCTGGCAACTGTTGGGTGCTTTTTATAATTTTTATTGAATATGTCTAATCCAGTGAGGTAGGCAGTTTTATTTCCATATGTGAAATCAAAATGAGTCATGACAACCTGATCTGCTGTCAGTGTTGAATAGCTACTCTTAATTTTTTTGACGTTAGAGAATGAGTTTTCTTGGAAATTAATTTTCTCTAAATTGGAATTTTATTTTCTGCATCAATGCATTTTTGTTCTAATCATTGAAATATCTATTTTTTAAGTTACAAAAATAACACATGTTCACAATTTTTAAAAGAGACACAAGGTTATAGAGTGAAAAGTAAAAAAGAAATTCTTCCCTATGCTTCTTTTACCTGCTCCCCTATAGCTCTTAGTCTTGTGTATCCTTCTAAAAATTTCCTAGGCATTTACATGCATATTTTCCCCTTAAACGTTTCCCATGAATGGAATGGCACTACACATAATGTCCTTCAAATTGCTTGTTTCTCTTCTTTCTTCTTTTCCCCTACTTCTGTCTTTCATTTCTTAAAATACATTCTTGGTGATTGTTCTGAGTAGTTCACAATAGTCCCCTTTATTCTGTCTCTCCCTTTTAAAAATAACTGTAAGATATTCCATTGTGTGGATATTCCATAATTTATTTAGCCAGTCTCCCACCGATGAACATTTAAATAGCTTCCAGTGTTTTGCCGTTTCAAACACTGCTACAATGAACAACCTTGGATGTATATATATATATATATTGTATTTGGTACAAATATGTATATTTCATCCTGGGTCAAATGTTTTCAATTGATGACTATGGTCAAATGACCTTAAAAGAGATTTAATCAGTTCTGATGAAACTTTTTCTAAACTGAATTTACCTGCTGCTCTGTCCTTTTATATATTCTGTGTAGAATGGTTTAAACTGTGGTTGATGGTGTAAGCTTAGGGCGATAAGGGGCAGCATACCTTGGTCTCAGTGCCTGGGAACCCATGGGATGGGTGACTCCCCCAACCTGCTGCTTGCAGACCTGGGGTGCACCTGGTTTCCCTCATGTTTGTAATTGACAAGGCCAACCCAGGATTGCCAGATTTTAGGAACTGAAAACAGAAGGTAGGAATCTGGGTTTTAATACGAAATATTTGATTAAAAAATATGTATTTGTTTATTTGGCTGCAGCAGGTCTTAGCTGCAGCACAGGGGATCTTCAATGTTCAGTTGTGGCATGTGGAGTGAGTTTCCTGACCAGGAACTGAACCGGGACCCTTGTACTGGGAGCACAGAGTTTTAGCCACTGGATCACCAGGGAAATCCTGAAATGTTTGATTTTTAAATGTTGGCAATAAATTTACTAAAAAACAACAACCCCAAACCAATCAATTAATCAACCAACCAAGACAACAGAACAAAACAAAAACAGTGAATCTATTGTAGGTGCCAGAGACTGACACAGTCTTTGCCTATTCACAGGTAATGGATTATTAATTTTGTGAGATATCGCGCCATCTAGAATCTCATGACTCTAATGCATAGTTCATTCAACTTCTTGTTTTTCAAAATTTTCCACCTATTGCCCTATATTTAGGCAGTTATTTGTAGACACCGTATGGAAGTCATCCACCCAGTGTTCGTTCAGGTTCTTTTCAGGAACTCTGCACAGCAGCATGCAGAGGTTTTTACAGACAGACACTGGGGACTTTCCTTGGTGATCCAATAACTAATACTCTGCTCCCAATGCAGGGTGCCTGGGTTTGATCCTAGTCAGGGGAACTAGATACCTCAGGCTGCGAAGAGTTTGAATGCCACAACTAAAGATCCTGCGGGCTGCAACTAAGACCTGGAGCATCCAGATAAGTAAATAAATATATGCAAAATAAATAAATATATGCAAGTATGCTTGTATGCTAAGTCTTCTCAGTCATGTCTGACGCTTTTTGACCCCATGGACTATGTAGCCTGCCAGGCTCCTCTGTCCATGGGGATTCTCCGGGCAAGAATACTTGAGTGGGTTGCTATGCCCTCCTCCAGAGGGTCTTATATATATATGTATTTTATATATATATGAAAGACAGGCCTTGGCTTCTCTTTTCCCTCACGCCCAGGATTGCTTTCTTCTGCTGTGTTTGGGGAGGGGTGGGGGTATCCTTGCTTGTGTCTCCTGCATTGGCAGGCTGGTTCTTTATCACTAGTGCCACCTGGGATACAATATAGGGGGACCACCCCCCAAATAGGATACCTAATATGACTTCACATTGAGTGTTTTATGAACACAACCAAATTCTTAGCCCTGTTCTCAAAACTGTGATTTCCCCTTTTCCTCTTTCAGAGACAGTCCCTGTGGCAGGCGTGGAGATGCAGATACTGTTCAGATCCTTCTTCTAGAAAGGACTCACTTTTGCTGTGGGGAGTATGATTAGCAGTCACCAGCTGGCAGTCACTCCTTCCGAGCGTGGCCTCAGCCAGTGCCTGGACAGGACGGTGACGCAACGACCTTGCCACTTCTGTGCCTAACACGGGGTTCCTCTAAGGGGCTCTTTGCTTTGGAGCTTCCTGTAGGTCTGGCGTTTGTCAGATCTGCATCTCAGTGTCTCACAGCTCCTCCTTCTTGATCCTGCTTCCTCCCCTTTCTTTCACGAATGTTACTCTGACTAAATCCTCTGGACTCCTAATTCCATCGAGGTATCTGCTTTGTTGGGTACTCACAGTTTCTTTCCTTCATAATCTTTGCAGTGCAGGACCCCACTCCCAACACACAGCGGGTGTTCTCCCAGAGAATCTGTCCTTCCCCCACTGTCTGAGCAGCAGGGCACTCTGAAGCAAGAATCCTCTGTAACTGTGGTTCCTGCCAGTCTGAATTTTTCTATGAGGGACTGAGGAGAAAACAGCAGGGTGGGCTTTGGCTATATCAGGCCAGCACAATAGTGCAAGGCCAGCCCTGGAGCTCCATGTATTTCCCTGAGATCTCTCTGCTGGTGTGAGATGAAGAAATGTTCCCTGAAATATTTCATGTTCCTGTAAATTTCTGGATCAACTGAACACACACACACACACACACACACATCTTCCAAGAACCGACAGAAGTTCCTAGGGACAATGCAGCTGAATCCACAAAAGAAAGGGAAACATTTCCCTAGAGGTTCCAGCCTGCCCTCTCTGGAGATAACATTTGCCATTATTATGCAAAGCAGTTTCAGTTACCCTGTCCTCCTTTTAGAGCATTGAAAGAGGCCTCTAGTATGAAATGAATAAGGCCCATCACAAACCTTGCCAAAATGACAGAGCAGTCTACTTCTGAGGGCTTTCTCTTTGTTGGGCCAGATCAAATTCTTGAGCAGCATGTACTCTTTAATCTCTGCAGAGGAAGTAGGGGAACTTTAAGATTAATTTATTATTCTGTTGAAAGCAAACCCTCAGGAGTGAAGGGGTGGGTGGGATTGTCCTCTGTTTACATAAGCTTTCCTCACTCATCTTGAATTTAATGACAAAGGGATTGTTCTTACCTTTTGAAACTTTGTATAATCACATGCTACACACTTTCTCCACCTTGTGTTTTTTTTTTTTAACTTTTGATTTTGAAGTAATTACAGTTTCATGGTAATTATAAACTCAAAAGTAATACATAGAGTTCCCATGTACCCTTTGCCCAACTTCCCCCAGGGTGACTTCTTGACATCAGTCATACAATGTCAACACCAGGACACTGGCATTGGTTCAACACTGTTAACTAGACGATAGACCTTATTTTGTGTCCATCTTTTTTTATGTGTCCTTATTTGTGTGTGTCAATGCATGCTTGTTTGACATATGTTGCAGATCTTTGACCAGTAGGTCATACTTCATCCTTATTCCTTGTTTCATTATCTGGATGATTTATCAGTTACCTATTGAAGTCCGCTTCAGTTGACTATGGCTTTAATATATATGATGTTGCAATAGCATGTTTGTTCACTTGGCTAGGAGAACTTCTTTATACTGGGCCCAAATAAATAGTTGAAGCCACAGTGCAAAGATTATATTTCTTTGACTTTTTGAGAGAAATTGCCAATTGCCCTCCAGAAAAGCTGTGCCCTTTTCCAGCCTCTGGGTCCCTTCCTGAGAAGGCAATTCTGTGTGATAGCGTCCCTTTCATCACATCCTCATAGCACTCAGTTTCACCAAACATTTAAATTTTTGCCAATCGAGGTGAAAAAACTCTTTTTGATTTATATTTCTTTATTAAAGGTTATTTTTTCATATGTTTATAGATATTGGTGTTTCTTGTTTCGTAAACTGCTTGTTCATGTCCTTTGTCCACTTTGATCGGCTTGTTTGTTTTTCTTAAAATGTCGATGTTCACTCTTGCCATTTCCTGTTCACATGCCGCAGGTCTTTCCTGTTCGCACAGGAACAGGAGGTGGCAAGAGTGGATATCGGCATTTTAGGAATCAGTGAGCTAAAACGGCCCGGAATGGGCGAATTTAATTCAGATGACCATTATATCTACTACTGTGGGCAAGAATCCCTTAGAAATAATGGAGTAGCCCTCATAGTCAACAAGAATCCGAAACGCAGTACTTGGTTGCAGTCTCAGAAATGACAGAATGATCTCTGTTCATTTCCAAGGCAAACCATTCATTATCACAGTAATCCAAGTCTATGCCCCAACCAGTAATGCTGAAGAAGCTGAAACTGAACGGTTCTATGAAGACCTATAAGACCTTCTAGAACTAACACCCAAAAGAGATGTCCTTTTCATCATAGGGGACTGGAATGCAAAAGTAGGAAGTCAAAATATACCTGGAGTAACAGGCAAATTTGGCCTTGGAGTACAAAATGAAGCAGGGCAAAGGCTAACAGAGTTTTGCCAAGTGAATGCACTGGTCATAGCAAATACCCTTTTCCAACAATGCAAGAGAAGACTCTATACATGGACATCACCAGATGGTCGATACCGAAATCAGATTGATTATATTCTTTGCAGCCAAAGATGGAGAAACTCTATACAGTCAGCAAAAACAAGAGCGGGAGCTGACTGTGGCTCAGATCATGAACTCCTTATTGCCAAATTCAGACTTCAATTGAAGAAAGTAGGGAAAACCACTAGACCTTTCAGGTATGACCTAAATCAAATCCCTTATGATTATACAGTGGAAGTGAGAAATAGATTCAAGAGATTAGATCTATCTGATAGAGTGCCTGAAGAACTATGGACGGAGGTTCATGGCATTGTACAGGAGGCAGTGATCAAGACCATCCCCAAGAAAAAGAAAAGCAAAAAGGCAAAATGGTTGTCTGAAGAGGTCTTACAAATAGCTGAGAAAATAAAAGAAAGGCAAAGGAGAAAAGGCAAGATATGCCCATCTGAATGCAGAGTTCCAAAGAATAGCAATGAAAAATAAGAAAACCTTCCTAACTGATCAATGCAAAGAAATAGAGAAAAACAATAGAATAAGAAAGATTAGAGATCTCTTCAAGAAAATTAGAGATACCAAGGGAACATTTCATGCAAAGATGGGCACAATAAAGGACAGAAATGGTATGGACCTAACAGAAGCAGAAGATATTAAGAACAGGTGGCAAAAAATACACAGAAGAACTATACAAAAAATATCTTCATGACCCAGATAACCACGATGACCTAAAGCCAGACATCCTGAAATGCAAAGTCAAGTGGGCCTTAGTGAAGGAGGAAACAGAAAGAACAGGCTCCATTTTGAAAGCAGGACTCCATTTTGGGTGGGACCATGGACTTTGAGCTATATGCCCAGTATCTATGGAAACGACATACCAACTGGAAAACCAGACACCCCGGATGGAAGAGCCCCAGGGTACATAGACTCTCCATCACCTAAAAGAATACCCTAATTATCTGTGTAACCAAATAGAATAACAAATTCTATTATGCTTATTGGGGTATGACCACAGGCCTATTGATAATTGTCCATGTTAACTACCTAGGCTTAATGCATATGAATCAGCTAAAAGGCACGCTGCCCTTTGAATACCTGGAAGTGGACTTCACTGAAATGAAGCCTCACCGACACTACCATTACCTGCTGGTCATGGTATGTATGTTCTCAGGATGGGTGGAAGCTTTTCCTACCTGAGCTGAAAGAGCATCAGAAGTAGCCCGGTGCCTGCTTAGGGAGATAGTTCCCAGATTTGGATTTCCTATTAGCATTGGATTGGACAATGGCCTGGCTTTCGTAGCTGATTTAGTACAAGTAAGCAAAACTTTAAACATCAAGTGGAAATTACACACAGCATATAGGCCCCAGAGTTCTGGGATGGTGGCAGGAACCAACCGGACACTTAAAGAGACACTTAAAGTTACACTCTCCAAGTGGATCATAGAGACTGAGCGCTCTTGGGTGGATTTGTTTCCGACAGCTCTGCTCAGACTCAGGATGACCCCACGGTCCCATGGCTACTTTCTTCATGAAATTGTGTATGGGAGGGCCCTCCCATAATAAAACAGGTGTCAACAAATTTGCCTCAGGTAAGAGGAGAGGAGATTTCATAGCAGATGAAACAGCTGGGTAAGGTAATAAATCAGGTAACTAAGTTTGTACAAGAAAGGGTGCTGTTCCCCCTTGGGGAACAGATCACGAATTTGTGCCCGGGGATCAGGTGTGCATCAAGGACTGGAAATGCAACTCCTTGGCCCCACATGGGAAGGGTCCATATACTGTTGTTCTAACCAGCCCTACTGCAGTTAAAGTTGCAGGTATCACTCCCTGAATCCACCACATGAGGGTGAAGAGAGCATACCATGCAGACCCAGAAAACGCTGAGTGGACTGCACAGAGGGACCCCACTTACTCTCAAGAGACTAAGATCATCCTTAAGAAGAAGGAAAAGAAGATCCCTGACGAGCCCCTTCAGGATGAAACCGCATAATCAACTCCTGCCACTTGGCCTCATCAACGTGATTTTGAATTTAACTTCCGTTTCAACTCAGGACAATGTTTTCATCTCATGGACACATTCCTACGCGGATTTCCGCAACACCTCCAACTGCTCTGTCTGTGATGGATGGACTTCCTTGGTGGGTGTTACTGCTCCACCAAGGAGATTTTGAACCACTCTTCTCTTTTCTGGGATGACAAAAAGAGACTTTCCTTTCTCTTGTCAATCATAACCTCTCCCTGCTCTCTAGGTGTAAGCCAGACCTACAGTCAGTAGACTCGGGTCATGGTGTTACATTTGATGTAAACACCAGCTTCATAGAAGTAACAAAAGCCTATACCTCATATTTAAAGAACAAAAAGGGAAAAAGCTCCCTGTCCAGCAAGGGAGGACAGACCACTAGGTATGTTGAACAATTCTACCAAGTCTGGAATGAGTATTTCTGGATGACCTCAGAAAAGGGTCAATTAATGACTCCCCCTGCTATATGCTGGGAACAAAAAGAACAAAGGGTAGGGTTTGGTGACCATCCATTAGACCAAAAAGAACTAAAATATATGGGGTATCTATCCCCCAAACAATGTAAACGAACATTCGAGGTACATACCACCCCAACCAGTCTATCCATTGGCCAGGCTCTGATTGGAAATATAACCCTGGAATCCGCTGGGTGGTGCCTAACGGAACCCAGTGGCTTTGTGGGTCTAACCTTTGGCCTTGGTTACCAATCGGCTGGGTAGGCTACTGCACACTGGGATTCACTTTTGCCCATGGCAGCAAAAAGCCTAACTTACAACAAGTTCCGGTAAATCTACCTTATTTACATGCTAGGTGGACAAGGTCTGTGTTTCAGTGGTATGAGTGTATTGTTGCCTTATTAGTACCTTTTATAGGGACAACAGATATTATGATTAAAGTAGAAACCTTGACTAATTTCACAAAACAGGCCCTCCTCAGTTCAGTTCAGTCGCTCAGTCGTGTCTGACTCTTTGTGACCCTGTGAATCGCAGCACACCAGGCCTCCCTGTCCATCACCAACTCCCGGAGTTCACTCAGACTCACGTCCATTGAGTCAGTGATGCCATCCAGCCATCTCATCCTCTGTCGTCCCTTCTTCCTCCTGCCCCCAATCCCTCCCAGCATCAGAGTCTTTTCCAATGAGTCAACTCTTCGCATGAGGTGGCCAAAGTACTGGAGTTTCAGCTTTAGCATCAGTCCTTCCAATGAACCCCCAGGACTGATCTCCTTTAGAATGGACTGGTTGGATCTCCTTGCAGTCCAAGGGACTCTC
>NW_011495077.1:2470347-2484593 GCF_000754665.1 Bison bison bison | reverse complement strand
GTTTTCTCAATGTTGAGCTTTAAGCCAACTTTTTCACTCTCCTCTTTCACTTTCATCAGGAGGCTTTTTGGTTCCTCTTCACTTTCTGCCATAAGGGTGGTGTCATCTGCATATCTGAGGTTATCGATATTTCTCCTGGCAATCTTGATTCCAGCTTGTGCTTCTTCCAGCCCAGCGTTTCTCATGATGTACTCTGCATAGAAGTTAAATAAGCAGGGTGACAATATACAGCCTTGATGTACTCCTTTTCCTATTTGGAACCAGTCTGTTGTCCCATGTCCAGTTCTAACTGTTGTTTCCTGACCTGCATATATGCTGCTGCTGCTGCTAAGTCGCTTCAGTCGTGTCTGACTCTGTGCGACCCCATAGACGGCAGCCCACCAGGCTCCCCTGTCCCTGGGATTCTCCAGGCAAGAACACTGGAGTGGGTTGCCATTTCCTTCTCTAATGCATGAAAGTGAAAAGTGAAAGTGAAGACACTCAGTCGTGTCCAACTCTTAGTGACCCCATGGACTGTGGCCCACCAGGCTCCTCCATCCATGGGATATTCCAGGCAAGAGTACTGGAGTGGGGTGCCATATGCTAAAGCCATCCAAACCTTAAATGAAGAACAAATCCAAATGAGAAAAGCGGTAATTCAAAATAGAATGGCTTTGGACTTGCTCACAGCTGCTCAAGGAGGGACCTGTGCTATTATTAAGGTTGAATGTTGTGTACATATTCCTGATTTATCTGGCAATGTATCAGCTGCTTTAGATGACATGACAAACCAGGTAAAAGCAATGTCAAATGAAAACATTCCTTTCTGGACTTTGGTCTTGGGTGAAGGGTGATTGGTGGAAAACTATTTTTACCACTGTTATAGTTGCCTTGATAGTTCTGCTTTGTGGATCCTGCATTTTACAAGGTATTATGAACTTTGTAACCCAAAGGTTGGTGTTGTTCTCCCAAATTGGCGGTCAGAAATCCAGGGTGCAATAAATCCCTATGAGTGATGCTCATACTATGAGTTAAGAGCATCAAGAGAGCAGAAGGAAGGAAGAAACAGACAGAACAGGCTCCATCTTGAAAGCAGGAGTCCATCTTGGGCTGGACCGTGGACTTTGAGCTAAATGCCCGGTATCTATGGAAATGACATACCAACTGGAAAACCAGTCTCCCCGGATGGAAGAGCCCCAGTGCTCATACCTAGACTCCCTGTTGCCTAAAAGAATACCCTAATTATCTGTGTAACCAAATAGAATCATAAATTCTATTATGCTTATTGGGGTATGACCACAGGCCTATTGACTATTGTCCACTGTTAACTACCTAGGCTTAAGGCATATGAATCATGGGTTAACTTTAATTGTATCTTTCTTTTCCTTTGTTCAGACTAGTTTCAGGGAATTTGGGGAGGTGGTTTTGGGCACGTACACTTAGGGTATATAAGGTTTTCAGAAAAACTGGCTGGGGTCCTTGGCTAAGAGGAGACTCTGCCTTGGGCCCGCCGTTGTAATAAACTGCACTCCACTATCTGCATCGTCCTTCTGAGTGAGTTTGTTTCCCAGAACGCGTGGCTACAACATTAGGAAGCATCACTATGAACAAAGCTAGTGGAGGTGATGGAATTCCAGTTAAGCTATTTCAAATCCTAAAAGATGATGCTGTGAAAATGCTGCATTCAATATGCCAGCAAATTTGAAAACCTCAGCAGTGGCCACAGGTCTGGAAAAGGTCAGTTTTTATTCCAGTCCCAAAGAAGGGCAATGCCAAAAAATGTTCAAACTACCACACAATTGCACTCATCTCACACGCTAGCAAAGTAATGCTCAAACTTCTCCAAGCCAGGCTTCAAGAGTACATGAACCGTGAACTTCCAGATGTTCAAGCTGGATTTAGAAAAGACAGAGGAACCAGAGACCAAATTGCCAACATCCGTTGGATCATAGAAAAAGCAAGAGAATTCCAGAAAAACATCTACTTCTGCTTTATTGATTATGCCAAAGCCTTTCACTGTGTGGATCACAACAAACTGTGGAAAATTCTTAAAGAGATGAGAATACCAGACCACCTCACCTGCCTACTGAGAAATCTGTACACAGGTCAAGAAGCAACAGTTAGAACCAGACATGAAACAACAGACTGGTTCCAAATTGGGAAAGGAGTACGTCAAGTCTGTATATTGTCATCCCGCTTATTTAACTTATATCAGAGTATATTCGGAGAAGGCAATGGCAACCCAATCCAGTACTCTTGCCTGGAAAATCCCATGGATGGAGGATCCTGGTAGGCTTCAGTCCATGGGCTCGCTAAGAGTCGGACATGACTGAGTGACTTCACTTTCATGCATTAGAGAAGGAAATGGCAACCCACTCCAGTGTTCTTGTCTGGAGAATCCCAGGGATGGGGGAGCCTGGTGGACTTCCATCTGTGGGGTCGCACAGAGTCGGACAAGACTGAAGCGACTTAGCAGCAGCCGCAGCAGAGTACATCACTCGAAATGCTGGACTGGATGAAGCACAAGCTGGAATCAAGATTGCCAGGAGAAATATAAATAACCTCAGATATGCAGATGACAGCACCCTTAGGGCAGAAAGTGAAGAGGAACTAAAGAGCCTCTTGATGAAAGCCAAAGAGGAGAGTGAAAAAGCTGGCTTAAAACTCAACACTCAACAAACTAAGATCATGGCATCCAGCCCCATCACTTCATGGCAAATAGATGGGGAAACAATGGAAACAGTAACAGACTTTATTTTCTTGGATTCCAAAATCACTGCAGATGGTGACTGCAGCTATGAAATTAAAAGACGCTTGCTCTTTGGAAGAAAAGATATGATCAATCTGCTGCTGCTGCTGCTAAGTCGCTTCAGTCGTGTCTGACTCTGTGCGACCCCATAGACGGCAGCCCACCAGGCTCCCCTGTTCCTGGGATTCTCCAGGCAAGAACACTGGAGTGGGTTGCCATTTCCTTCTCCAATGCATGAAAGTGAAAAGTGAAAGTGAAGTCTCTCAGTCGTGTCCGACTCTTGGCGACCCCATGGACTGCAGCCCACCAGGCTCCTCCATCCATGGTATTTTCCAGGCAAGAGTACTGGAGCGGGTTGCCATTGCCTTCTCTGATGATCAACCTAGACAGCATATTAAAAAGCAGAGACATTACTTTGCCGCCAAAGGTCTGTCTAGTCAAAGCTATGGTTTTTCCAGTAGTTATGTATGGATGTGAGAGTTGGACTATAAAGCAAGCTGAGCACTGAAGAATTGATGCTTTTGAACTGTGGTGTTGGAGAAGGCTCTTGAGAGTCCCTTGGACTGCAAGGAGATCCAACCAGTCCCTCCTAAAGGAAATCAGTCCTGAATATTCATTGGAAAGACTGATACTGAAGCTGAAACTCTAATATTTTGGCCACCTGATGCGAAGAACCGACTTCTTGGAAAAGACCCTGATGCTTGGCAAGACTGAAAGTAGGAGGAGAAGGGGATGACAGAGGATGAGATGGTTGGATGGCATCACCAGCTCGATGGACATGAGTTTGAGCAAGCTCTGGGAGTTGGTGACGGACAGGGAAGCCTGGAGTGCTGCAGTCCATGGGGTTGCCAGGAATTGGACACAACTGAGCAACTGAACTGATTTGTTGCTTCATTTTTTCTTATAAATGCTTCATGAAAGGAATTTAACCATTTGACTGCTATGTGGGGCAAATATTTTTCCCAGTTTGACTTTTGAGTTTATGTTTTTTTAATTTGAGGTAGCTGCTTTAAATTTTTATGGAATCAAATTTATTCACCTTTTATTTTATGGCTTCTGAGTTTTAGATCATGTTTAGAAAAACCTTGCTTACTCCAAAAGCATAAATAATTTACTCATGTTTTTGTGTAGCTACTGAATGTGGTTTTGTGTGTGTGTGTGTGTGTCTGTTAAACTCTTTGGGCCATCTGATAGTTGCTCTTATATAGGAAGTGACATAGAGATCCATTTTAATTTTTTCCCCAAATGGTTAATCAGTTATCTCAGCACTGTTTGCATTATCCCTCTATGCCTTTATTATTTTTATTATTCCCATATGTATTGGAGTCTACTTCTGGATTCTGCTTCATTCCACTGATTTCTCTATCTGTTCCCATACCAGGATTTTAATAGATGCTGCAAAGAGGTAAAAGGAAAGTGGAAAAAGTTTCATAAGTTAATTTCAACAGAATGGTCATCAAGTAAAAAAACCCTACAAACAATAAATACTGGAGAGGATGTGGGAAAAAGGGACCCGCCTACACTGTTGGTGGCAATTTAATTGGTACAGCTACAGTGGAGAACAGTGTGGAGGTCCCTTAGAAAACTAAACACGGAACTACCGTATGAGCCAGCAATCCCACTCCTGGGCATACACCCTGAGAAAACCATAACTCAAAGAGACACATGCACTCCAGTGATTATGACGATAGCCAGCACATGGAAGCAACCTAATGTCCATCAACAGAGAAATTGATAAAAAAAGATTTATTACATATATACAGTGGAGCATTTGTTGTTGTTGGTTAGTCATTAAGTTGTGTCTGACTCTCTTGTGACCCCATGGGCTATAGCCTGCCAGGCTCCTCTGTCCATGGGATTTCCCAGGCAAGAATACTGGTGTGGGTTGCCATTTGCTTCTCCAGAGGATCTTCCCAATCCAGGGGTGAAATCCACGTCTCCTGCATTGGCAGGAGGATTCTTTACCACTGAGCCAGCAGGGAAGCCCAATGGCATATTGCTCAGCCATAAAAAAGACCAGAATTGAGTCAGTTGAAGAGATGTGAATGAGCCTAGAGTCTGTCATATAGAGTGAAGTAAGTCAGAAAGAGAAAACAATTATTGTGTATTAATGTATATATATGGAATCTAGAAAGATGGTACTGTGAACCTGTTTGCAGAGCAGCAATAGAAGCATAGACATAGAGAATGGACTTGCAGACACAGGAGGGAAAGAGGAGAGGCATAAAATGAGAGTAGCATTGATATATATATATACCACCATGTGTGAAATAGACAGCCAGGGGGAAGCTCTGTATAGCACAGGGAGCTCAGCTTGGTGGTCTGTGTGACCTAGAGGGGTGGGATGGTGGCTGGAAGGGAGGCTCAAGAGGGAGGGGATACATGTATACATATGGCTGGTACATGTCATTGTACACCAGAAACCAATACAATATTGTCAACCAATTATACTCCAATAAAAAAATAATTTCAAATAGAACAGCATGGCAATTCAGAGGAAGGAGAGTTTTCAGTTGCAGTAGTCTGGAAAAGCTTCATGAAAGAGGAATTTGTAAGACATAACTTGAATGATGAGCAGCAATAGTCAAAGGGAATAAAGCGCTAAGGCGTGGAGGCAGGAGAGGGTGAAGATTTGTGTAGATGTCTGTTGTATCTCTGCCAAGGAGCGCACTTGTGTTTTTATGCATGCCTGTCTTACATACAGTCAAGCGCATACAGATGTTTTGGTATTACTTTCTCCAGGAATTTTGAGGATATATTTATTTATTTTTTTAAAAATTTCAGTCATGCCATGTGACTTTCAGGATCTTATTTCCCTGGCTAGGGATTGAACTCGTGTCTCCTGAAGTGGAAGGTCAGAGTCCTAATCACTGTACCACCAGGGAAGAGGGAAGTCCCCTTCAGGATACATTTATGAATCACAGTAGCTCCAAATGGAGCACCTATTATTTGCTAGGGATATCTATATTGATTCCTATTTTCATCACAGTGAGCAAAAGTTGATACTGTTATTCGCATTTTAGGAATGAGGAAAAACCTCAAACAGGTTAAACGGCGGCTCATAAGTGGCTGCACTGAGATTCAAATCCATAGCCAAAAAGTTAAAGAACTAGACAAAACAGAACCAGAATAGAAAACATCACAGAGGATCACTCATGGTTAGGGGTTAGGGTGTTTGGAGCACATCCTGTCCCTTCTCTGCCCATCCCACCTGGGATCATTCTTACCGATTTTTTTCTTTAAACTTTTTTAGAGTTTGATCTAGGAGAGAATCCTTTTTTTTTTTTTTTCCTGGCCAAAGTGAGAGGCTTGCAGGATCTTCGTTCCCCCACCAGGGACTGAACCCAGGCCCCCTGCAGTGGAAGCACAGAGTCCTAACCACTGGACAACCAGGGAATTCCCAGAGAGAATCTTTAAAAAGAATTTTATGGAAGTGTAGCTGACTTACAATATCATGTTAGTGTCAGTCCCCTTACCCTCTCTGTGTGCACCAACTGAATTCCAATGTGAGTGGCCCTTGGCTAGTGATAATGCTGGCACTGGGATGTATGCAGCTCTATTGCCCTATCATTGGAATGATTTTGAGGTGTGACCCACAGTGCTCCCTGAAGTCCCCTGGGGAATGAGTCAAAATTACCCTCTGTGTGACTTGGCTTGATGTAGCACCCTTTACTTGGCCCCTTCCTGGTCCAGCTTCCTCATTCCTCTAACTCTTTCCCCTGGAAACATTTCCTAGTAAATTACTTTCACATGCATCTTCCTCTAAGGCAGTATTGTTTCAAGAAACTTAGAAAAAAACCATGTATTTATTTGGCTGCGCCGGGTCTTAGTTGTGGCACACGGGATCTTTAGTTGTGGCATGAAGGAACTTTTTTTTTTTTTAGTTGTGGCATGCTAATTCTTGATCTTCTGGGTGGCTCAGATGGTAAAGAATCTGCCTGAAATGCAGGACACCCAGGTTCGATCCCTGGGTAGGGAAGATCCCCTGGAGAGGGGAATGGCAACCAACCCCAATATTCCTAACTGGAGAACTTCTTGGATAGAGGAGCCTGCCAACCTACATCCATGGGGTCGAATAGAGTCGGACATGACTGAGTGACTAACACTTTTTCATGCTAATTCTTAGGTGTTAAGAGTTGAACTCTTTACTGAATTACCAAGGAAGTCCCTCAAGAAACTTTTGTTTCACTTATGTGGAAGTGTGTGTGTATGTGTGTGTGTGTGTGTGTGTGTGTGTGTATCTGTCGGTCTATCTATCTGTGTTGCCATTTAACATGCATCAACTACCATGGAGCTAGAAAGTGTGAAAGCCAATGTCCTTTACCACATTATACTATCTCTCTATTTCTGTGGGGCTCACTGAGCTGGAAATTTTCCTGGACACCCCAGGATCAGAACTGCACATTAGATTCCAGATCTTAATGCCTGTTTGAGTACAGCGACTTAAAATGTACTGAATAAAAAATGCTTTAGTCATGGGTCTAGAGAATGCCATCAACTATGAAACAATTGGCTAGGCTGTTCTTTGAACTTCTCTGGGAAGTCAAGCTTGCCAAACAGCTTTCAAAGTCCAGATTTCCCTTTGCTAAGGTTGATAAATGTGATATAAAGGTCATGATGATTGATTATTAATTTTTTGCCAACTGGCAGAAGCAGGAAGAACAAGTTTGTCTTGTAGCAGAGCCAGATGGTGTGCCTGACCACGTACATGGCAGGGTGGCCACACCAGAGCTCTGGTTCTAGGCTTGGCTTGGATGGGGAAAAGCGGGGTGTTCAGAAATGCTCTACATTTACCCACAAAGTCAGTGCAGCTAAAGGAAGGGCAGAGAACACATCACACGCTCAGTAACAACAAATGAGACCTAGCCAAGTGGTCAGGCAAGGCTGTCGGTCAAATCTGCAGGAACCTGGGGCAAGCCTGGCTGCCAGAATTCACTGGAGGCCATGAGTGGAAGGCAAAGAGCCCCAGTCCCCAAAATACGGTGGTGATGAATTCTGGAAGGCAATGCAGAGGTGAGAGCAAAACACCCATCTTCCCAGGAAAATCTTGGGAGCCCTGCCTGATGGTACCAGCTGAAGATTCTATTTGCCAGTACAAATGATTTAAGATTGGTTCCATGTTTAGAAAATAATGAGGATATGTGGATAATCTAGTGGAATGATTAAGGAAAAAGGAAGGTGACCTTGGCTCATCAAGGGTAGCTCATTAGGATAGAGACATAGTGAGTTAAGAATTCATAGGGTCTCTAGTGTTGTTCCAGGGAAGAGCCATGCTTTCTGGCAGACGTGACATTCTGGTCACCCAGAGGTGTGCTGCAGGGTGGGGAGTGGGTGCTCACCAGCATGGTCAAGGTCTGGCTGGAGGGTCCTCCGATCTCTCCTGATTCCAGTCATTCTGCTGCCTTCTGACTGTTACTCCAGGAAGGAGGTAAGGATCGCAGACAACCTTTTCTCACACTGGCTTGTTTTCTCATCATTTGCCTGTTCCCCACCCAAACTGAGTCCACTGGCTTGAGACTAAATCAACTTCATGTGAATTTGGGGTCTGAGAGTCATTACCTGATTCCCCCTCCCACTGTGAATTGTTGACTGTCCAAGCTCCTGGCTGATCAATTTGACAGTCACATGGGGCTCAGGGCCCACTGGGACTCAGCCTGAAGTGGGTAGTCAGATCTCACAGACTTAGGAGTGCCACTCCCCTGCCTCATTCAGAGGCTGAGCTGAGTCCCAGGGTGTGTGTGTGTTGAGGGGGGTCGGTGGGGGTGCGGTGGGGGGTGCAGGCGGTACACACTGATTCCTGAGAGTAGCAAGCTTGAACTGTTGGTGAGACTTTGAAGTCCAGAAACAAAGGGGTGTCCACATCGGGGTGGGTGAGAGCAACCTTTGACTCTTGGTAGCAGAGCAGAAGTGGAAGGAAGATGGGGTGGGATGGGGTCAGTTTTGTCCTGTTTCTGTGTGGCCCGCTAATCCTAGAAAGTTACATGAGAAAGAAGTCTTGGGCTCTGTCTGCAAGGGAAGCTCTGCTCAGTTTCAGCTGTGATGAGCTTCTCCCTATGCAGGCTTCTCTGTCTGATGTCTGGTGGGTGGCTCCTGTGAGACCCAGTGTGGGGTGATGTGGGGAGATCCTTGGCTCATGGCGCACAAGTATTCAATGTTTTAAACATTATCGTATTCATCCAATACTTTTGAATAAACCTTACACTGTAATTGTTTCAAGGATGCACCATTTTTTTTCCCCCAAAGCAGATGCTAATTAATCAACAGTATGCTGATGAAGCATCTGCAGGAGAAGCACTGGGCTGAACTCTGTAGGAGATTAAAGATTTACAGCGTAAACTTAGTCCTTGCACTCAAGGAATTTACAGCCTAGCTGCAGAGATTGGACATGTCAATGAAACAGTTAGAAAACAACAGTTTAAAAAAGTGCTCAGCTAAGTGTTATTTATCTGTACCTCATTCCCACCCTTCCCATTGCATCTCCCCCAGAGGGAGGCTCTCCCCATTCCAGGTGGTGGAAACTTGGAGACCCAAGGCAGGTGATAGGCATCTTCCCTCCGTGCTCCACTCCCTTCTTACGTCATGGGACTTAGTCCCCATCTTCTCACTGGGCTCAGTGCTGAGGATAGGGGTTTGTGTGGAGATAATTCCAGAAAATGGATCAGGCAAAGGGGATCCTGCTCAGAGGTGAAAATAGATTTAATTCTTCGCTCATCTTCTGTTGAAATTGGATGGGTTTGGCTGGTTGAATGGTCAGAGGGAAGATAAAAGGCCATTAGGAGACCCGGGTGTGGACTTCTTGGGAGCTCCTCTGGTTGCTTTGTCGTGTTCTCTCACTGTGCTTTTTATTCTTTTTTTTTTTTTTTAATTTAGGTATAGGCTTCATGATGTTTACATTTTAAAATATTTCTTTATTTATTTGACTGCACTGGGTCTTCATTGTAGCATCTCTCGTTGTGGCATGTGGGCTCCAGAGTGCAGGGGCTCAACTGACCTGGGGCATGTGGGATCTCAGTGCCCTGACCAGGGATCGAACCCGCGTCCCCTGCATTGCAAGGCAAATCCTTAACTACTGGAAGTTCCCTGTAACCATATTCTTAAACACATCCCTCCGCAACTCACAGTAATGTTTGTGGTGGAATCATTGTATTTTGGCTGTGCCCTGTGGCTTGTGGAATCTTAGTTCTATACCAAGGATTGAACCCAGGAACCCAGCAGTGAGTGCTGAGTCTTAACCACTGGATGGCCAGGGAATTCCCCTGGATGGGATCATTCACATGTAACTCTGTGAACCAGACGAATCCAAGAGAGAGACGAAAGCATTACTGGGACCAGCTTTTGTTATTGGTTATCAGCCTTTCTCAACAGGAGTTCCTAGAGAGAATGAAAGTCTATAGAACATTATTAGAGTGATTATTTTCTCTGGTCTCCCAAGGATGGCACATAGCTAGTTCCATTCTGGAAGCATAACAGATACAAGATAATTCATTGCATATAATAGATGCCTTAGGGCTTAGTTCTCTCACCCAGATTGAGAAGGGCTGCTCCAGGCCCATGACCCAGTGACTCAAGCAACACCTGAGCTCCCTCCTTTTCTTGGCCTGCCTCAGATGCCATAACCGACCCACAATGGCTCCCAGAGTCATGAGTTTTGGTGGTGTAGTCTAAGTATAATTGAAGTTTAAGGAGAGACAGGCGGGTGGTAGTATGCTGAGTCATAACATTTTTAGATATGCTTTCTAGTTGGGCTTCCCAGGTGGTTCAAATGGTAAAGAACCTGCCTGCTAGTGTAGGAGACATAAGAGACATGGGTTCAATCCCTGGGTTGAGAGGAACCCCTGGAGGCGAGCACAGCAACCCACTCCAGTATTCTTGCCTGGAGAATCCCATGGAGAGAGGAGCCTGGCGGGCTACAGTCCATGGGGTCACAAAGAGCTGGACACGACTGAAGCGACTTAGCATGAGTGCAAGTTCCAGTATTGACCTAGGGTAGGCAGTGAGCTGGAGGAGGACACAGATCCTCCTACTTTGCTCTCTCCCTCCTTCCATATGGGGAGCCCTTGCAAGGCACAGTGGCCCTGAATGGCCGTGCATTTCAGTGATGATTTTCCTCTACAGTGTGGAATTAGAAACCTCCATTTAAAAACACACTTTAGATCTGGTCAACAGTGATTTAAGTGGCACAAATGAAGAGAGTTTGCCTCCCACGTCTGATGCATTAATCTAGACCTCTTATGATTTGGCAAGAGAAGTCAAAAGTCAAAGTGTTGAGTAATTCTGGAATTCTTCAGGATGGAGGAGTATATAGAGAGGATAAGAATGCCCCGAGCCCATCAAGGCACAGGTAGAAACCTGTTAGGACAAAAGAGCACAGCAATCGACTGGACTGCTGGGGGCAGTGATGGGGTGGGAGGAGGCTCAGGAAATACTGAAATGTTAGCGTTTAAATCTTTGGGAAGGCATTTTCTCTAAGTCGGGCTTGGCCTGGACATTGCCTGACTTTGGTGTTTTGGTGGTTGCCAGGGGGAGGATACATTCCTCCACGATTCTAGTTTCTCCCTTGCCTGGACCAGGCAGAACCTAATTTTCTTGGACCCCTGCAGAGTGTCAGAATTACTCCATCTCTGCTTCTTTGCCACTACTATGCACTGAATCCTCCTTGAAACCTTTGACGTCCCTCTTTGGTGAGGGACCCTTTTCTTCCCTGCTGGATCCAGGAAGGGAGAGAGGTAGCATTAAAACTTGCTGTGCTGCAACCATCTCTCGTGGGACTGTGTCATTGGGTAAGGACCCATTGACTTAGGGTTTCTAGTGTTGCCTATGGAACTACAAAATTTATTCTTATTCTAGGTTAGGTCCCTCTGATGTATGTTCTTATATACTTCTCTTTTGAAATGTTTATCATGCTACTGATTGTTTCATGTTGGTTTTCCCCAATAGACTGTGTGCTCCATGCTATCTGGAATGGAGCCGGTCTTGCCCACTGCAATATCCTTATTACCAAGTACAGCAGAATCATCCCAGGCATTTCAAAGAGGGAATTTCAAAGAGGGAATTTGAAACAGGGAACTGATTACACAGGAAGTGCACAGAGATGAGAAGCTGAATGCTACCACCACGAGGGCTTGAAGCACACAGGAGAGGGATGGTGTCACCAGAATCAGAGGCTGAGGCTGTCCCATGGTTGGGACTGGCAAGGACCCTGGGGGGAAGGGCTGGCTGATGGGGAACGGGAACCACTATGGGAAAATGATGCTCAAAACAGAGAGAGATGGTCAACAAAAAGAATCTGGCTTCTCCTTACTTATCAGTCTCCAGTCTCTTGCTAGTGCCTCCCATTGGCCCTTCTTACTGGAAGATAGTTGGCAAAGATAAGCAGGAAACAGTTTTTAAGAGAAGGATGAGAAAGAAGCCTGAGAGCAAACAGGCAATGACTGATGCAGCATGAGCTAATGAATATTTGTAGCTTACATGAATGAATACGCAAATAGATATGCATTAAGCACTGGCTGAACAATAATTTAAAGTTGTCACAACTCTCCCATTCAGAGCCTGTCAAAACAATTTCACCCCTCAGTTTTCTGCTACTAGTTACCACAGATATCTTCTTGAGACGTGGGTTTGGACAATGCAAATTAAGAGTACTTGAAATTCAGAGGAGAGACAAGAGCTCTGAGGCTGGAGGCTTTGCCTGAAACACTTGAATTAAAATTTGTTTCTTCAGCTGGGAGAACCCAAAATACTAGTAAAGATGTAGGTCATTTAACAGTACCGTTTGAAATCCATCCTTGAGTTTTCTTAAGCCTCATATCTAACAGCTGCGGGGATAATGTGCCTCAAAATGACACAAGGCACCATTTTCGAAGCAAAGACCTAGCCTGTCCCTTAGGAGGCCCTTGGTTAGGGTTTCAGGTCACTGGAGCTTTTTTAAAAATACAGAGAAGGCTGCAGTTCCACAGTGTGTCCACCAGAGGGCTGCAGGGCCTCCCCTTGTAGAGTCCAGACTGGGCTGAGACTTGGTGGCCCATCCAGGCCTTGGCTGCCTGTGGGGTCTATTCTAGGGTACCTCCAGTGTTGAGGTAGATCTGGGGGTGCAGAGGCTGCCCTGATTCCAGAGGGAGGAATTTCCTATTCAGTTCTCTTATTTCCCCCTTTCACTGTTTCATGTTACATTTAATAAGAGTTGATTTTAAAAATTTACAAATGGGGAAATCAAAATAGGCCTGTGTGTGTGTGTGTGAGCACATGTGCACAGACACATGTACATTTTGAAGGTGGGGTATCAGGAAGTGGGGATAATTCTGGTCACCAATTCGTATGAACCTGTAGCTTAAGTATTTCTACATTAAATATGTAGAAATTCAGAGCTGGAAAAAGACCTTTGAAACAATTTAGTACTCCTTCATTTATAGCTAAGGAAATCAATGCAACCTTTGCTACTTGCAAGATGCCTGGAAGGCTCGGAAACTTAAGGAATGAGGTTAATTAGTAGCCTTATTAAGGGGTTTGTGGCAAGATTTTATTTCAACATTCTACCCTTGCACTCCCCTTCCTAGGTTCGCCTGAGTCTTGACAGCAGAACCAAAAAGCATTTTCCAGTTTTCTATTGAAAATGCTTGGCTCTCTGGTTTTAATCCCATCCTTTGTTGTTGAAGTTTTCCAGACTGTTGAACCAGAAGGAAGAAAGATCTGACATGGTAGGAAAATCATCCAGGAAGATGGTTGAGTAAGCAGAAATCCAATCAAACTCTTAATCACAGATTCTATCAAAATCAATCAGAAATTTTACTAAAGAATTTTCAGCAGTAGAGCAGAGATCAGTCACTAAGATAACTTAAGGGAGCATGTATTAAACAGGAAAAATTAATGTGGGCTCCCTGAAAAAGATTTTATTGCTCCAAAAAGACCAAAGAGTGTACAGAAAACTTTATTTTAATTAATCCTGAAAAAGAGCAACCGTGGGGAACCACACAGAGAATTCAGAAACTGGTTGGAGCCTCTTTTCAAAGAAATGAAATGGACTGTTCTTCCTCTCAAGTGAGTGAAGGTCAGAATGAAAAAGAATGAAAGTAACAATCATTGTGAAAGACAGACTAAAAATATTGTTTCAGCTGCACAGAGCAGAAATGGCACTTAAATAAGAAGACAACCTGAGCAATATATCCAGAATTTTAAGAAACTGAGAAATGAAACATTTCAAGAAGGCAGATCTGGGGAATAGAGTTCAGTATTGCAATTTCTGAATACTTAGGTCTCCTGAATAAGCAATCAAAATCAAAGGCAAGAAATCAATAATTAAAGAAGCAATAATACATTTTTCCAGAACCAATAAGAGAATAGATTTGAAATAGAGAGGAGTCATATGGGCTAGTAGAACATGTATGAACATTTGAAGAGTGACTTCTGTTTATAAAACAGTTCTGTGCAATGACCAGACGGTTTTTATTCCTCATTTTGTTAATTATGTTCATGCATCTTTCCTTTTGATCTTCCCAATAACTATATGAGGTGGACAGATATC
>NW_011495077.1:2467400-2470247 GCF_000754665.1 Bison bison bison | reverse complement strand
GTGTGGTAAGACAAACAGCATATTGGTTTCTGGTCCTGAGAACTTGACTGCCAGTAAAGGAATCAAGACTTGAGGTGCAATTAAGAACTTACACTGTCTTTTGAGTTCATCTATATATTGTCTATTTTGACTGTCTGGAACAGAATCATCTAAGTTTGTACAAATCATTTTTTGGTGATACCCTTATTTGAAGCCTATTATCTCTTAGTTTACACAGAAAATCTTATAAACTTGAATATTTAGTTTCCATACTCCTAGAAGATTACCAGCAGCAAAATATGAATGGAAAAGGTCAGGTGCTGCTAAAGGCAGGCTCCTTATAGTTCTGGGAAATGATAGTTGATGTTTTACAGCAAGGGCAGAGGAAGAAAACCTATAAATAGCTGACCCAAGGAAAAAATTTAGCAGTTAGGGACTACTTAATGTAAGGACAAGTATATTCTTCTAAGACCCAGTAC
Organism: Bison bison bison; assembly: GCF_000754665.1. NCBI lineage: Eukaryota > Metazoa > Chordata > Mammalia > Artiodactyla > Bovidae > Bison > Bison bison. The sequence continues at coordinate 2,469,789 of NW_011495077.1, read as the reverse complement.
TCCTTTAGAGCAGCTTTTATATAGTTCTAATGATGATTCCAAATCTTTATAAGAAAGCTTAATCTTGTTTTGTCTTGGTTTAAGCAGTCAGGATTGAGTAAAGTGTGTTTATAGATAAAGACCCATCCAAGTTTCACCAAAGTCTTAATGTTTAAGGTGCACACTTTAATTGGGAAATTCATTTATCTATATATATACAAATGGGTATGTGGGATAAGTAGATATTATTAAATGATATATATTCAAATATGACCACACCTCTCTCCCTAGGCAGAGAAAATAAAGTCATAAAATATGAAATTGACTTATATAAAATAAAAGTGATGCTTTAGAAATTTTTGTAACCTATAGAAATAATACAGGCCAATTGTAGGAAATCTGGAAAATATGGAAAAGCACAGAAAAGAGAATGAAAGATATGTGCCGTACAGCTGAGCGTTTATTTTATTTTATTTTTTTTTTTGTGGCAAGATTTTATTTCAACATTCTACCCTTGCACTCCCCTTCCTAGGTTCGCCTGAGTCTTGACAGCAGAACCAAAAAGCATTTTCCAGTTTTCTATTGAAAATGCTTGGCTCTCTGGTTTTAATCCCATCCTTTGTTGTTGAAGTTTTCCAGACTGTTGAACCAGAAGGAAGAAAGATCTGACATGGTAGGAAAATCATCCAGGAAGATGGTTGAGTAAGCAGAAATCCAATCAAACTCTTAATCACAGATTCTATCAAAATCAATCAGAAATTTTACTAAAGAATTTTCAGCAGTAGAGCAGAGATCAGTCACTAAGATAACTTAAGGGAGCATGTATTAAACAGGAAAAATTAATGTGGGCTCCCTGAAAAAGATTTTATTGCTCCAAAAAGACCAAAGAGTGTACAGAAAACTTTATTTTAATTAATCCTGAAAAAGAGCAACCGTGGGGAACCACACAGAGAATTCAGAAACTGGTTGGAGCCTCTTTTCAAAGAAATGAAATGGACTGTTCTTCCTCTCAAGTGAGTGAAGGTCAGAATGAAAAAGAATGAAAGTAACAATCATTGTGAAAGACAGACTAAAAATATTGTTTCAGCTGCACAGAGCAGAAATGGCACTTAAATAAGAAGACAACCTGAGCAATATATCCAGAATTTTAAGAAACTGAGAAATGAAACATTTCAAGAAGGCAGATCTGGGGAATAGAGTTCAGTATTGCAATTTCTGAATACTTAGGTCTCCTGAATAAGCAATCAAAATCAAAGGCAAGAAATCAATAATTAAAGAAGCAATAATACATTTTTCCAGAACCAATAAGAGAATAGATTTGAAATAGAGAGGAGTCATATGGGCTAGTAGAACATGTATGAACATTTGAAGAGTGACTTCTGTTTATAAAACAGTTCTGTGCAATGACCAGACGGTTTTTATTCCTCATTTTGTTAATTATGTTCATGCATCTTTCCTTTTGATCTTCCCAATAACTATATGAGGTGGACAGATATCATCAATCTCTCATTTTACTGATAGAAAATAACCTCTGAGAGTCTAAGTAACTTACTAGGGATAAACTAGTTCTATCCCTCGTAAGTTAGAACTAGTGACTGAAGGAAGAGTCCAAGGTTAAGCCCAGGTCTTGCTCTCCAAAGTGGGAGGGTCTTACACATTTTTTTAAAAATAAATGCTTTATTATTATTATTTTTTTAACATAGAGGAAGCTTGGTGGCAGATCTGTAGCCACTTGATGTTTTTATAACTAAGAATTATAGTTCAGGCTCTCTCTGCTGTAGAATGTAAAGGTGCACTAACACACATATATGTAATTGTTAGGAAAATTAAGCTTAGTCACTAAAAGAAGCCTCGCCATCTGAACTTTCTTCTGTGTTTTTTTCACCTTCACCATCAGGCACTGGATCATCTGGCCTCTCAGGAAAATCTGGGTCTAGTCCTTCCGATACCATTTTGTTTCTTATCGCTGTCACTGGAACACCCACTTGAAGCATTTTGAGATATCTGGCATATCCTGGATCCTTGGCTACAGTTAAGAGATTTTCTGGTGTTACTTCACTTTGCTGTGGTCCAGAGTCCTGCAAACTGTTCTGCTGTGATTGCTCTCAAGTGGCTTCAGAATGTGTTCCATTTGTGATCCTAGTGACATTTACAGGAGATGCTTCAAGTGTGACATCATCTAGGCCTGGGATAGATGATAACTTTGCATCTAAAATATTGAGAGTTGTTTCAGTCTGCTGGATACGAAGAGAAATGTCTGCTAGTTTCTTCTCACAAACTAGAAAAGCGGTTGAGGAACTGTACAGTGTGCATCGCAAACTCGCTTAGAAATGCCACCGTTCTTTTCTGTTGAATAGCTGGCACCTTAGTCAGGCCTATGCCTGAGCCCATGAGAGGAAGCCCATCCTCA
>NW_011495077.1:2462131-2467300 GCF_000754665.1 Bison bison bison | reverse complement strand
TAGTCCCCTCTTACACACATTTAAACAATAAGGAAAATACATGTTTGATAACAAGCAGAAAGAGAAGGTACTTTTAAAAGAATGAAAATTAGAAAGATTATTGTCTTTTCTAGTAACAAAAAAAGAGCTTGGTGGATGTGGAACTCTAACATCAAGAATGAGAGAGAGACAGAGACAGTTCGTTCTTGACCTTGCCAAACTGCCCTTCATGTGGGATGCAACAGACTCATAAGCTCTATAAGGTCTTAGAAATCCAACCAGTCACCTTATTCCAACTAGCCTGGGACTGCTTCTAATGTAAGTTTGCCTTAAACACAGAGACCTGATATAGTTGCAACCGATGCACCTGTTGTACATTGACACACCATCATTGCCTGAAACTAAAAAGCTGCTTAAAAAAATAAAGTCTACTAATTACTCCCACCTCTCCCCAGCAGCAGTAGACTTGTGTATATTGTGGAGGTGTGTATGTGCAGCTACGTACTGCTGTGTGTTGTGGAGACAAGCAGCACTGTCTGGTGCGTGACTCTGACACTGGGCTCCTGTCTCTCTAAGTTGCCTGGCAGTGAGCCAGCTCTCAGACTCAATGTCCCCCCGGGGACTTGAAGTTTCCAGGATCTGGAAACCGAGGCATCAGAGAATCCTCCTAGACAGTGGGCGCCTACGATGAGAACTGCTTGGTGTGCATGTGAAAGTCGCTCATTCGTGTCTGACTCTTTTCAACCCCATGGACTGCGGCCCGCCAGGCTCCTCTGTCCATGGAATTCCCCAGGCAAGAATATTGGAGTGGGTAGCCATTCCCTTCTCCAGGGGATCTTCCCAACCCAGGGATCAAACCCTGGATCTCCTGCATTATAGGCAGATTCTTTACCATCTGAGCCACCAGGGAGGGAAGGCCTTGGTGTGCATAAAGAAAATGTTTGGTGTGCATAAATAAAATGTTTAATCCCTCATGTGAGTTTGCTTTTATACACCTCTCATAAAACAGAGGGATACCAGGGGTGGGTCAAGCCCTCTGGGGCTCTTCTCAGCACATGTCTTTCACTGGGCCCCAGCACATCTCTCTACAGGACACGGGAGGGACCCCGGGCCCCGCTGACCCTGCTCCTGTGAGTCCCACTCACACCAAGGGACACCAGCTGGTGTGTATCCTGAGCCCTTCACAGAACAGCTGTGCTGTCTTAGTTCAGATCCTGAAGAAATAAATGATTTCTGTAGCTAAGAGGACAAACCCTGTCCTGTGACTTGAAGAGAGTAAGTCCATTTCAGCTAGCAGAAGAGAATTTTCTGTTTCATCTCATAACACATGTGTTATCCCACTATCAGAAGGAACAAAGCCCTGGAGTTAAATCTAAAGCAGAACAAGGATATTCTGAAGACCCTGTATAATAAGTGAAATGAAATATTAAGTGAAGTTAATCAGACAAAGACAAATATATGATATCACTTACATGTGCTATTTAAAAAATGATGTAAATGGACTTGTTAACAAAACAGAAATAGACTCACAGACATAGAAAACAAACATGGTTACCAAAGGGGATACCAGGCAGGGAAGAGACAAATTAGGAGTTTGGGATTGACACAGATACACTACTATATATAAGCTAGATAAAAACAAGGACCTAGTGTACAGCACAGGAAGTATACTCAATATGTAGTAATAACCAATAGTGGAAAAGAAGCTGTATATATATATCTGAGTCATTTTCTGTATACCCAAAACTAACGCATTGTAAATTAACTATAGATAAATTAAAAAATGGTTAAAAACTAAAGCAGCACAAGGATCTTTTGAAGACCTGTATAATAAGTTTCAGCCATATCACCCCATTCACAGAATCTAAAAGATGACTATTTACTTTTCTTACTATTTTCAAGGGGAAGGTTTTTTTTGGATCTCTTTCTCTTCAGATCTCCTGAATAATGCAGGTATTTCCTTTCTAATGGCATGAAGAGGGCCCCGCTTCTGCTGACTTTATTGATCAGGTTTGAGCTAATGGTAGATGTTTGTTTGAAGCAGATTTTTGTATGTGTGCGTTTGAGGTAAAATTCATGCCAAGAGACAGGTGAAATAGTCCTCTGGGTTCTAGCTGTGACCAAGAAGGTTTTATCTTTTTTTCATTCCCCTTTCTTTTCTTTGGGAATGAAAATAACACTTAAATATCTTAGTTGGCTTTGTAGTTGGTCCAATTATTGGAGATCAAAAACATCTCATCAATTACATTACTGGGTTTAATATGACTACATTTCTACAATTACAAGGACCAGTTATATTTAAAAAGATACTTACTTTTGATGAAAACCATAAAAGCTTATTAAAGCACTCTGATTTTCTTTTTTCTGGTAACTATTACCTGAAAATACCTCTGAATACTCTAAGGGAAAATATTTTGGAAAAATTATGTGAGAAGGTATAGAAATCACGTACAAACAAAAAGAGCCAAAATATGTATGTGTGTGTATTTGTGTATCTATATATAGATAATACGCACACAGATAGGGGCTTCCTTGGTGGCTCAGATGGTAAAGAATCTGCCTGCAATGAGGGAGACCCTGGTTCAATCCCTGGGTTGGAAAGATCCCCTGGAGAAGGGAAATGGCTACCTACTCCAGTACAGGACTTGATTGTGATGGGTATGCTGATATATTCAAGCCATTTCATAAGATCTTGGTATTATTCTGTGCAATGGGCTTCCCAGGTGGCACCAGTGGTAAAGAATCCACCTGCCAATGCAGGAGACACAGAGGTGTGGGTTCCATTCCTGGGTTGGGAAGACCCCCTAGAGTAGGAAATGGCAACCTACTCCAGTATTCTTGCCTGGAAAATTCCATGGACAAGGGAGCCTGGCAGGCTACAGTCCATGGGGCCACAAAGAGTCGGACATGACTGAGCACACACGCACTGAGCCCATGTGAGGTCTTTCACCTCTCATACGCACATATATAACTGTATATATGTATATATATATGGACACTAATTTGAGCAAGCTCCAGGAGTTGGTGATGGACAGGGAAGCCTGGCGTGCTGCAGTCCATGGGGTCACAAAGAGGTGGACACGACTGAGTGACTGAACTGAACTGACATATATTATATGCCATATACTTTCTTCCTTCTACTCCTCCAAAATAGAGAATGTTATCCTTGTCTTATATACTCAGGAACAATTAGTAATGACATATTTCTAATGATTCCCTGGAAGTCTTGATAAAGTGGACTAAGATTTGTTGTTCCGTTGCTAAATCATGTCCTACTCTGCAACCCTATGTACTGCAGAAGGCCAGGCTCCTCTGTCCTTCACTATCTCCCAGAGTTTGCTCAGGTTCATGTCCAGGTGATGCTTTCTAACCATCTCATCCTCTGCTGCCTCCTTCTCCATTTGCTTTCAGTCTTTCCCAGCTGAAAGCCTAGCTTGAAGGATTTTGAGCATAACCTTACTAGCATATGAAATGAGCACAATTGCATGGTAGTTTGAGCATTCTTTGGCATTTCCGTTCTTTGGGATTAGAATGAAAACTGACCTTTTCCGGTCTTGTGGCCACTGCTGAGTTTTCTAAATTTCCTGACATGTTGAATGCAGCACTCTAATGGCATCATCTTTTAGGATTTTAAATAGCTCAGCTGGAAAGGGTAAGAACCTGTAATTAAGCTTTGTCTTGGTGGCATGAAATAAAGAAGGTGACACAGGAAGCTGAAGGCAGGATCCACCAGCTCCTTCTCTACCCTGTGGTTCTATGTGATTCTTGCAAAGCCAGCCTTAGGCTGATGACTGCAGTGACAGCGATGTTGAACCTCGAGATGAATCAGAATGAGGCCCAGAGACTGAACTATCAAGAGCTCTGCGGCCAGTGGCACAAGGACAATGCCAGTCAACCCTTTCCTTTTAACAACTTCTAAACATTAAAAAATTTATTTTTTCTGTGTTTTTCTGGGAGGAATGATTAGAATGTCTAGGATGGTAAGGCAAAGAGGAAAATGTAAAAGGGCGTTTAATATAATGGGAGGCAGAAAAATAACATAATTCCTCTGTGGCCAGGTGGAGTTCTTCCAGCTCGATCTATGATAAAGGTGATGGACAATTGAGGATTTTCCTCCTGGACAATTATTATTATGCTACTGGGATCAGAAGCATTGATGCTGTGGATATCTTAGAAGAGAGCTGTTCTTGCGAATCATTTGTAATGGGTTTTTATCTCTAGTTATGAAAAACTTGATAACCAAATTTATAATACAAATAATTAAAAGGGCCTAAAAACTTAAAAAAATTATTTATTTGGCTGCCCTGGGTCTCAGTTGAGGCACGCAGGATCATGTGGAATCTTTTAGCTGCAACATGTGGGATCTAGTTCCCTGACCAGGGATCCAACCTGGGCCCTCTGCATTGGGAGCACAGAATCTTAGCCACTGGTCCACCAGGGAAGTCCATAAAAGGTCTAAAGAACTTTAATGGCAGAATTCGTTAAATCATGTAATACCAGTATCTTGGACTTCCCTGGCTCTCCACTTGCAATGCAGAGGACATGGGTTTGATCCCTGATCGGGGAACTGAGACCCACATGCCATGCAGCACAGTCAAAAAAAAAAAAAAAGGACCTTTCCAATTCAGTGCCTAGCTTGGGCATATTGAATGTGTAACCTGTGATCTGTCTGGACTGAAATAGGCCGTGTTAAGACAGTGTTCCGGAAGACACTTATTTGTCCTGCCCACTATTAACCTGAAATTTTACTATAGTCATTTCTAGAAGATATTCAATAAAATTTTAGATTGATTGCAAGCATAGTTCAATATTTATTAATTTGCAGGGAAATCAAGGAGTGTGCTGGTTCAGAAAGGGTATGAAAATGGAGGGGTTTTAGAGTTGGCAAACAATGCTTATGTAAGCAACTAGTTTAAACAACTATGAAAGGTTGAAGTTTCATTTCAAAGGTCACCGAAATATCCAGCCCACATTGTTTGTTGGGAAGGAAGTCCACACAGCATGGCTGGAGATGACAGACATGCAGATTCCCAGGCCCAGTGAAAGTAACACATCTCAGAAGCAAATATCAGGGGCTGCAGTATAGCCAGTAATGGAAAAGCAAGATTTCACTCCCAAGTTACATTAGGGCTAATAACCAGAGGCATGAATGGCACTGAGGCTTCAGGGGGGCCACCAGGTAACCAGGTT
>NW_011495077.1:2442898-2462031 GCF_000754665.1 Bison bison bison | reverse complement strand
GCTGAGGGTCGGACACGACTGAGCAACTTTACTTTCACTTTTCACTTTCATGCATTGGAGAAGGAAATGGCAACCCACTCCAGTGTTCTTGCCTGGAGAATCCCAGGGATGGGGGAGTCTGTTGGGCTGCCGTCTATTGGGTCGAACAGAGTTGGACACGACTGAAGTGACTTAGCATTAGCATTAGCATGTCCATTTCTTAGTTTGGGTACAATTTTTAAAAAACTCCTTTTGACAAAAGGTTTTTTGACTTGAAATTTATTGAGAATGACTAAAGAACCCATCTGCCAATGCAGGAGACATAAGAGACGCAGGTTCCATCCCTGTGTTCGGAAGATCTCCTAGAGGAGGCTATGGCAACCCACTCCAGTATTCTCGCCTGGAGAATCCCATGGACAGAGGAGCCTGGCGGGCTACAGTCCGTGGGGTCACAAAGAGTTGGACATGACTGAAGTGACTTAGCACACAAGCATGCAAAACAAAAGAGCCTGGGATTCTGTTTCAGCCTACACTGGTCTGACACCACCCGGTGAACTGCAATCCAATTCTGGCACTAACCCCCTGGAGTTCGTGCAGATCCCCTCCACCGCCCCGCAGTGGGAACTCAGTTCTCTGGAAGACTGCCCTCACTTCAGTTGCAAGGCACACTTTGAGGGTTCCTAAATCACCCACACTTTTGACCAGCTGGCTACGAATCCAGGAGGTTCCCACACTCTCCTCAGTTTTGGTAATTCTCTAGAATGACTCATGGAACTCAGGAAAGCACTATATGATTACAGTTTTATTATAAAGGATACAGATCAGGAGCAGCCAGATGACAAGATACACGGGGTGAGGTTCGGGAGGGTCCTGAACACAGAGTTTCTCTGCTGTGTCCAGGGAACCAGATGCCTCACCCTTCTGGCACACTGATGTGTTCACCAACCAGGATGCTCCCCTGAGCTCCAGGGTTCAGTTTTTATTGGGGCTTCATTGCATGGATATGATTGATTAAATCGTTGACCAGGTGACTAAATGCAGTTGCCAGTCCCGGTCTCCTACTGGTGGGAGTAGTACTAGATTGGTCACACATCATTTAAAGTTCTGATCCGGTGGTTGGTCTTTCTGGTGGCCAGCCCATCCTGAAGCGTGGCTCAGACGGTAAAGCGTCTGTCTGCAATGCAGGAGACCCGGCTTCGATCCCTGCGTTGGGAAGATCCCCTGGAGAAGGAAATGGCAGCCCACTCCAGTATTCTTGTCTGGAAAATCCCATGGACGGCAGACCCTGGTAGGCTACAGTCCATGGGGTTGCAAAGAGTCGGACACGACTGAGCGACTTCACTTTACTTCAAGTCATCCTATTATTATTTTTGACCTCATCACACAGCATATGGAATCTTAGTTTCCTGACCAGGGATCAAACCTGTGCCCCCTGCATTGGAAGCACAGAGTCCTAGCCACTGGACAACCAAGGAAGTCCCTGAGTCAGGAAAGCACAGTTTTATTATAGTTATTTATTACAGTTTTATTATAAAGGATACAGGTCGGGAGCAGATCGGGATACAGATCTTATTAATATAAACTTAAGTATGGCCCAGGGGCTCAGGAATAACAAATATACTTCTATCACTTGGGGAATTCCAAGAGTTTTAAAAGCTCTGTGCCATGAATCAGGGACAAAGACCAGACACATTCTTTATTATACCATAGCATAGGAACACATGTAATGTGAACATGTTTTGACATAACAAACTTCAAATGTTATATAGGGGATTCTGATACATTTCTCAAAATGGAACCAGGATGATCTTTTCAAGCCAGTATGTAGTTATGTCAGCCCCTGCTTGAAATCCTTCAGGGCCCTCTTGATGATCTTAGAATAAAGAGTAAAATGCTTAACCAGGTCTCCGAGGTCCTGTGTGGTGTGACCCTGTCCTTGTGACCACCCTCAGCTACCATACCCCACCTCCCTTGCTCCTAGGACCTGACATTTTAGTTTCCTGAATGTAGATTGATTGCTATGTTCCAATCATTCTGCTGGAAAGCTGTAAGAAATAGAAAATTAAGTAAAATTTCCCTGAGCACACACAGCTAGTTAGTAAAACAGTGGAATTAGAACACCAAACTCCTGACCTCAGAGTTAACGATCCTTTCTAGTCTACCTCCAAATTGGCTCACATTTGTGAGCAAATGAATAGAAAATTTGTGTTGACTGTCTTTCCACCTATCAAAGTATGTGGAAGCACAGCAAACGTTTTCCTATTAGTTTTACCTCATTAGATTCTTGGACTGCAGGAATGGGAAGAAGCAATTAATAGCAATACACTCAACTTTTCTTAACTTTCCCCTTCAGAGGTTCTGAGCAAAGAGACAAAAACCCAGCTCACCCGAAGGCTCCAATTAAAGGAAACTTGACTGTATACCCAGATGTTAAAATTGCTGACAATCACCCGAAATTTCTCCCTTCCATGTCCTCTTTGTGAAAAATGGCTGCTGAAGTCATCTGTACTAGACACTGATGTGTTTATACCCTCAGTTTTTATTAAAATCAATGAGAAAAAGACCTTGGTTTACCCACCTAAAATAAGAAAGTGTTCTCAAACTATCTTATTATGAAGGACTTGTTTGTGGACACCCAAAAGATTCCACAAAAGAATAAAGTACAGATAGAATTTAGGGAAGATAGAAGATCAAGTTTAGGGTTGTATGAAATTAAAAAAAAAAAGCATACAGAGAAAGTTTCCAGCTTTCCTAGTAGATCAAAGAGATGACTGAGTTCTCAGTCATCTTGTTCTTTCACCAACAGTCCTCATGTTGAAAAGAGTAAAATGGAGATGATTAACCTCAAAATAGGCAGGTCGTCTGGCCAAGAGGAAGAATCACCATCTGCTAGGAAGACCTGTCCTAAATCTTTTGCATCTCCTCTAAGGTCTAAAGACGTTTGTCTTTTCCATTGGACTTCTCCGGTGTCCTCACTCAAGCCTTCCTGACACAGACACTTGCTTCCTGATTCCACATTCACACAAATCGACTGGTACTGTGTTTCATGACTTGGAAGAATTTTTCTCTTTTTAATGAGGATGCACTCAGGATAAGATCTGCAACAGCAGCAGTTTTAGAATTAATCATTCCGCTTGTTCGTGTTTAAAGCTCAAGTTAATAACTCCTTCAAAATAAATCTCAAAACCAAGTGGACCAACTGTAATCAAAATTCTGGTGCACAGCCCCGTGGCCCACAAACCACTGCCTTCCCAGGTGTGCTCCTGAATCGCTATGGATTGTTTTCTCAATTTGTTCACATCATTAATAGAGACAGGTGCAAAAAGCAGCTCAGCTCTTTTCCTCCGTTGGCTCCTGCTCTGGGTGTCTTCTTTTTGCCCTTCCAGACTCACTTTCCACCCATCCACTCCCAGACAGAGAGGCTGGCCCATATGGACATCATGAACATACTTTGATGGGTTCTGGCTTCTGGTTGGGTTCAGCTGCTGTTGGCATCAGCAGATCATGGAGATGGAGGGCGCAGAGGGAGGTGGAGATATTTATTACACCCACATGTTCCCTTCCAACTCAAGACGGATGCCTGCATTCCACTTCCCATGGGTGGCTCTTTCCTTGTAGCTACTCTCTGGGTGTTCCAAATCTCCCTTTCTGAGACTCTTCAAGCCAGAAGTATCCATTGTTCAGTTCAGTTCAGTTCAGTCGCTCAGTCGTGTCCGACTCTTTGTGACCCCATGAATCGCAGCACGCCAGGCCTCCCTGTCCATCACCAACTCCCAGGGTTCACTCAGACTCACGTGCATCAAGTCAGTGATGCCATCCAGCCATCTCATTCTCTGTCGTCCCCTTCTCCTGCCCCCAATCCCTCCCAGCATCAGAGTCTTTTCCAATGAGTCAACTCTTCGCATGACGTGGCCAAAGTACTGGAGTTTCAGCTTTAGCATCATTCCTTCCAAAGAAATCCCAGGGCTGATCTCCTTCAGAATGGACTGGTTGGATCTCCTTGCAGTCCAAGGGACTCTCAAGAGTCTTCTCCAACACCACAGTTCAAAAGCATCAATTCTTTGGTGCTCAGCCTTCTTCACAGTCCAACTCATCCATTGTTGGATACTGCAAAATTAAAAAATGTCAAATTCAAATCCCCAAAGTCTTCCAAACCAGAAGTTATCCAGTGATGATCTCCTCCAAAAGTAAGTCACACACAAAAAAGACAAAAACGAGCCGTGAATCTAGATTAGAGATAGCTAGTGGTTGAACCTTGGGTGTCTCTCGCAATGCCTTTGGGGTCCACAGAAGGGTTCTTAATCTGTAAAATGAGTAGAATAAGTCACATTTACTTTCATTTATAGGAAGAGAAGGAGAGAAGGTCCTATTTATTCCTCCTTGATGCCCTGATGGGCAAGGTTTTATCCATGTGGGACAGAGCCTGGGGGCTCTGGGGCCTGAAGAGGTGGGAGTGTTGTGCTTGTGTGGACATAGCTGAAGTTCCCTCCCTCGCCTGAAGGGGTCAGCAAAGGCCCAGGAAGGGTGGCGACACCTTGCCTCCCAGGAGGGAGAAAACGCCAAGGAGGCCCTCAGTTCCCGGGGGATAGCCCCTAACCACCCGCTTTGTGCTTTCTCTGCTGGGGCAGGGACGGATTCTCCCACAGGGCTCCCCTAACTGCGCGGAGATGCTGGCGCTGGCCCTAGCTGTTGAAGAATGAAAGGTCTATGTGGAACACAGGAATGGGAGTGGACCTGCGGGCCCAGATTGAGGAGGGCCACAGGGTGTCGAATCCCCCAGCTCGGCCCTCTTGGACACTTTCCCTGGGTTGTCTGCACCCCATCCAAAGTCTGTAATCAAGCCATCAAAACTGATAGGATGATTTCCGCATTAAATGAAATTATGGATGAAGAATGGGGATGGAGGAAACAGACTAATGGTTCTAATGTTTTTTCCCAACCTTTCATTTCTCAGTAAAGTGCAGTCATCTGATTCCTCGTTTGTGTGCTAGGAAAATGATGGCTCCTCTGAGAAGCTCTTAGCTATCCTCATTTTCTTCCTTGCTCCCTTGGGTCTCCTGGGTGGGTTCAGGCAGGAGAAACCATGACAGAGGTGGGTGGTAAGTCCCAGTCTGTCCCTCAGGTGAGCTTCTGGTTTCCTACCGGTTTCATTGCTTGCCATATGTGTAGTAGTCAAAAATATTTAATTTTCAATTACAAGAGTGTGACAAGAATGCAATCTTATTATTAAAACACAGAGAAGACAAAAGCTTCATTTTACCTGACTCCTCTGATCTACTCCCTTTCTCAGAAGTATCTATCATTGTTGATTTGGGAAATATCCTTCTCTATATATGTTGTGGTTTGTAAATATGTCCACAGTTATTTGATACTACTTCTTCAAAAGGTGAAGCCTAATTCTCCTCACCTTAAGTGTAGGAGGTACTTAGTGACTTGCTTTTTAAAGTATAGAATGTGGCAGAAGTAGTGATTTTTGGTGTCTGAGATTGGGATTGGAATGACATTGAGTTTTCCCCCTCATTCTGGGACCACCTGCTCTGGGGAAAGCCAGCTTCCATGTTGCGAGGTAGACCTAAGGAGAGGCCCATATTGTGGGTAACTGAGGCCTCCTGCCAACAGCCGTAAGATTGAGCAATAAAGAAATTATTGTAATAGATTCTGAGACTGGTGAGGGCACAGGCTCCATGATGTCAAGGTTCTGTGTTCCTGGAAATGAGCAGAGGACAGAGCACATTATCCCCAGGGACATTTTTCTATTGACAAAGAGTACCTCAGAGTTTATATAGTAGGTAAGACTAGTCCCAGAGCTTGGGTTATGTGGTGGTTGCTTACCTTTGCTGCCAAAATTACCCTTCAGGATAAGAACACTTATTATCTCAACTTCTGGGAGTGCAGCTGGCAGAAAGTCCTCAGCAATCAACACCCTTCAGGGATTTCTGAAGAGAGCCAAAGAGAACCCCCCATTCCGGCAACCCACGTCCAGTGGTCAGTGAATGAATGGTATGGAGACCAGGCCTCTCACTCCAGCTCAGGGGAGTTCTGAAGGGTCATCCCATCCTCAGCTCCCTGCAGGACCAACTGAGATGTTCCACTGAGACTGCCTTCAGCTAGACCTTATCCTCTGCCCAACCCTGCTCCCCTCTCTTCCCTTTCCCAGGTGTTGGTATCAAAAGCACTCCCCAGCAAACCTCCTACATGTTAATCTCTGTCTCAGAGTTGGCTTCTTGGGAAACTCAAGCAGGGATGGTGGTTACCAGGGTGTTCTAAAAAAGCAGATGATGGCACAGGGTTTTAGAACTGGATTACTGGCTACCCAGCTGGCATCACTGTTTGGAGTGATTCTCCTTTTGGGAATGAAATGGCAGGGTTTTTATTTTACTTTTTTAAACTATTTTGTATTGGGGTACCTAGCAAATATACTTTTTACTTTATATTGGCATATAGCCATCAACTTCCCTAGTGGCTCAGTTGGTAAAGAATCTGCCTGCAATGCAGGAGACCCAGGTTCAATCCCTGAGTCAGGAAGGATCTTCCTGGGGAGGAGGAAAGGGCAACCCACTCCAGTATTCTTGCCTGGGAAATCCCATGGACAGAGGAGCCTGGCAGGCTACAGTCCATGGGGTCCCAAAGGTCAGACACGACTCAGTGACTAAACCACCACCATAGCCAATTAACAAAGTTGTGACAGTTTTAGGTGAGCAGTGAAAGGACTCAGCCATACGTATATATGTGTCCATTCTCCTTCAAACTCCCCTCCCATCCAGGCTGTGAAATGGCAGGTTTTTAAAAAGCAATTTATACCTTTCTGTAATATTTGACTTACATCCAGGTATCATATTGCTTTCATTTGTAAATGGTTAGTAGAAAATGTCTGAGATGTGGTATTATAAGCCATTTAAATTTTATTCTTTACATTTTTTTGTTTTAAAAACAAAATGATTGCATGAGGTTTAAGAATATCCAGAAATCAGGAAAAGAACTGGGGAGTGGGTTACTACTTTGTTCCTGTCTTTGGGCTGCAAATATTTGTCAGTTAGATTCTAAAACTTCAGACAAAGCAGCCTGGTGGAGTCCATTTGTGTGTCATCACGTGGCAGCTTCTCCAGCCCTCACCCACCACCCCCGCCTTCCCAGTAAGAGCAGCCACCTCCTAGTGGGTTATGGGTGGGTGTAAAATGTGTGTGTGTGTGTGTGTTGAGTAGTGTGGAGAGATAACGCCCTCTCCTCTGGGTTACACCTGCTCAAAACAGCCTTGAGCCCTTGGTGGGGGGGCAAAAACCTGATTTGGGGCTGACAGGGTCAGGGCAGTTTCTGGGATCAGCTGAGTCCTCTTTCCACCGCGTCTACCTCCTTCTCTCCCTACACAATTCTCTCTCAGGGGCCACATCAGTGGACCTGCCAGCTGGTCTTGGTCAGGGCCACTCTAGCTCCTCAGAGATTCTGTAGGAACCTTGGTTGTCAAAGGGATTCAGCTTCCTTCCTCTTAGGAGTTCTGCTTCTGTGCAAATGTGTAGGAGCAAAGAGAGATCTGCTGGGATGCCTGCAAGCATCCAAGAACCATGTACTATATCCTAGTGGATAATACATCAGGGGAGGGCTAGCGGGGCACCATTTATCTACAGAGTCTGAATCCAGGCCCTCATTCAGTTTAATATCCTTTATTGGTATAACAATAATTCACAAAGGGAGGAATTGCTCCATTGTTCCTGTTACATTTCTGGTAACCAGTTAGATTCGAGATAAAATTGTTAGGTTTGGTCAGTGCCCTCAGGTTCTCTCTCTCTTTGTCTCCCAGGGAATGTCTAGCCTTCCCAGGGAGTATTAATTCCTCAGGGGCCCTGAGGGAAGGTTAGTGATTCTGTATCTCAGCATTTTGGTTCAGACACAGGAAATGTAACTGGACAGTGTATGGGGCTGGAGAAGGGAAGAGTTCTTCCTTCTAAGTTCTAAGCCAGAACTTCACGACTCTGCATTTGACGGTGGAACACTGGTTCTGCTGTGGGATTGGCTGTCTTCTGTTTGGGGATTAGTGTGGCTACTGGTTTCTCTTCACATCTGATTTGGAGATGCTAAGGGTGTGCCTCTGATCCAAGCTCCCTTAATTATCCTAATGATTCAACAAGAATTTATCAAGAAGCTGCTATGTGATGGTCGAATGACCCCACACTGCCTTCAGCTTAGAAAGTTTATATGCCATTGCTAAACAACATCACTGCAGTGAGAAAAATGAGGCAAGTGTCCAGGGGTGGAGAAGGGCATCCAAGAACCTGTTTATAGCTTCAATGCCCTCAGGGCATGAAGCCACAGGATAGCTAGGATGGACCTGGGAAGGACTGGGGTAGGTTCTAAATAGGAGGAATAAAGAAATCTGCTCAACTCATATCCTGGGTGACTTCTGGAAATAGCCTCCCGGCTCCACTGCTCCAGTGCCCCAGTGGGTACCTGTCCATTGTCATATTCTGGCATCTCAGTCTCTGCACGTGCTTGTCCCCTAAAGCTGTTCTTCCTCCTGAAGTTGGTGGCAGGTGGTACTCTCTGGGAAGTCAACCGGGGAGGCCATAGCCTTTGTGAGTAGGAGGGAGTTAGCCAGAAGGAGAAGTCATGGCTATCTTAGAGATAGTCTCCAGGAAGGCGAGAGGCTATGAGGAAGCTCTTGCCCCTGACTCAGACTTGCATAGGGAGTCCAGTTCCTTCCTTTTTCTGGGCTTCAGGGAGTCTATGCTTGAGATTACTACTAGTGATGGGGAAAAGTGACTGCCTGACCCTCCCCCTCCCTACTCACTTATGGTAATCGGGCGGGCTGTTAGGTTAGGTAATAAGCAACCCCCAAATCTCCGTGGGTTAACCCAGGAAGAATTTATTGCTTGCGTCACAGTTGAGTGCAGGCTCTGTGTCCCTCCTGGGCAGCTGTTCTTCAAGTAGAAACTCAAGGAATCTGGTTGCTTCTACCTGGCAACGCCATCATTTCAGAATTCTTTACTTCCAATCATACCAACAGGTGAGAGGGTAAGCCAAGGTTCTTGGGGGAATCTTTTTTTTTTTTTTTTCCTTGGGGGAATCTTAAGAAAGCCAGGCACAGGCAGAAATTATGACGTAGCTTCAATTTAGCCGTCAGGGAGGCTGAAGCTCTAGTCTTGCCATGTCTGCAGGAGAGGAAATGGGATGGTCAGCACCACGCCTGTGTCTGTTATATTCATGCAGAGTCTTCAGCCCCCACAGCTGTCGCAACTACTTAGTTTTCAGATGTCCCTCCAGACTGGTCTCCCTCTCCAGTACAGAGTTTCAGCTTTCTTGATTTTTTAAAACTTTAATGGTCACCTGTGTACGGATCGCGCATAAATATTTGAGACTTAAGGCGCTGTGTGGTTCCATGACCACCATGTAGAAAGTTGTTTGACAATGTTTGCTTAGTTGAATGAAGGGAGAAGGCTAAGGATGTCTGGAGAAGCCGTCTCGGAATCAAATTTAAAGTGTCAACTACAAACTGCCTGTCAACTACAAATTGGCTCTTGCCAAGAGCGTTTCCCAGCGACTGAACAGCAACAACAAGGGCATTTGCCGTCTGCCTCTGCAGAGACTGAACCCTGTGCTGCTGCAGCTGCTGACCTTCAACACCCGCTGAGGGGAGTGCAGGGTGGAGAGTGAGGCACTCTGTGCTCCAGGGAAACTGGTGGAACAAGTCTTTAGGAAGTTAATGCTTTTAGGAACCCATTTCATGATTCCAATCCTTGCATCTCTTCATATCTGCTGCTGCTGCTGCTAAGTCGCTTCAGTCGTGTCCGACTCTGTGCGACCCCATAGATGGCAGCCCACCAGGCTCCCCCGTCCCTGGGATTCTCCAGGCAAGAACACTGGAGTGGGTTGCCATTTCCTTCTCCAGTGCATGAAAGTGAAAAGTGAAAGTGAAGTCGCTCAGTCATGTCCGACTCTCAGTGACCCCATGGACTGCAGCCTTCCAGGCTCCTCCATCCATGGTATTTTCCAGGCAAGAGTACTGGAGTGGGGTGCCATTGCCTTCTCCTAGTCTTCATATCTAGAAAAGCACTAAATCCCTTCATGGTGACACACCACATTAGTTTGATCTCTGGTGAGCAGCTAAGATCAATCATGTGAGTGTTTTGTGACCGACTCCCAGTAAAACCTCTAGACACCAAGGGTTGAGTGAGCTTCCCTAGTCGACAACACTCTGTACATACTGCCAATATTGATGCTAGAATTAAGCATGCACACCTTCTCTTGCACACCAGCATCTCCTCTTCCTGCCTAGATCTGTGGGGCAGACTGCGGACCTCTTGGGCAGGAGCCAAATGAAACGGAATTGATTTGATTCATGTCATGTCCTTCCCTAGGAATGGTTATAAGCAGTAGTATCCCTGTGACTCCATCTCCACCTCCTTGACTGCCTCTCACTGTGGCCACCAGCCCCTTCCAGTCCTCGCCCTTCCCCGTGTGGCACACGGTACCTGTCATGCCCAACCCCTCCCTCTGCAGTGCTGCCATTGCCCAGTTCACCTTCTGCTGCTTCCTGCCGCTGACCACCACGTGGGCCCCATCCTGGGCCAGACCCTGGGCGATGGTGAAGTTGATCCTGCAGGAGAGATGGAGAAGATGTGACAGTCAGCCCAGGGCTGAGCCCTTCCTTTCTTGCTGCATTTCTAGCCTTAAGGCCCCAAGTGAATTTCCTACTATCCTGGAGCAGCTAACCTCGTGCCCTGCTCATGGATGATCAGAGGACTGGAGAGACTCAAGAGGGCACTTTCCTTCATGGGTGTGTTGGACAGCCTGCCTGTGTATATCAGATTTTAGCTTCACTTTCTATTCAAACAACTGCAACCTGAGAGTTTGTTGCCTCCAGTCTGTGAAACCACTGGGCACCTACAAGCATGCAACTTGGAAGCATGGGGTCTAACTCCATCCAGGGCGTCTCTCGATCAGTGGAGGAAGGGCACGAATGGCTGAACTGTCCCCCTGACTTTCCCTGATGGATGCTCTGAGATGTAGTTCCTAAGTTGCCCGGAGGACCTGTAGAATCTAGCACCTGGTGGCCTGTAGTGGCAGCCAACTCCATGACCGGCCCATGCTGGCTTTCTCTCCTTTCCTGCTCCCCTCCTCTTTCTCCTTAGGGTCACATTCCCAAATAAACTATGCCACTTCTACCTGGTAGGCTCTGCTCTGTGGGGGTGAATTAAGACAACGAGGTCGACAAAATCTAGAGATGCCCACAATTCCCAGGTCCCCCAGATGTTCTCTCACGCATTTGTAGAGCCTGTGACCACGGTGACTTTGTTGATGGGGTTGGTGTTACCCTGGCTCCCCTGCTGGTGCTCCTCAAGGACAGTGAGGCCTAGAGGGCAGGAGGCCTCTCCAAGCTCGGGTCAGCGGCCTAAACATACTGGTTTCTGTTGGGTCTTTCTCTTGGTGAGCTTGGTCTACAGAGGTTTCTAGAAAGTTAATCAGTTGCAGGCAGCAGCACCTCTGCTTAAGGAGCTGATGCAACACCTCCCTGGTTGGGCTAGATCCCGGGCGGTCTGGGGATCACCCTGGGAAGCTCAGCCTAGAGCCTGTTCTTCTAGTCCTTCTCATGGTTTTCTGAACACAGACTTTCCCATATGAAATCTTTTCTGTTTACACTAACTGGAGTGGTTTCTGCTGTTTAGAAGCAAATCCTAACCTATTCTCACACAGGTTCAAAAATTATTTATTCATCGAGACCCTTAGGATAATGAACATGTACTATACAGGTTTGCTGCCTGAAGACCAAACAAATTGAGGTGTGAAAGGGCTTTGTAAAGTACCTAAAATATAAGCAGTTCTGTAGCTTCTTATAAGGCTTGATGTGCGTTTCATCATCCTATCCTTGAGAGACCCCTGGCCTGAACCTCTGGATGCAGCTCACCCTGCTTGCAGTGCTTTGGCCTGCCTGCTTTCCCTCCCCCGGCCTCTTCTCTGTTTTCAGTGCATCAAGGGGATCCCTTCTGATGTATTATCTCCTCCATGTGACCTAGTGGTCCTGTGCTTACTCCCCTTCTAGCATTTATGGGACTGACTCTAACGGACTGTGCTACATTTATCACATTTAACAGGGTGCCCACCACCTGGTACTTGCTTAACAGATATTTGTTAAAGGAATGAAAAAAAAAAATGAATCAATTGAGATTTGGCTGCAGTGAGCTAGTGAGGTTGTAGGGACCCCTTTAGACCCCTGGGTTAAATTTCTTAGTCACACTCTTCCCCTGTGCTGTCCGGCTGTGTCTGCAAACATTTACTTTCAAGAAGCCATTCTTGGTTTTTAAGTGCTCAGGCTTTGAATGGCATCAGGCCTTGTGTGCACAGCGAACTTGTGTTTTCCTGATGTTTAGGATTCTGACCCTCTGCTCAAATCTCCACAAATCTATAGTTCTGAACTGATTTACATAAAACCAATTCCCTTATTTAAGCACTTAAACTTTAGTAAATCTTAGGCAAATATCAAAGCAGGTAGTGCTTTTGAAGTAAACTATATATACAAAAATTCATAATCTTTTATCTCAGAAACTTAGCCCCTATGGTTCCTATTCATTTATTATGGTTCCTTACCTCCCCTGTAGCCAGGGATTCAAAATAGAAGGGTTTCCTCATCCTCCTACTTAACTTTTTGTCAGTGTCACTCCAGGCAGTTTATTCTTAAATCTCTGGGGCTTCATCTCGTCCAAGAACAGAATCCCTCGATTTCCATTCCCCAAACCATTTCTCAGTCTTTTTGACAAGGAAGAATCTACCTGGGGAAATCAAAAAGCTAAGCATTTCTTCCCTCACCCCTCTGCCTGTTTCCTTCACATCTTCCTTTATTTTGGAAAAAAAGATACAGAATCTAGGAGTGTACTAGTTTCCTCATTTTTTTTCAACAAAAATTTAATGGGAACCTGCTATGTACTGAGTGCGTGGAATACAAAGACGCCTCTATCATAGTTTTACCTTTGGCACTCAAAGTGAACTTGTGCAACACAGATTGGGGCTTGAACCCGTGGCCTTCTAATTGAGATCACTCACCTGGTCTCAGGACTCAGTGAAGCTCAGATTCTTGATGTCATGACACAGAAAGAATTCAGTAGGAAACAAAATGATGAAGAAGTGAATTTATTTAGAGAGAAACATACTCCATGGACAGAACGTGGGCCATCTCGGAAGGCAAGCGCAGCACCGTGGTATGGGGTTGTCAGATTTTATGTGCGTGCTTTGTCGTGCAGCTGTGTCCAACTGCTTGCAACTCCACAGTCTGGAGTGGATAATTTCACAGGCTAATGAGTGGGAGGAGTATTCTAGCTATTTTGGGAAAGGGGTGGGCATTTCCAGGAATTGGGCCATGGCGGCCCACTTTCTGACCTTTATGATTGGCCTTGGAACTGCCATGGAGCCTGTGAGTGTGTCATTTAGCTGATGTGTTAAAGTGAGCGTAGTCTGAGGCTCAAGGGCTAGTAGAAGTAGACTCATCTGCCATCTTGGACCTATTTGGTTCTAATCAGTTTATGTCGTGTCCTCAGGCTATGTCACTCTTTTAAAGGTTGTGAAAGAAGGAAAGATAGCACTAAGTCATGTCCGACTCTTGCGATCCATGAACTGTAGCATGCCAGGCCCCTCTGTCCATAGGATTCTCTGTCCATAGGATTCTCCAGGCAATAATACTGGAGTGGGTTGCCATTTCCTTCTCCAGGGGAACTTCCCAGCTCAGGAACTGAACCGCAGATCTCCCATATTGCAGGCAGATGCTTTACCAACTGAGCTATGCAGGAAGCCCCTAAAAGGTTATGCCCTGCCCTCTTCCCCCCTGCTTCAAAAGTTCTCATACTCTGAACTGGGTCTGCAGACAAAAAAATGGTTATTATCCATAGTGTTAGGAGGTAAATATGATGAACACAGTTTCCAAACATTGAGGTTGCAGTGGTTAGATAAAATATATGGGGAAAAGTAATACCAGAGTGGACTCAGGAAAAGGAGCTTTTCTTATTGTGATTTTTACTTTAAAAGATGCATGCTTTTTAAAAAAGGGGTAAATGTTCACTGTAAAATTAAAAAATATATATTTGAGAAAATTCATGAGAAAATTCAGGGAAAAGTTGTGAAAGGCTTCATAGTGAATCTGACTTTGAAATGGACTGATGTCTTCCATGGTAAGCCAGGCTTTGTCTAGCACACTCTTCAGGTGATCAGATTCTGTGGGGTCACTGCACCTTTCATTGCCTTTGAGTTATTTACAACTGATAGCAATGCAAATGATGCCTATCCATCATTTATATCCTATGCAAATAAATGTTGTCTGGAGGAGATTCAATTGGTTTCCTTCCTTCCACTGTGGAAGAAATCAGCTTTGCATCTATTAAGCAAATTTATTTTAGTTTTCCTTATGGTCTCCCTCTATGTGTGGTTCTTTGAATTCACTTTTGAATCAGTTATAATATCTTAGTGGTTCCCTTCATGAATTATTGAGTTAAGTAAAAATTTTGGTACTTGTTCATTTTATATTTGTATGACAGTATGACTTTGCCTTATAAAAAATTATCCTTCAACAGAAGAAAGTAAAAATTTGATATCAAGTTAAATATTGTTTTTTTTTTTTTTAACAATTCCCTTAGCTACCTCTCTGCATATGCATTCTCATATAAAATCCATGTATTCAATTTTGCAGAAAGGGATCACAGTACAGATGGCTTTTCCCTTTCTCCATCCTTCCCACTTTTTCCCCTCTTCTTTTGTTTTTCCTTTCCTCCCTTCCTTCTTTCTTCTTTTTCCTTCCTTCCTTCCTCTCTCTCTCTCTTTCTTATATTTACTTATTTGTGATGTGGGCCTTTTTAAAAAAATTATTCACTTATGTTTGGCTGTGCTCGGTCTTTTGTTGTTGCACCAGCTTTTCTCTAGTTGTGGAGAGCGAGGGCTAGTCTCTAGTTTTGGTAAGAAGTGTATACTTCTTTTGTGGAGGCTTCTTGCCGTGGAGCACGGGCTCTGGGCACTCAGGCTTTCAGTAGTTGCAGCACGTGGGCTCGGTAGTTGTGGCTCCCAGGCTCCAGAGCACAGGTTCAACAGTCGTGGTGCGTGGGCTTAGTTGTTCCATGGCATGTGGAATTTCCCCAGATCAGTGATCAAACCCATGTCTCCTGCATTGGCAGGTGGATTCTCGACCATGGAGCTACCAGGGAAGCCCTGATGTGGACCATTTTTTAAGTCTTTATTGAGTTTGTTACAATATTGTTGCAGGAAGGGGGACCCCTTCCAGGACCTGAAACTGGGCTCTTGTCTAACACTGGGAAATGAATTGTCCAAGGAGACACATGCTCACAAACCAAGAAATTTTATTGGGAAAGGGCACCCAGGTGGAGAGCAGTAGGGTAAGGGAACCCAGGAGAACTGCTCTGCCGCATGGCTTGAAGTCTCGGGTTTTATGGTGATGGGATTAGTTTCCGGGTAGTCTTTGGCCAATCATTCTAATTCAGAGTCTTTCCTGGTGGTGCACGCATTGCTCAGCCAAGATGGATGCTAGAGAGAGGGATTCTGGGAAGTGGACAGACATGTGGTGTTTCCTTTCGACCTTTCCCTAACTCTTCCGGTTGGTGGTGGCTTATTAGTTCTGTATTCCTTATCAGGATCTCCTGTCATAAAACAACTCATGCAAATGGTTACTATGGTGCCTGGCCAGGGTGGGCAGTTTCAATCAGTGTGCTTCCCCTACCAATATTGCTTCTGCTTTACATTTTGGTTTTTTGGCCATGAGGCATGCGGGATCTTAGTTCCCTGGCCAGGGATTGAACCTGTATACCCTGCATTGGAAGGCAGATTCTTAACCACGGGACTACCAGGGAAGTCCCTCCTTAGCTGATTCTTAAAGGATGAATGAAATAAGGAGTTTAGGAATATGAGAGGGCACACCAAGTGCAAGGAAGGTGGCAAGGAGAAAAAGCATAGTGGGAGAAACTACAGAGAGTTCGGTATTCCTGGAACATCCAGTGTGAAGTGGGGATGGGCTGGAGATGAGGCTAGGGAATTAGTTAAGGGCCAGATGGTGGCACTTACTGAATGCTGAGATAGAGAGCCTGGGCTTTATCTAGAGGACAGAGGGGAGATATTGAAATTTAATAAGGAAGGTGAAAGGGTTGGCTATTGACATGGTTAGATTTTTGCCTTCTAGAGACAATTTCTCTGTGTGTGTGTGTGTGTGTATGTGCTTATGCACAGTTTGATCTGGCAGCTAAGAGATTACTGTAGCAGGAGATACGAAGGTCCTAAATCAATTGAATACTGTCAGGAAATAGATGACAGAATCAAACTGGATAAATTAAAGAGAGTTTTCATGAAGGGACTATTTTCAGAGGTACGGTATAGGAAAGGTGCAGGGATTGTGTGGTACCTGGAGTCAGCAACAGGGGAGTCAGCAACAGCTACCATCCAGGCCTGAAGGGACAAGAAGAGGAAGTTATTCAGTCAGTCAGTTGTGTCTGACACTTTGCGACCCCATGGACTGCAGCACGCCAGGCTTCCTTTCCATCACCAACTCCTGGAGCTTGCTCAAACTCACGTCCATTCCGTTGGTGATGCCATACAATAATCTCATCCTCTATAATCCCCTTCTCTTCTTGCCTTCAATCTTTCTCACCATCATGGTCTTTTCTAATGAGTCAGCTCTTCGGATCCAGGTGACCAAAGTATTGGAGCTTCAACTTCAGCATCAGTCCTTCCAATGAATATTCAGGACTGATTTCTTTTAGGATCGACTGGTTTGATCTCCTTGCAGCCCAAGGGCCTCTCAAGAGTCTTCTCTAACATCACATTTTTATTTATTTAAAAAATTTTTAATATGAATTTATTATTTTAATTGGAGGCTAATTACTTTACAATACTGTAGTGGTTTTGCCATACATTGATATGAATCTGCCACGGGTATACATGTGTTCCCCAACCTGAACCCCGCTCCCACCTCCCTCCACATCTCATCCCCTGGGTCATCCCAGTGCACCAGCCCCGAGCACCCTGTCTTGTGCGTCGAACCTAGATTGGCGATTCATTTCACACATGATAATATGCATGTTTCAATGCCATTCTCCCAAATCATCCCACCCTCGCCCTCTCCCACAGAGTCCAAAAGACTGTTCTATACACCAGTGTCTCTTTTGCTGTCTCGCATATAGGGTTATCATTACCATCTTTCTAAATTCCATATATATATGTTAGTATACTGTATTGGTATTTTTCTTTCTGGCTTACTTCACTCTGTATAATAGGCTCCAGTTTCATCCACCTCATCAGAACTGATTCAAATGTATTCTTTTTAATGGCTGAGTAATATTCCATTGTGTATATATACCACAGCTTTCTTATCCATTCGTCTTCTGATGAGCATCTAGGTTGCTTCCATGTCCTGGCTATTATAAACAGTGCTGTGATGAACATTGGGGTACACATGTCTCTTTCAATTCTGGTTTCCTCAGTGTGTATGCCCAGTAGTGGGATTGCTGGGTCATAAGGCAGTTCTATTTCTAGTTTTTTAAGGAATCTCCACACTGTTCTCCATAGTGGCTGTACTAGTTTGCATTCCTACCAACAGTGTAAGAGGGTTCCCTTTTCTCCACACCCTCTCCAGCATTTATTGCTTGTAGACTCTTGGATGGCAGCCATTCTGACTGGTGTGAAATGGTACCTCACTGTGATTTTGATTTGCATTTCTCTGATAATGAGTGATAAGATCACATTTTGAAAGCATCAGTTCTTCAGCACTCAGCCTTCTTTATGGTCCAAATCTCACATCCATACGTGACTACTGGAAAAACCATAGCTTTGACTATACAGACCTTTGTTGGTAAAGTTGTGTCTCTGCTTCTTAATACACTGTCTAGGTTTGTCATAGCTTTTCTTCCAAGGAGCAAGCATCTTTAAGTGGGTTACCCCAACAAAGAGAGCTAGAGGGCTGCGCATCAGGAGCTGTGACTTCAGGTCAAGTGTTTTGGCAAGATTCAGGCACCCCTGCAGGAGGGAGCCAAAACAGTGATTCAAGATTTCGTTTTCTGAATCTACAACTTCATTCCTTTCCCTTCTCTGACCTACTATTATCAATACTATTACCATCTATGGTGCCCTCCATTGTCAGAACCCTTTGGGAAGCCAGGTGTAATCTATATAGGTCAGGTATAGACAGCCTCCAAGAACACAAAACAGAGTAGAGACCAGGAAGGCATAATTCTGAAGGGGCAAGTACAAGATAGTGTTGGGGAGGAAAAAAATTTCTCCTACCTATTGGCTGGTGTATTCATTAAACTGACATAAGACAGATTATTTTTTTAATTGTATAAGGCCATTTATATAATGTCTTCAGCCACACAAAGCAACAGCTAACATTTATCAAATATTTACTATAAGGCTAATATTATTCTAATACATTATATGAGTCAAGTCAATCCACAGAATAATCTGAAGATAGGTGCTTTAATATCCCCATACACAGATCAGTTCAGTTCAGTCACTCAGTCGTGCCCGACTCTTTGCGACCCCATGAACCGCAGCACGCCAGGCTTCCCTGTCCATCACCAACTCCCGGAGTTCACTCAAACTCACGTCCATCGAGTCGGTGATGCCATCCAGCCATCTCATTCTCTCTCCTCCCCTTCTCCTCCTGCCCCCAATCCCTCCCAGCATCAGGGTCTTTTCCAATGAGTCAACTCTTCGCATGAAGTGGCCAAAGTACTGGAGTTTCAGCTTTAGCATCAGTCCTTCCAGAGAACACCCAGGACTGATCTCCTTTAGGATGGATTGGTTGGATCTCCTTGCAGTCCAAGGGACTTTTAAGAGTCTTCTCCAACACCACAGTTCAAAAGCATCAATTCTCCGGTGCTCAGCTATCTTCACAGTCCAACTCTCACATCCATACATGACCACTGGAAAAACCATAGCCTTGACTAGACTGACCTTTGTTGGCAAAGTAATGTCTCTGCTTTTCAATATGTTATCTAGGTTGGTCATAACTTTCTTTCCAAGGAGTAAGCGTCTTTTAATTTCATGGCTGCAATCACCATCTGCAGTGATTTTGGAGCCCAGAAAAATAAAGTCTGACACTGTTTCCACTGTTTCCCCATCTATTTCCCATGAAGTGGTGGGACCAGATGCCATGATCTTCGTTTTCTGAATGTTGAGCTTTA